>NC_084538.1:14056125-14408625 GCF_024500275.1 Phycodurus eques | reverse complement strand
CATCTTTACCACTGTGTTATATCACCTTTCCTTTTAAGAACACTCAATAAGCGTTTGCGAACGCTAATTGTTGAAGCTATGTTGTCATAATTAACAGTGCAAAATCAGCAGTGTTTTCATGTTTTACTTATATTTAAACTTGTATGACAGTTAAGCCCGGTACGGTGGGCGACTGGTTAGTGCATCTGCCTCACAGTTCTGGGGACCGGGGTTCAAATCCCGGCCCCGCCTGTGTGGAGTTTGCATGTTCTCCCCGTGCCTGTGTGGGTTTTCTCCGGGCACTCCGGTTTCCTCCCACATCCCAAAAACGTGTGTGGTAGGTTGATTGAAGACTCTAAATTGCCCGTAGGTGTGAATGTGAGTGCGAATGGTTGTTTGTTTCTATGTGCCCTGCGATTGGCTGGCAACCAGTTTAGGGTGTACCCCACCTCCTGCCCAAAGATAGCTGGGATAGGCACCAGCAGCCCGCGACCCTAGTGAGGATAAGCGGTAAAGAAAATGGATGGATGGATGGATGACAGTTAAGACGGGCAAACTGCAGTGGTCATCAACATGGTGCAGGCCGGCACCAAGTAGCCCCCAAGGACCACATGAGTAGCCCGCGGGCCTGATCGAAACATTGTGATTTCCTTGAAATTTTGTAGTGATCATTTGAAAAAGTAAACACTTGTAGAGATTGATAGAAACAGGACTATCACTTTTGTAATACGGCTGCTATTGTTTACGTTGTTCTTTCCTCCCTCCCGCAGTTGCTCAACCCCTCTATCCTGTTATGTCTCTCTCTAGCCTCTGTCCCTCTCGTCTGTATCTCCATCCCAACCCAAACGGGCGAGGCAGATGTTTCCCCCACAGCGCTTGGGTTCTGTTCGAGGTTTCCTCCATCACCAAGTGCATGCTCATGTGGGGTTCAGTTTTTTTTCTTATATACATACACTATATTGCCAGATGTATTCAATCACCTACCTTGACTCAGATATGAATTTAAGTTACGTCCCATTCTTAATCGATAGGGTTTAATATGACATCAGTCCACCCTTGTTATAACATCTTATACACCTCTGGGAAGGTTTTCCATCAGGTTTAGGAGTGTGTTTATTGGAATTTATGACCATACATTTCCGTTTCAAAACGTTTTGTGACCCGTTATGTTGCATAAGTTCCAGGTGACCCTGGAACAGACTATTTTTATTTTCATTAGTTCTAAAATGCAGCGTCCCTGTTCAACCTTTAGAGTTTCTCTCTACACTGTATTTGGTAAACAACATTATGGGAACAGGATAGCAGAGCCAGCTGCTGGTGTATACACAAGGGCCTCTGCCCTCAGCCTCTTCTTTTGTCATTTCCCTGCTTTGTCACTCAGACTGTCATGTGTCGAGCTGCCCCTGTCAAATAAGGAGAGACGATTGAGGGGATCCTGTATCTTTTGCTGTTGCTGTTCAGCAGTGGACTTTGCCTCCTCCCCATCCTCCTCCTCCTCCTCCTCGCCTTGCTCTACTCCAGCAATGTCAGCCAAGCCTTGTTGTTCTGCAAGTTCAAAGCAAGTGAGAAACAGGAACTACGTTTACATAGTTGCATTGTGTAGTTGGTAAATTCATTGTGTCTACCTTGACGAACAATCTGATGCCCTTTTCTTTTACAGTTCCAGTACACAAAACGTGGCACATAGAATCACTTAATGGACTGTTGAAAGAGAATGGCTATTACTGTATATTATATATATATATATATATATATATATATATATATATATATATATATATATATATAGGGAGAGAGAGAGCGAGAGATTGGATAGGATAGAATAGATCACGGCCCATGTTTAGTGTGGTACACACAATGTCACCAAACAACACAGTGATCACCCTTTAAATATGCTGACTGACTGATTGTTTGAAGTTTGAAGACACTTGTGGTGATAATTTGAGGACGCATCTTGTTTGAACATGTCCCTATGGTCATATTTTAAATCTGTTCTCGGGGTTCCCTCATTTTTGTCCAGGCCTTTTTCATTAGTTGTTTTTTTTAAACAATTCTGTTGAACCGCAATTCAAAAGCAATGTCTGATTTTCATTGGTTAATTTTCATTACATTTACGATTACTTTTGTTACCCCTGTGGGTTTCTTTCATTAACAGAGGGGTACCAACAATTTTGTCCATGTGTTTGTGTGTCGACCGACCATTCAGTCACAAGGGAAATTCACAACAATAGCAGCTACTACTCACAGAAGGGGAGAGCGGCTTTCCCTGTAACAGAAGTGAAATTACATTTCAGGCTGTTTAAGTGATCCATATTTGACAACAAAAATTTTTAATTTAGACACCATTTTCATATTTTTGGACAATATAATTCATATTTCCAACAGATAAATGCCTTACAACAGGCCTGTCTGTACAATGAAATGAGACCCAATGCAAGAGCTTAGAATACAACAATGCTCAATTGAGGTATGAATTGAAAATTACGTTTATTATTGTTGTAGTTTGCAGTTGCATTGAACTGCACTGGAAGTGGCACTAAGCAGGCCCAAAAAAATGGCATTTAAAATTCGACAGATCACAGAGAAGAGTAACGTTAAGAAGCCTGCCAAATTTGAATGAATAAAACAAATTGCTAAATCAAATCAAATCAAATCAGGTTTCAAAACATGTATAATAAGGGCCACCTCTCAGCTCTCAGACAGTGTGTGTGTGCGTGTCGAATGGATGTGCCAAAAGTAATCAAAAATACTGACAGGTTGATAGCTTATACGATGTAAAATCACGTAAGGAGGCTCAACTTCAAAATTGTGGACTATAATCATAAAAATAAGCACACAAGTCAACTTAGCCTCGTCGTTGGTGACATAATGTCACAGCCAGACACGACACCTGACGAAAGCGGCATGGTAGGAGGAAGCCCAGGTAGTTAGACAGTCGGCACTGCCCAATTCACGAGTATCAAGTTACCCACGAAGCCATGTTGTCTGGTGAAAGTTTACAAAACTATCCATCGTAAAATGTGCACTGCAGAGTCGGGTGGTGGTGGTGATGTTCACCTCGTCATCTGCGTGTGTCTTTAAAGTCAATCTATCACTTTTTTATTTCCTAATTTTTTGGGAGCTTAAAAATATGTCACAGAGCTGTTCTGTAAATTGAGGCATCCAGCGAAGACGCACTTTCGGGGTGTAGCCATTGTTAGCTTGCTAACTGCAAGCTAAAGTGGTAAATGGGGCTTGTTATGGACACTAAGCAGTGAGCACAGCGAATTCACAACTGAGCAGCCAAACGAAATGACGTCACTTTGTACTTTTATAGTGGGGGAGGAAACTCGCGCTAGAAAGTATACGCCCCAGCCCCGTGATGTCACGGGGCTTTGTTTTAGTCCCACCCACAAAATCAGGAAAATTCAATTAGTGAAAAAAATGCTTAAGCTACAGTATATGTCAACAATTCAGCACTATATTGATATAACTCTTTGCATATGTTTCCAGGACCTCAAACATATTTAATTTGTTCAGTAACAAAACATGGATATCTGCTGAGAGCCCCTTGACGCATATAGAAAGCCTTTTCTAGCCTTTGTGGTTACTTTATCCATCTACATGAGACAGAAGAAATATTACAAACAGCTCTCAGAAAAATGCAGGGCAGCTCCACCAATGCAAACTAAAACCACAATAATGACCTTATTTTTAAATGAATACCTCTCTGACAGTGTCAATCCAATCTCGGCATTACTGAATTAATTATTTATTATGGATGGGAATCACAGAGTGACTATAACGATAATCACTACACAGCGAATCATTTGGCAATAATCAATGTATCGGGAAAAGCTCCAGTCGTCTTTCATATTTAGTTTTGAGAATATTGCGAATTGCGAATACGGGTTAACACTTTTCCATCTGTCCATCTATTCATTTTCTACCGCATTGGGCCTCCTTCAGGTGAGCAAGAGCCTATCCCAGCTGGATTGGATGAGTGGATTGGTTGCCAGCCAATCCCGGGGCACATAGGCAAATAAACATTCACGCTCACATTCACACCTACGAGCAATTTAGAGTCTTAAATTAACCTAACGTGCATGATTTTGGAATGTAGGAGGAAGACGGAGTAACAATGTGATATACTAACTCAACTGCATTTCTCCATCTATGTAAAGGGTTTTTGTGTTAGATCGCAATAGAATGTGATGGTGTACTTAATGATGCGTATGTTTTGCATTTAAAATGTTATACTATTGTTGCCAAGTGACTATAGAGACATCAACCATTCTATTTGTGTCCCTACATTGTGTGATTGGTTTTGACTGATGTTTTCCACCTTCCACAGCCTATTTGCAATAGCTTGTGCAGTACTTAAAACAGCAGTCCAAATTCTCCCGGGGGATTTTAAATTAGGATGCATTACAAGTCCCTTCAACCCCACAGCGCAGCTAAAGCCCGCCCTTATATGAGGAGACTGTGAACTGGTGAGGTCAGTGATGTGCTTCCACTGTGGCTGGATGGCTGCTGGTTGCTTGGCCAGTCAGGCACCAGTGGAATGCAGGGTCTTTTGTTTGTCTGCGAGAGGAGTGGGTCAGGGGGAGAATGCCATTGATAGTTGCAGAGAGGAAGAATGAACCTCCAGGAAGTGTTTTCTCTCTCTGCCTACTCCCCCACTCTCATTCTCTTTCCATCCTTCCCTATCTTTCACTGTGTGTGAGAACCTTTCGCCGTGCTGAGGCCACAGTCCCGGGGCACAACCACTGCTTTGTCTTGCCCTGTGAACACACACCCCTCCTTTACTGTGCGCCCAAGTTTGCCAGGGACATGAAAACACACGGAATCTCCTCCTATTCTTATCTGCATCACTCTTTCTGCATTGATGGTGTGCATTGAATGTTTTTTTTTTTCTATACATCATTTGCCTCACGCACCATGCATCTTCGTGCAAGTGCCTCAGAGCTGAGTTGCTTCTCCTCATGCGGACATGAGTGAAGTTATCCATTTTGACCAGTCACAGCCAGACTAAAAATGGAATAAAGTAAGTTGACAAGAATCTAGCTGGTGGCCCCTTACGACCAGTGGCTGTCGCGTCCCGTCACATTGCTCATTCCCCCCTGTGTCAGAACGCTGGGAGGAGCTGCAACTGGTCCTTTCAAAACACACGACAGCTGGAACACAGGGCAAAGGTGACAGAGGCTGTTGGGGGAGCTCAGAGAGGGGCATGAGGAGGAGGAGAAAGAGGGGGGCACAAGATATGAGCAGCTGCAACCTCAACTGTTTCTCCCCTGTATTGCCATCTTTTGCTTTTACCATCACCCGACAGACTCTGGAAAATATATTTTAATTACTCAAGAGGTTAAGCAGATTTTAGACTTTTCTCCCTCCACATAAATCATCACTTGTGTCTTAAGACTGTTTGGGCTATCACAGCCAGGAAAAACAAAGCCAGTGGGTGGTTTGATGCCAGGGAATTCCTCAACTCAAAGCAGGATTAGCGAGAACGGCCCTTTAAAGTTTCCAAAAGCACTGACAGTCCAAATTACAATGCATGATTTATCATTCTTTTCAAGCAACAAATTCTTTGTGACCATAAAGTTTGTCTTTCATCCACCGTTGATTCATTTAACATTTTAATGGTAATGTAGGATTTCCCTTTTAAAAAAAAAAGACAAAAAGCAGGGACAGTTTAAGTTCATTGTACAAAAAAACCACAAACAGACACAAAAAAAGCTACTAAAAATACCGTAGTATAATTAATAATATTCCCTTTTGCAAAAATTATAAATTTATGTTAAAATTCAAAACAAATAAAATCTTTATAAATTCAAATTTCAAAGCTTGAAATTTGTGCTTCGATTGACTATAAAGACGGGATAAAACCATGTGAAATGCTTCCACCTCATCATCATCATATATATATATATATATATATATATATATATATATATATATATATATATATATATATATATATATATATGTGAATTATGTAAGCCCAGATTTCCTTGATGCTTGCTGTCAATGTTTACTTTGTTTTGGGGTTATTTTCCTCTTGACAATACCCTATAGATTCACAATGAGGTTTAGATCCTGCGAGTTGGCTGGACGATGATGGCATGGGCATCAAACCAGGTTTTGGTGCTTCTGGCGGTATGGGCAGGGGCCAGGTCCTGCTGGAAGATCAAATCTGCATCTCCATACAGATCCTCAGCAGAAGGAATCATGAAGTCCTCGAAAACATTCTGGTAGACTGTTGCAGTGACCTTGGATTTAAGAAAGAGTTTATCAACAGTTGCACTGGACGTTGCACCCCAAATAATGACTGACTGTGGATATTTCACACTGGACCTCAAGCAGCTTGGTTTCTGTTCTTCACCAATCTTCCTCCAAACCCTTGGACCTTGATTCCCGAATGAAAGGCACACTTTACTTTCATCGAAAAAGAGGACCTCAGACCACTGGCCAACAGTCCAGTCCTTTTTCTCCTTGGCCCAGTTGAGATGCTTCCTATGTTGGCTTAGAAGTGGCTTGACCCGAGGAACCCAACAGTTGTAGCCCATCTCCCGGATGCGTCTGAATGTAGTGGTTTTTGAAGCTGTGACTCCCGCCTCATTTCCACTCTTTCTGGATATCTCCTATATTCTTGAATCCTCTCTGTTTGATAATCCGCTGAAGCCCACAGTCATCTCTTTTGCTGGTGCATCTTCTCCTGCCACATTTTGTCCTTCCACTAGACTTCCCATTTATATGCTTGGACACAGCACTCTGTGAACAGCCAGCCTCCATAGCTATAAACTTTTGTGGCTTACCCATCCTATGGAGGGTATCAATGATGATCTTCCGGCAAGTTGTCACGTCTGCAGTCTTCCCAATCTTGAACCAAACTGAGACAATTGAACCAAACTGAAGCAATTTAATAACACTTGGGAAACCTGTGCAGGTGATTTGAGTTTAGTAGATGTTTAGTATGTGAAACAAAGTTTATAAGATTTATGGCCTGCAAAATTTGGGCTGATTTCTTCACAGTATTCTAATTCTTTTGAATTCTTGATTTCCTGGCTTTAATGACCTGGAAGCCCAAATTACATAAAAATAAACAAATAAATACTTTAAACTGTTTAAATTGTGGGCCCTGAATCTATAATCTATGAAAGTTAAACATTTTTAATGTAATTATGGAAATAAAAAAACTGTTCAATGATATTCAATTTTTTGGGAAACTGTCTGTATATACACACACACACAAATATATATAAATATATATACAAATACATACATACATACATATATACATATACCAGTGACGTGTGGTCAGGGTAGTCAAGTGAGGCAGAGCCTCACTGCCCCCTGGTGGTCTATCCTTTCCACTGCATGTGAATAGTAAAAAAAACCTATGATTACATTAAATTGTTCCAATTTAGTTCTATGGTCCGTGCTTTACATTGATTTCTTTTTCAATCCAATAATTTCAATGATTTCATCATTAAATAGCTGAATTTTCAGATTTTCTGTTCAAATGCATTGGAAGCTCAGCCACGCGTCACGTTGAGTCATTGCTCCCATGATGCTTCAAGAGACCATGCACACATACATTCAGGCAGGCTGTGATTGACACAAGAGACATTGGTGTTTCCTCATTACATCGCCAATAATATACGTTTTATCACACATGTACAGCACTTACTGACGTTTAACAGACTGTCTAATATATTTAATGAAAGTGTGTGACATTTAGTCTTTCTTATCGACCAGAAAAGCCACTAAAAGCTGTCATCGGGCAGGAGGCGGGATACACCCTGAACTGGTTGCCAGCCAATCGCAGGGCACATACAAACAGACAACCATTCGCACTCACAGTCGTGCCTACGGGCAATTTAGAGTCTCCAATTAATGCATGTTTTTGGGATGTAGGAGGAAACCGGAGTGCCCGGAGAAAACCCACGCAGGCACGGGGAGAACATGCAAACGTCACACAGTCGGGGCCGGGGATTGAACCCGGGTCCTCAGAACTGTGAGGCTGACGCTCTAACCAGTCGTCCACCGTGCCGCCTGAACACTTCCAATGGTTACAAAATAACTCCTTTCCTCCAGGTAGGACCTGAACCATTTAAGTACTAGATACGCCAGAACGCTGTAGCCACAGATATGTATAGGTACCATAGTACGACATGACCCTTTTGAGGTCTGTGCTCATGGCGACGCTAAACTGGGGTGGTCAAAGTTGTCAGTGTATTCCATGTGTGTGGATGACAAGAAAACCCAAAGACCAAGGATGCTGGTACATTGTGCTGCATATGGTTGCATAAAACGGCGTACAATTGTGACAAGGGAACTGGGAGTAGCCTTTCACATGTAAATAAATGTTTCCGTCCTTTATTCCCCAAATGTGTATTGATAGCATACGCTTTAGTCTTGACAAAAAAAGTAAACCTCATGAAAATTGGCTGATCGATGAGCAAATTAGGGCTTAATTTCAATGTCAATGCATTGCCTTCTATGAGAGCAACCTCTCCAACATGGCTGCCACATAAGCACGTGTTAGCCGGGGTGCTACCGGGATGCTGGGGTATCTAGTTTTCATATCTATGGCTGTTAAGGTTTAGCGACGTGCCTATGTGGCGGCCACATTGGTGTGGACAATGTTCCCATCAAAGGCAATGCATGTACATTGAAAATAAATCACAACTTGATCATATCTCAGCCGATTTTCATGAGCTTTTCTTGTTTTGTCAATGTCAAAGCATATGTTATTATAGAGAACATTTGAAAAAAAGAGCCCAAAAAATATTGGATGCACTGTCTAATGTAAACGCCAACGCTGCTCCCGAGTTGAACATTTTCATCTCAACACGCGACAGCAAACACCCACTTTGAGCATCGCTACGTAATGTGACATTGCGTTCCTTCGTCGTGCCCATGCAGCACATACACAATGAAGTGGTTAATTGATGGTGTTCTGTGCCCTGCCAAATTCAGTGTGAAAATGGCTTGTACAGACACACGGACGCATGCATGCATGCATACATACACAGTGCGTCTTGACCAGTGGCGTGTGGTGCATTTTGGACCTGGGCCCTTATTGGGGGCATAATTGTCCAAATCCACATCTTAATGTGGATTTGGACTATCAGATTGAAAAATGCCGTGCAAAAATACAATATAAGTATGCATGGTATTACAGAAAAAGAGAGCTGTTTAGCATATTTGATGATGAATACCATTTTTACTAAAGCAAGACATAGAGTTAAACCTTACCTTCCAATACATAACTTTACAAAAAAAGTACAAACCTCTACACTACAATATAGACGTTCTAATGACATGACAAAAGCATTAAAACTTTGAATGAAATAAATCGTACTCACCGAGGTGAGAATTATTTATTGACAAACTCCATAATCCTTTGCTGCTCAGAGCTATAGTTGTGTTGGGTTTGAGGAACTAGCTAGCAGTCACAACTAGCAATTTACTGCTGCTCTGGAAGTGAAGCGATTGAACAATTGTCCTCACAATGTCAACTTTTTCTTGAAAAAGTCGCTTTGAAAACCAATTTTTAATCATGTCCGGTATGAGTCTGTCTTTAAGGCACATGTGCGTATCCCAATGAATCCAACCGAGTTCGAGACAGGACACGCTGGAGAGGAGTTAGTTTTGACCAATAAGAGTTTGGTGAAATGGTGACATCACTCTGCGCTTCAGCAAAGGTGGAGAGTAACGTGAAAGTGTGAATCGTGAAACTGGCCTCTGACTGGTTAAAAAAAAGACAGCCGATGTTTATAGTTTCTATGTGGCCTACCCCAGCGGTTGGGATTCTGAAGGGCCTGGGGAGATTACATTGACATGTCAACACATAGAAGCTGAAATCTGATTGGGGGGGGGGGGGGAGCAAAAAAGCTGGGCATCCATCCATTTTCTGTACCGCTTATCCTTACTAGGGTCGCGGGTGTGCTGGAGCCTATCCCAGCTATCTTCGGGCGAGAGGCGGGGTACACCCTGAACTGGTCGCCAGCCAATCGCAGGGCACAGATAAACAAAACAACCATTCGTACTCACATTGACACCTACGGGCAATTTCGAGTCTTCGATCAACCTAACATGCATGTTTTGGGGATGTGGGAGGGAAACCAGAGTACCCGGAGAAAACCCACGCAGGCACAGGGAGAACATACAAACTCCACGCAGGCCACCTCCTTGACCTTGCCGCTGTGGAGCCCTCTCCCTCCACACACGGAAGTGGAGGGAGGGTGCACAGAGCAGGCAGGTGTTTCCAGCAGGGAGCCAACGGATGTTGCCAGCGTCCTCTGCTACTTGCTGCCGCGGTGTGAGTTCTCGCAGTAGTACACAAGTTTCTGGTCGTGGGCCGGGTGTTGTCGCGAGATCTGGCGGCAACACGATCAACCTGCTCGTTGACACACTCACACACTAAACAGCAGCCACCCAGCAGCCGAGCGAGCCGAGCGAGCGCTGCTTGCCTGCCTGCCTGCCTGGCCGGGAATTGGACTGAACGCTGGAAGAACCGACGAGAGGGAATCCGACATCTGGCCGCACATCATGATTTTAGCACGTCGATGTGCCTAGGTGGGCAAAGGAACACACTCGCATCACGGAGAAGGCGGAAATAAATGTAAGTAAGCAGTTTTCGTGCGTTTGGGCACAGCGAGGAAGCGAAAGTTAAACGAGTCCAGTTGCCGCTTGGCTGGGTTCGTTTTGGAGGAGTTTTTAGTTTTAATTTAATCCCCCCAAGGCTCCTTCTAAATGTGTCTAACACTTTTGGGCCACACTGTGCTGCCTAACTTGCACCTTTCCCTTTAGCGTTCATGTGCACATAGCGCAGGCGTCAAACTTTTAATAACCCATTAACTAAGTACAACATAAACGTCTCGCAGTAAACATAAATACAAATACTTGTATTGTCATCCTTACGCTGTAGTTTAGTTCTTTTCTTCTTCTTCCGGCTATTAACCGTCGATCAAAAGTGAGCAGCGGCGGAGCTATCTTTACACTTTCGGGGGGGAGGGGGGGGGGTGGTGTTTTTGTTATCAAATTGGCACAAGTGGTGTGCTTTTGGACAGCAAAGGGGTAACATATGGCATAAGGGGAGCACAGCTGGAGGTAGCGTTTCCATTGCGGTGATGTCAGAGCAGCTGACTCCACAGCTTGCAGTGTAATTAGCAAACAGAGCAGCAGTTTACTCACTCCTTTTTTCCTCTTTTTTTTTTTTTTTTTTTTTCTTCTAACACTCCTTGTCCGGTGGACCCACCGCTATCATTTCCAGTCCCGCTTGCTTGTTCTGTAAACACTACCCTGCGTTTGTGTCTTCTTTGGAAACGTTTTACGCATAAAACAAACCTTTCTGGAAGCTCAAGAAGTGGAATTGAAACTGGAACACATTGGATCCTTGAGCAGAATGGGTGAGCCCGCTTTGATGCAGATGGGAAAATGGTCCATAAAGTTGAAAGATGCATGTGAATTCGCTCTGTATTGTATATGACTGCAATTAATCCAGAAGAAATCCAAATTGAATTTAGGGAGATTTTGCAATGCTTTTCAATGTAAATCTACGATACCTGCACATTTTTACTTTTTCATTTTTTATTTTTTTTTTTAGTTACTATGACTTTCTATAGTTTGTCAATTTCAACTGGACATGTAGGCAAAACTGAAGTTTTCTTTCTGTGGGATTTCATTTGCAAATTTAAGGCATTTTACTCCGATTCTGTTTTGTTTTCCAAATCCACCTTTCCACATTTGTACTTATCAGCCTTCATAGTGATTATAGTGAGAGATGTGATGCTTGGACTTTTTCATGTTTTGGGAGAATTTGAACAGGATCTTCTTCTTTTCCTTTTGGCTTGTCCCATTAGGGGTCGCCACAGCGTGTCATCCTTATTCACTCAAAACTAAGTGTTCCTTGAGGGGAATAAAATTTTAAACTTAAGCCAGTAATATGTGCACAGATTCAAGTCCAGAAATGTTGCCTTCATAGTAAGGTTGTAAAGGTTTCCAAAATTAGCCTGCACATAAATACTTTCGCATAATTACCTTTTTGTTATCAGCCTTGGTAGTAAATATAGTGACTTGTTGTGTTATGACTAAAGTTTGGAACAGTTACCACAGGATATTCACCGAAAACTAAAGTGACCTTTAGTAGGAAATTTCCTTTCAAACTTAAACACAATTTCTATTATTCAGGCTAAGACGAAAGGCTGTTTCCTTCATCATGATTGTAAAAATGTAGCTCAATTTGGTGCAAAATTGACACAGGTGGCATCGACCTCATGCCACATTTTCACATTGGCAGAAGTGTACGTTGCCACATTTAAGTCATTTGCGCTCAGGGTTTTTTTCTTATCCAATAGCTTGCCGGCTCGGCTCTATCTTCTTAGTAGCCCCAATTTGTTTACCCACAATCCTGTTTTTCCTGTTTTCCATCAGGTTATGAGGGAAGAATGGAGTTCCCAGATCATAGCCGCCAGTTGCTGCAGTGTTTGAGTCAGCAGCGTCACCAAGGTTTCCTGTGTGACTGCACCGTTCTGGTCGGGGAGGCTCGCTTCAAGGCGCACAGAGCCGTGCTAGCTTCCTGCAGTATGTACTTTCATCTCTTCTACAGGGACCAGCTAGACAAAAGGGACGTTGTGCATCTCAACAGTGACATTGTGACAGCGCCGGCCTTCAGTCTGCTCCTTGAATTTATGTATGAGGGCAAGTTGGAATTCAGCACTCTTCCAGTGGAGGATGTGCTGGCTGCAGCAAGCTACCTGCACATGTACGACATCGTCAAAGTGTGTAAAGGCAAACTGAAAGATAAGGAGCGCTCCTCGCTTGACAAGAAGATGGGTGAGGCTTTCGGACTCAGCTGTCTGGAGCGGGACAATTCCTCGGACGGTGAACTGCACAGTGACAAGCAGCTCGGAAGGAGACAGTCCCGGGGGCTCCCGGGGGCCCCCTCCCCGACGGAACAGTGTGACACGAACAACAGTGAAGCGGGCCTCGCTGTCAGCGACTGTGAAAGGTCTGTGCAGAACAGACAGAAGGCAAACGGTCACTCCGGCAGGTCCCCACACCTTGTAGGTGTCAATTATGTGTCAGCAGAGGCCGAGCCTTGCGTCCAAACAGCTGGAAAAACAAAAGCTGATGTCAGTAGTTCCACCGTATCACTGTCCCAGAGGTCCCGGGCTTCGGATGACATGGACTGCGCTCTGGATTTGTCTTTCAAGCCTCTGTCTAGCAGAGATCCCTTACAGGCCTCCTACATCTCGGGACAGCTGGCCCTCGACAGCCAGCAGCAGGGCACTGAGCCACTTGTTAAAGATGAACACGACTTGCTGTCAGAGCAGGAGGACAGTGAGCCCATGAGCCCTGAGAGCCAGCGCTTTGGGAATAGTGCCAGGAGCTCAGTGGTGACAGGGTTCGCTGCCCTCTTCCCAGGCAACAACGGCTCTACCGTCGCCCTCCTCTCCCAAGAGGAAGACCTGATGGACGAGGAGGGGGAGGCCTACGGGGGAAGGGAGGGCGCCCCCGGCAGGGAGGTGGCGGCAGTGGCGGAGGAGAGGAGGGCTCGGCTGCTTGGGGACAGCGAGGAGGAGGAGGAAGATGACTTGGCCTCTTCGGACATCTCCACCTCCAGCGGGGTGCTCCTTCCCGCAGGGCAACAGGCGTGCGTGTGCCCCCTTTGCAGCAAAATCTTCCCAAGCCCGCATGTCCTGCAGCTGCACCTCAGCTCGCACTTCCGCGAGAAGGACGGCGCTCGCTCCAAGTTGTCCCCCGACGGCTCGGTGCCCACTTGTATGCAGTGCAACAAGACCTTTTCCTGCATGTACACCCTAAAGCGGCACGAACGCACACACTCAGGCGAGAAGCCGTACACCTGCGGCCAGTGCGGCAAGAGCTTCCAGTACTCGCACAACTTGAGTCGGCACGCGGTGGTCCACACGCGGGAGAAGCCACACGCATGTAAATGGTGTGAGCGCCGCTTCACCCAATCCGGGGACCTGTATCGCCATATCAGGAAGTTTCACTGTGGCCTTGTTAAAACGCTTGCCATCGGATAAAACACGTTACGTGTGCCATCACGAGCCCAGTGTCTTTTCACACATTGGTATTCACACACTGGTAGTTTGGATTCTACCCGACGTGGCATTTTCTCGACATAGCAACTTTAAGAAAAACTGTCCCAGCTTGGTGAACAGCATCAGTGTGGAAGCTGAACAAAGTAGATGCACTTGTTTGTTTGTCTTGTTTGTCTCTGCGTTGACTTTATTTGAGGAACTGAAACGCATCCTGGGGGCACAATACAGGATGCTAACATTTGTTTATACAATCGACTCTTTGTGCACATGGGAGCTCAGAACCGTCCGTTTTCCTACTTTAATACTATTATTGATATTATTTATTTGGGTGTTTGTATTGTAACAAGTTCAATATTACGAGGCAGCAAAACTAATGAAGTTAGACTACTGGAATATTTTTTCCATGGAAGTTTTTAAAGGTCAACTTTCAAGGATATGTGATAAAAACATTATGTACATTATTGTATTTTGCCTTAGAATCACCTGTCCTTTTTTTTTTTTTAATCAACAAATGTGAAATAATTGAAGAAATAATTGCTACTTAAAAATGTATATTCAAAGGAGTGACACAAAGCGAGAGTTCATGCTTATAACACTTGTGCCTCTTTACACTTCACTTTAGTGTACTTCTTGAAGAGTGATCTATCACCATGCCTTTTGTCAAATCCACTCACACATACCAGAGGATAACAAAGGTAATAGGCAGCACTGGAATTCTAATTGATCCATGAGTGCCCTTACAAGTATGTGACCCAGCTATGTAAATGACGCTCTCATCATGAAGTTATTGATTGTCGAAGAAGACAAACGGTAGACCAGTGTGTTATTTCCTGGTATTGCAGCAGAATAAACAAAACAGTTCTTAGACACTGTTAGGGGCAAAGGAGGAATTTCGGGGACGGAATGAGACAGGTGGATCATCACAGCTGTGCCATTCATATATATATATATATATATATATATATATATATATATATATATATATTAAAGCTACTGACTTTCTTTTGAATTTCGCATTCTCATGCTCACCATAGCTTCTTACTGTTTGTGTTACTACTGATGATGATGATGAAGCCTTTAGCGATTTAAAAAAAAAAAAAAAAAAAAAAGTTTGTAGGCATGAAGGAGTTGAACTTATTGCTCGAATGGCTTCTTTTTGTCTAATCTGTCCTGAGAAGACTTGATCTGAATTTATTTATTAGCTTGGTTCAGGGTTTACTGGAGGTGTATATCGATTAGCTCAAAAGTTGGTACTCATTATCTGGTATTGGGGCTATCTTTTTATTTCTTTGTGAAAATCAATTTACTGTAATTGTGTTTTAATAGAGAAATGTCAGTCACACGGAACCTAGAGAAGCACTTGTTTTTAGCATGCATAGTTTCAACACTATTTCCTAGGCTGCTGTTTCAATTTGTATATTTAATGTAAATATATATTCTATTTATGTGTTTTAATACCCGTGCGGTAGAGGGAGTCAGGTGTTTTATAAAGGTTGCAGCGTCTTCCGGGTGTGGGGTCGACAGTTAAGTCGACTGCAAGTCGGATTCAGAGGAGTTTCATTTAGCTCTGCTGTTCTGCCACAGGAAATAGTTTTTCCACAAGCACAGCCGTAGTGAGTTGGCATTGGCCACCTATAGACATGGGACAATAACGAGCATTGTCTATACACCCCCAACCCCCACTTCCACACACAAGTCCCAGGTAGTTCTCAAGAGATCATTGTGTATCTCCGTCTGAGCTGCGAGGGGGGAAAAGGCAAGTGCGCATTTCTCTTAGTGCTTTGCTGTATTGAATGGAGGCATTGGAATGTGAGAAATTTATTTAGGCGAAGGGAAACCAAGGAGACTGTAAACAGGTGTATTGTTTGGAGGCATCAAAGTCCTGCCCCCCGCCCCAACCCTCCCACCGCACAGCATGCAGTTAGATAAATGCTTCATTGTTCTACTGAGAGGAGAGACCGTTGCCATTTGATTGCACACCAACAAAGAGATTATCTGAATTATCATTGCATCCCATGTCCCCAATAAACATCTAGAATACAGGTTCTCAATCGGTTGCACCTTTGGACCCACGTATGCCACTTTTCTAACATGTAATAACTAAAATGAAATGTCGAAGTTCCACAAAATAAGACTACAAAATGTTTCACTTATTTCGTTGCCTGACAAAATATAAAGCCTGGCATTGGATGTACATTAAATATTAGCAAAAATGAATGTCCTTTTTGTCTTGCTGTTTGCAACCCAATGTTGGGTCCTGACCCACCAGTTGAGTATCGCTGATCTAGATGTATTGAACCTGAACACTAACATATTCTATCACATTATTTCAGGACTTCACCTGTGATTTTTCACTATATTTTAATGGTTTGGTAGCAGAATTATTCTCAAGCATCATTGGCAACAACACATCTTACACTCCCTCAGTTTAACCACTTTAGTGAGCACACCTAATTCCATGTACATGGTTCTTGTGTAGTGTTAATAATGTACTGTATACAGGCAGGAACATGCTGCAGGCTTGGTCAGATGTTTTCTGATATTTGAATGTACATGTGTATAAAAGCAGAAAAAAAAACAACTAACAATGTAAAGATTAGCATTTCTTTTGTAGCTGTTATTTAAAGCTCCAGGATGTTCACCGACCGTGCCTTGTCGACACACAAATAGGTGTTGCATCTGGAGGAGCCTCTGTTTGTACTTTGCGCACTCGCTCGTGTTCACAGAACAGAAAAACCCGAAACAAAACACGATTGTTTTCACATTGTGTAAAATTCATTTACTTTTTGCTGCTTTGTGTGAGGCTCCAGGGATGTCAATTTATTGTGTGAATAAATGTTTGGAGGTGTTAAACTGAGGACAAGCATTTGTATGTGTGCGTGCCTGCGTGTGTGTGTGTGTGTGTGTGTGTGTGTGTGTGAGAGAGAGCGTTTTGGGTTCCAGTAGTTCGTTGGGTCATGTCACTGATGGATGTGAACTGCAGAGATTCTCATTGTTCTGTTTTCATGGAAACAAAAGGCTATGTTTTCCTAAATCATGCTGTATGATTTTGAGGTCAGACAATGACCATTATACAACACTGGAATGTCATCCTCTGTTGCAGGTTCCATCTGTGAAATTCTGTAAGATCACAAGAAATATTTATTACTGTATTTGCTTCTCTTGCAGCCTCTGACTTTTAATTTGGTGACAATATCTAAATGTCAAAACGACACCTTTTAAATAGAAACTGTAGAAGTGCCATTAGAATTTAATATACATTTGTTTTTAAATAAGAACAATATATTTCATATCAATTGCTTCAGTGTTAGTGGAGTAGAGATTAGAGGACAATCTGATTAGATACTGAGGCAATTTACTGTGCATTTTACTGGTTTGCGCCTTTTGTGTGTGCGTGTGTTTGTGGAGGTGTGTTTGTGCTGTGGAAATGTGACAATCTGGATTTAGGACTTTATAAGATTATGCATAGAATTAAATGGAACAACTTTCTGTCTGTGTGGATTTCATTGATTTCCCTCTCAGTGTTTTTGGTCTTTTTTGTCTGGTGTGAAACAAAACAAGCAATAACATTCAACACATAATTGGAACTACATACAATTCAAGTAATGTAGTAATAAACGAACTACATGCGGGCTAATGAGCGACACTTTCAACATTGCACCAGCTACTACATTGTATTCCGGGAGTTGTAGCATCAGCAATGAATGTGCTATATCAACTGGCCAGTTTACACATACAAAATTTCATGGTCCAAACAAAAGTTTCATCACAAGTCTGCTTCTCAGCAAAAGAAGATACCGTTAGAAAATAATAATAACATTCATTACAATTACTACTATACCCAGTGGAATGTTTAAACAAAGGGTCTAAATACAGTAAAAATATTCATGTCAATATATCATTTTCCTAATGATGGAGTATTGATACACGTGTCAAATAATGCTAATCTGGTTGTCCAATGTCCAAGTACTTAAAGATAATTTTGACCAATTTTAATATGAAGTACTGTCGACGCTCTATCAAAACTTCCCATACGTTTTTGCTCCTGGGAAAAAAAACAGTAATTGAACAGCTTACGTTCTATGTGTTGACCTTCAGTTACATTGATATTATGATATAAACTCTTGCTGTTCCGTATTACTAATGGTATAGCTAAGCTATCAAGGCCAAGGAAGGAGTCCTCATTTCATCAGCAGCAACGCAAAGTGTGCATGTTCTGCACTTGCTCTCCGGTGTATGTAAAGATTACATCCCTTTTGTCCCCAATTCTGCAAAGCACATCCAATGATTAATTAAACCGCAGTGACAAGTGTGTTTGGAAATCAACTTATTACCAATTGTGAGAACCTTTTCCATCATTTCTCACATGCCGCATGAAAGAAATCCAGCTGCTCTGGTCTGTGATCCCAGTGGGGATGGCCTCCGATTCCCACCACCCTCCCCCCTTCCAGTCCCAGTGTGCCCATTCTGGGAACTGTATATAGACAAGGGGGCAGCGTCCAAATGCCCCTGCCCCCATCTCTCCCACCTCCACAGGCCCCAAAACTGCGGCCCCAGACCCTCGGCCTCATCCCTCTACTCTATTGTGAGCGTGGGTAGTCGCTCAGCCAGGCTATTGTCTGGCCCAGCACGTACTTTGTGCACAAACAGACGACACAGCGGCGCTAGCCAGCCAGCTCAAGCATAAAGAAAAAAAATGTGCTCCAAGATCATTCATAAACAGCCAGCCAGTAAATAAGAGCTTGATGCGCTGCTACAGTAACTGTGAACCTGCACAGCAGCTCACATCTGCCTGATGGGATCCAGAGCTTAGAGTGGCTATGTAGTCTGTGCGCACATTTCTTCTGGCGCAAAACACTTCACATGGAACGCAGGAGCCCATGTGATAGAGCTTAGCTGCAGGGTGACAGGCCGGGATATGTGCAGTCTAACGCTACAGTGTAATAAAACATTCCGGACCAAAGCCTGGCTCATTTGGCTCTGTGTGTGTGAGTGTGTAGAGGTACTTGGGAGAAGTTGAGAGGAAAGTACTAAGTGTCCACCGTCTCAACAAGCCCAGTGGTGGGAGCCCTTGACCTCTAAGGGGACGGGCTGCCAGGGACAGCTGGTGTGGTGTGTGTTTATTTATTTATTTGGGAACAAAAGACAGGTGGTCACACTTGAAAAGGGCACACAAATACGTTCAATGTGTGTGGACCACACACACACACACACACACACACACACACACAGTAGTAGAGTAGTCGTCATTAACTCACATGCATCAGGCCCTTTTTTTTTTTTTTTTGGTATTTTTTTTTTTTTTTAAGAAGTCATTTTTGACTTTCAGAGAATTCAAGTCACATTGGTCCAGAGAAAAGGTCACTAGAAGTGCCTCATCAATAACACATGAATGGTGAGAAATGCTGTCACCGAGCTGAAATGTAAAACAAATACTGTACTGTACTGTAAACCAATTGAAGAAGACAATGTACAATGCAAATTTATGCCCAAGTGGCTGTGAACAATATAGAAATGACTTCATAGCAAATTAATTGGTTGCTGAAAGGAGGTGCCGTGACATATTCTGTTCATGATCTCGAATTGATAAAAAAAAAAATCGCATTAAAGCTTACCTGTCCCAAATAAGAAGCACACTACGTTGGAGAAATGGTGATGTCTGTTTAGCATATTTGGCTGATGAATAGTGTGGTTTAAATGTTTTTCTCTCAGCACTGACAATATTTTTGATGCAGAATAGCATTAGAACAAATGCTTGTCCCTCAGTATCGACAAAATACTTTTGATGCTGTGTAACAATGTGAAATTGTCCCTCACCATTGACACAAAACTTTTTAAGCATTAATGTAAATGCTTGTCTCTCACCAATTGACGTACAATTGCATTAAAGTGAATGCTTGTCCCTAAGCATTGACAAGATTTTTGATGCACAGTAGCATTAAAGTGGATGCTCGTCTCTTAGCACTGACGTACAGTACATTTATTGACACACAACAGCATTAGTTTCAAAGGTGCCATATTTTACCAAACTTATTTTTAGTATTTGGGATGTAATATTGGCTCTATGGTGCCTCAGTGAACATGTGAAATATGAATTGAAATCATCCACGCATTCCTGAGTTCCAGACGTTTTTCTTCCGAGAGGCCTGAAATCAGTTCATTCGAATTTCTCGAGTTTAACTCCGTCACTAGCGAAGATCTCCGCCTACCTCTCTGCTTCCAAACCAGCGCTGTCAACAAACACGTGTGCTCTTACAAGTGGGTCTACTACACGGCTCAACCAATCAGAGGAAAGGGGCCGGTCTTAGCCAAATACGGACAAAGCGGATACAAAACTGGGTCATACATAAGTAGCTGTCAGAGGAGCATGTTTCTGGACACTCGTGACAAAACCAAGGTGTTCTTTGAAATGAAATCGACCCTTTTATACTAAGTCCATGTTAGAGAGTCATTCTATGAAGGTCTTCATAGCCAGAATATGAGACCTTTAATGCAAGTCTCTCAGCATTGGCAAAATATTTACAACGGAGTATTGATGTGAAAGCTACTTAGTATTGACAATATTTTTGATGCAGAGCATTAATATGAACACTTCTCTTAGCATCAGCAAATATTTCTGGCGCAGAATAACGTCAATTCTTGTCTCTCAGCATTGACAACATTTTTGAAGCATTACAGCATAAATGCGAATGTTTGTCTCGCGGTAATTGACATACAATTGCATTGAAGTGCATGCTTGTCTTTCAGCATTGACTAACATTTTTGAAACATTGGAGTATTAATGTAAATGCTTGTCTCTAACCACTGAAACATTTTTAACCATTAGGGCAGTGATGTGAATGCTTGTTTCTCATCACTGACAATATTATTGATGCACAGTAACATTGTGAAAAAATGTCTCTCAGCATTGACAAATTATTTTTTTGATAATAGCATTATTGACAGTTCTTCTCTCTCAGCATGGACGCATTTATTGACACACACTAGCATTAAGGCAAATGTTTTCTCGCAGTATTGACAATATTATTTATGCACATTTGTGTGAATGTTTGTTTTCAGAATTGACCCAATTAGAATTTTCCCAATATTTAAAACATCTAATAATGTGAATACTTGTTTCTCAGTGTTGGCAACATTTTAGACCCACGATAACATGGGTATGAAATGCTTGTCTTGACAATCTTTTAGTATCTAGTTTAAAAATATTCTTGCCAAGTTGAGCCACATATGTTTTAGAAATATTATATACACTCCTCACATAACATATTGGAACCTCTGACTGATAAACAAAACAAAAATAAAAACAAATACTGCAAAATGTCAGCTCATTTTCAGATTTGGGTTTTGCCTTTAAAGACTACATTCGTAGTAGTTAGAGGTGCAGCCAACATGAAAACCACAGAGCTGTCTATGGGTGAAAAACAATAAATTGTGAAGCTGAGAGAAGATGGAAAACCAATCAGAGCCTTAACCAGTACAATCATGAAATGCGCTGAAAGAAGAAAGAAACCACTTGTATACTAACAGACGTTGAATGGTTAGAGCAAGGAAAAGAACAGTCGTTGACGACAGAAACATTTTGAGAGCTGCAAAGAAAGATGCTAAAACAACTGTTAGTGACATCAGCAACAGACACCACAGGGCAGGCGTTATGGTCATGAAGGTCAAAAAGTACAGATGATAAACTAGAAGATGCCAACCACTCATTAGGAAGAAGACTAGGATGACCGGGCTGAAAAATACAGAGACGAGCCGAAAAAAGTCTGGGCAAGGTTTTATGTGGACTGATGACACAAAGATTAACTTTCAAAGTTATGTTAAGGCTACAGCTTCAAGTAAGAAAGGATGTGATCATGATCCCAAACATACAAGCTCGTCTGTTAAACTCAGTGGTGGTAATGAATAACTTCATCTGGGACGGGATCTCTAATCTTCATTGTTGTAACACACTGCAGCGGCAAAATGAAGTCAAAAGTCTCCAGAAACATTTTGTCTGTCAATTTAAAGAAAGATGCAATCAAACTGATTGTAAGATACTTCATCATGCAGCAAGATAATGCTCCACAACAACAAATAGGTCAATCAGGGGCAAGAAGTGGAAGGTATTAGATCACCTAAGTCATTCTCTAAACATAAACCCTATAGAGCATGCATTTTACTTGTTAAAGAGGAGACTGACGGGAGTCCCCAGCCCCCCCCCCCCCCCCCAAAAAAAAGCTGGCGTGAGAGCCTGGAAAAGCCTCACAAAAGAAGAATGGACGTTTGAGGATGGGGGCTTGATGCAGTTACTGCAAGCAAAGGATTTGCAACTGCCGTCATTTCTCGTGCATAATGTGCACCCATGCATAATACGCACCCCCAAAGTTGACCTCAAAATTCTGGAAAACCCTTCAGCCTATGTATAATGCATTTTTACAATGAATGATTTTGCTTCTACCCATATGATCAAAACTAAGTCTTTTTTTGTATTTTGTTAGTTTTTTTCAAAGAATTATTATTAGAAGTCCAAGTCCTATTCTCAGTTGTGGATTAGATCCAGATATAAACACCTGGAAATAAAAGCTGAACTGTTGATCTCTTATGTTATATTCATCTTTTAATGTTGAACTCAAATGTTTTCATTCTACAGCAAAAACAAAGAAATCTACCTCACTGTTCCAACATTACTGAATCAGAGTGTACTGACATACTATGTGCTATCCACCTGTACAATCACTTTAAGAGCAGGAATATGTTCTTAATTTTCCTTTTTGGGAGCGGCTCGCCCCAACAGCAGCAAGACAGCGTGCCCTTGGTCCACCGTACAGCTGTCACTTACACGCACTCTTTGACTCATATTTATAGCAGCAGCATCATTGGACTTAACGCTTGCCTCAGACCACAGCTGGTCCCCCCCAAAAAGAATAGCTGAACGACAAAGCCACGTGCTCCCGCTGGCTGACTGCAGTCAGTCTGGCCTGGCGGGTTGTGGGTGTTTATGCCCCCCTGCCCTTCTTTTTGCAGACATCCAGCCACACACGTAGTGGGATATATCCACGCTGATAATCTGACATCTGCATTGTCTTGTAAACTCATCACATCGTAATGGAGTTAACAGGAAGCAGGACCATCAGCATTTAATAGTGAAAGGTCGTACACACCGGCCACAATGTACCCCACCAGGAAGGACATACCGTAATTTCTTGTGTCTAATGTGTCCCATGTATAATTCACACCCCCAAAGTTGACCTTCAACCTATGCATAATGCATTTTTACAATACATGATTTTGCTTCTACCCATATGATCACGACGAAGTATTATCTGCATTTTGTTAGTTTTTTCATGGAATTATTCTGAGGTTAAGCACTTTATTTGAACATATAATACTTTTTATTTACTTATTCTTATTTTGAAATTCATAACCCTACTTTTATTTAGTAAATGAGTAAACACACAGTTGTGCTCATGTTTGATTACCCAGGCATAATTTGTAAGATGTGTACAATTCTTTAAAGAAAACATGAAGGACCAGGCAAAACAAGTTTCATTTCATTTTAATGGGATTCAAATTAAACTCAAGCATTTTAGAAAAACATTATCATTAAACAAAACATAACCATAAAGAAATTAATGATGGTTGTTGTTCAGTCATCAGTCATATTTAAAAAAAAAAATAATAATAAAAAAAATGTCAAATTCTGCCTGGGTATGTAAACTTATGAGCACAATTGTGCATCTATGCAGTCATATCTACCCCTGTCATATAGGAATGAAAGTGTAGGCTGCACCTTTTTCATAACCTCGAGGTGGCATACTAGAATGAAAGTGTACAACTTTTTCATAACCACTAGGGGGCGGTTGTTGTTGTTTTGTTTTTTTTCGGGAAAAAAATGCACATTATACACGAGAAATTACGGTACTCTGTTCTGAAGTCAGAGGTGCCAACATAAAACCTTATCTAACTGCAAAGCCAACGTCCAAAGAAGGGATCTGCGATACATTCTTAAAATAAAATCACAGCTTTTGTCCACAAAAATCTGATTACTGATTTTAATACCCCCCAACAACCCTTTGCAGTAGCTGTCGTTCATCGTTTGATGCTACAAACCTGAACCAACTCCAAATGATTGACGAAGCAGTGCCTCTTTAGTAAACGAGCCGCCATGTCTTCGGTCTAAACAGTGCGCGTCAGCAAGCTTATTGATAAAACAGGTAGCTTTAGTTTGAAGTAACATGTTAAAAAAAAGGCGGCACGGTGGCCGACTGGTTAGAGCGTCAGCCTCACAGTTCTGAGTAACTGGGTTCAATCCCCGGTCCCACCTGTGTGGAGTTTGCATGTTCTCCACGTGCCTGCATGGGTTTTCTCCGGGCACTCCGGTTTCCTCCCACATCCCAAAAACATGCATTAATTGGAGACTCTAAATTGCCCGTAGGCGTGACTGTGAGTGCGAATGGTTGTCTGTTTGTATGTGCCCTGCGATTGGCTGGCAACCCGTTCAGGGTGTACCCCGGCTCCTGCCCGATGACAGCTGGGATAGGCTCCAGCGCGCCCGCGACCCTAGTGAGGAGAAGCGGCTCAGAAAATGGATGGATGGATGGATGGATGGATGTTAAAAAAAAAAAAACGTTTGATGGTGGCCTAGACATTGCCTATATGGTAGTCAGGAGAGGACTGCTGATGGCAAGTTAACTTCATGCACAGAGGAGTTCGACATTAAGTTTCATACAAGTGTTAAGCTAGAAGTACAACAAGCAGTTAGTAAGTAAGCTATGCACTTTGATGACACACTGGTGGAGAAGTAATGCTTGTCGCAGGGAAGAGTTTATTCACAATAAGACTAAAGACAGCGGACTATAGTGTATTCTTTTATCATGTTGATGTTTTTGTGCCATGTTGTCCTGAGCAGCCAGGACAGAAACATTGCGTAGATCACGAGTCCATGTATGGTCATCATATTTTTCCTCTCTTCCATCACTGAAGGACACCAGTGATGGAAATGAGGTAAACTGTAACGATGACCATACAACCAGAGATGAAGTTATTACACTGAACAGTCAAAGCAGTGATGTATGTCGTTCACAGGTTAAGTTCCAGTCGTGTGATCAGTCGTTCCATTTTTCCTCTTTTGATCACTGAAGGAACACAGAAGGGTACCAGTGACGTAAAAAAGAAAAACAATTTAAGAATGGCCATAGCACCGGAAATGAACTGTCCTGGCTGCTCAGTATATGTGGTGGCTTAAAAAAAAAAAAGCCAAAGAATAATCTAAATAACAGCGAAGAAGTCTCAGGATTTGTTCATGTCTTGTGTGACATGCCAATTTGGAGGCATATTTTTTATTTTTTCAGAAAATTTTGATTGAACTTCAAATTATCTGAAACTAAAACTTCAAACTGTATTAAATCATAACAGAAGTGAACATAGCGACACAACAACAGGATTGTAAAGGCATATTCTTGTGAGGATAAATTCATTTGGAATAGCCGCATCAGAACATGCCTACTTTATTGCCTGGGGATTTATGTTTTTCTGAGGGAGAAAAAAAAAAAAACCACACTGCACAATAACTAATGTAATCAGTTCTATGATTCTACGCTATCAAAGTAACCAATACATTCCTGATTTCCTTCAAGCCTTACAAACAATTGTACAGACAACTTGTAGCCTTGCTTTGCCAGCAACGGTCCGTCTGCTCAGCCGGAACTCAAGATGACCAACCAGGGAGCTCCCAAAAAGGCCAGAGACTACAACAGACCCACTAAGCAAGGGGTGTGACTCATACGCACATTTGCAATAAGCTCCAGGAAGTGCACTCATCCGAGCTAATAGCCATTGCACCGGGTCACGTGACCGGTTCCGATAAAGCAGTGCCGAAGATTCCTGCTACGAAGAACAATTACTCAGTGTACAATGTGTGACCCCGAGAGCAGCCATCTTTAGTGTGAGGCCAGAGTCAAAGAGAAAGTAATGACTTGCACCACAAGGTCATGTCCAGCAGGGATACCACTGTAGTCTCTGCACAAGCACAGTTTTGTCTAACCTCTGGCTCTGCTTGTTTTATTAAAAACATTTGATAGCGCACATTACTCAAGGTCAGATTTGGGTGAGTGGATTGGAATTCCATCATCACAAAGTACAAAAGACGACAAATCTGTACTAACGCGACGTTTTTTTTTTTTAAATTTGTTTGTTTGAAAGGCCAGAACGTTTCGTCAGCGTTCTTGTCCTGTGCTGTCACCTGCTGGTCAAATTACGGAATTATTTTCTCCACCGCTGAAAAGTGTGCTCGTTACCAAGTAATTATTTTTGTATATAGGAGTTTATTGATTGTGGTGTGAAACAGAATACAAGTCAAAAATGCGTAAAAAAACATGAAATAATTATTTGATCCCAAGCAAAACATAATTATGCAAGTTAGTGCTGTACTTGGTGGAGAAACCCTTGGCGGCCAGCGCAGCAATGAGACCTTTCTCGTAGCTGGTCACCAAGTTTACACAAAGCTCAAGGGGGATTTTGGCCCATTCCTATTTACAGAAACTCACTAAACCCTTAAAAAGTTTCTTGGCTGCCACTTGGCTTCTGCTCCCCCCACAGGCTCTCTACTGGGTTGAGGTCTGGAGACTGGCCAGGCCACTCCATGAGCTTAATATGTGCCTTTTTTGAGACACTCTTGTTGCACTGGCAGTATGTTTTGCGTCATTATCATAAGGTCGTATCTGCAACCCATCTTCAGTGATCTTACTTTTTGGATAGGTATTCCGGAGTTTTTACAGTACATGGGTTCCCCTCACTGGCCCCTCGATGCAGTGAAGTCACCCTGTACCCTTTGCAGGAAAACAACTTTGTTTCATTCTGACCACAGTACTTCCTCACAAACCTTAGCTTTTCACTAGCAAATTTAAGACGTGTCTGCACAAGTCCAAAGCAAATATGGTGAAGCAGCATTTAGCTATTATCCTGCACACAAATGGAATAATTTGAGTTACCAAATCTTTTCTTGATGACAGAGGTACTGCGGATCCTTAACAAGTTCCTGTCGTGTACAGAGGCTGCTCCCTCAACTTTCTCCTTATCACTCACCACTCCACAAAGCAAGATCTTGAATGGCGATCCAGACCGACTGAGGATAGTTGGTCATTTTGTGAGTCTTCCGCTTTCCAATAATGACACCAATAGCCGTCACCTCACCAAGCCTTTTGCTGATGGTTTTGTGACTCATTCGAGCCTTGTGCAAGTCTACAATCTTGTGCCTGACATATTTTGACAGTGCTTTAGTCTTGCCCATGTTGTTATAGAGATTGGAAGGCAAGAAAGGGATTCCTATGGCACATATTTTATACACAAATTGGGATTAGGTGTATTGGCAATTGTGCACAGCTACTGTATGTGGCATATGCACACCGGCCAATCTGTAAGAGCCACAATTATGGTTGAGTTTTTTTATGATCAAATATTGACTTTACTCAATGAAATGCTAAACATGTTATAACTGTTATACTGTTGTAGTTTACACCTTTTTGACTCAGTCTGTCTTAGGCAGTAATCTTCTTTGTAAGTGAGCAAACACAAATTCGGCAGGGGAACAAATTATTTCCCTCACTGTATCTAAGAACAGTGTTTATTTCCAGACTAACGTTTTAATTCTCAAAAACCTGAACACTGTCAAAATGGTATAAAATTGTTCAAGTTTATTCTAATATCTATACATATACACATTTAGATCACAAGAAAAAAAAAAAAAAAGACAATTATGGTAATAAAAAATGCACTCTGAGTATTTAATTAAGTGAGGATACTGCATATCCAAGCATAAAATCATCTGTGACCTGGACTTCCATTATGTGGAACAACTGCAGCAGAGTACTTCATCGTAACGGCCACTGTAACTGTGGAGGAGATAAAATATTAATATGTATTAATATGAATACAGAGATTACCGGTAGTAGCTTCAATCAGTGATTGAAATAACGCATCCACTCACACTTAAGCTGTAGTCAAGATATGCCATCATATTTCACTTGCGTAATGGAATGGGAGAAAACAAGTATGATAAAGACAAATAATTTATATCAAATTGTTATACAAGCCATTGCAGCGTATCTTTCTTGGATTGAGCTTCAATGGAAAACTTTGTTGTCATGTGCAAGTCCATTAAAGGAGCTTCTAAATTTACTGTACAGTTAAGATTACGTAGCAATACAACTTACTGTTGTTAATGGTAAAACGTAACCTTAAAACGTGCATCAAACCCTACCTTTTGATGGATACCATTTTTAATGTTGCACTTTTCTGATTGTATAATGGTAATGTTGAGTATAAACGGGTAGAACTGATCCAAAAGTAGGCTGGGTTGTCTTCAGTTCTATTTTATCCAAATTATACCGTCGCTCTTAGCATAATCACTGAGATAAGACTTGTCAAAGGGTACACGTACACAAACAAAACAAAGGACACACAGAAACGCTTTGAAAAGTAAAGACCAGAAAGCGAGGGTTGATAAGCTCATGACAATGTCTTCCGTATTTTTCTTGAAATTTAAAGGTCAAATTGGGGTCGGCGGTATTAGTGTTTGTCTCCACAAGTGAAAATACAATGGAATATGTGTGGATGTTCGCTTTGTGGGGCAGGAGTACGTTATTTGGTGCCTTTGTGCACACGACATTCATTTTCAGTCTTGTGGCGGGGTTAACCGCTCCTACTCATGAGAGTCGAATAGTCTCTAATAAGACGATAAAAAGCTGCTAAATTTGTTGTTTATCTATTAAAATATATATATATATTTTTTTAAATGTTTCTCAGAGTTGGAAGTCATTACATATCTCCTGAATAATCTCCTGTTCTGGAATGAGTCTCTCAGTCTCCAATAACACCACAAGAATTCACTAGATTTGTTGCTCATCTTTTTTTCAATTTCATTTTATTGCTAGAGTTGGAAGTCACAAAATATAGCAGCAGTTCTTTATCCTTTTTAATATTTTGACAAAGGAATGACACTTGGAAAGTTTCCCCTTTAAAAAGGGGGTTGGTTCATAATTTGTCCCAATAAGCATATTTTTACCGCAACTTCCCCATCAATAACATGTCTGAGACCACACTTCATAATGTCATAAGGGTTCAATTGACTCACTTTAGATGGGAGCATTGTTTCCCCTGAAGGGCCATTTGTTAAATTGTTCCATGGAGAACGTAAAACCAAAATTTGACTCACTCTATGACGGTGCAGACAGAACAGCAGATGTTTGAGCAGTTGGAGCACTGTCGGCTGCAGGAGGAGCATGCAAGTCGCTCGCACTGCGAACAAGATGTCCGGCATAATGTGCTCTTCTGACACACGCAGCAGCCTGTTGGAGGCGGCCCTGGAAACATCAAGCGCATGCTTATTTTACCCACTTTAAAAGAGTCCATCAATTGATCTTCTACACTGCTTGTCGTTATTTGGATCACAGGTGAGCTGGAGATTATCCCAGGTGATTTTAGGCGCGAGGCTGGGTACACCCTGATTGGTCGTCAATCAATCGCAGGGAACATATACAGCAAAAGACCGTTCACACCCATGGACAATTTAGAGCAGGGGTGTCAAACTTACTTTCATTACTGGCTACATCGTAGTTTTGGCTTCCCGCAATGAGCAGTTATGAATGTGAAAATCATACAAATGCCCATCCATCTTTTAAACCCTTTCTCCTCATTAGGGTCACGGGTATATTTTTTGTGCATCCCTAGTTGGTGGAACAAAATGAAGCAGCAGCTGCAGTCAGTAGAAGTATGTTGTTGACCAATACTGGCCATTCATGCCAGAGTAGCATCTGCCCCATTTGCACACTGACTGAGGAGTATCTGCAACATTTGCAGAATCAACATTGTCCCAGATTATCGCACTACTCATCACTTTAAACTGCAGACACCCCTTGAAGTCTCGGCGCTCTTTGCACAATGGTCATTGCACCGGACTATTGCGAGATTAGTCATTGCAACTGCTCTAAGTGTTAGATGACTCTGCATCTTTTTGCACAATTGTCAAAAAATAAAAAATAAAACAAAAAATATATTTTTAAAATTGTACCGGCATTACCAGATAACTAGCAACCCTTTATTGCTCGGTGAATGTTTTTGTCAATGTCTTTATGTCTCAAAAGTGTTCTCTGTCAATTGACTGTCTGTTGTCGTACTAGAGCAGCTCCAACTACCGGAGACATATTCCTTGTGTGTTTTTTGGACATACTAGGCAAATAAAGATGATTCTGATTACTAAATCCACAAAAACGGCCACCATTTTCCCCCCATTTTTTGTACCGTATATAGGGTATGTGAATTTAGCAGGGGTCCACCAAAATCGCATTTTGTCATCATTTTGCGCAAGGTAATACATAATAATAATAGAGGCACTATGTTTTCTAAAATAACCAGAAAAGTCTAGTCGCGATTGATTCAATGCCCTGAGAATACAATGACCTGGATGAATGAGAATATTCAAAGGATGGAGATGAAAGATCTCCTTCAAACATCAGGTCAGAAATCTACCAGCTTAATGGCAAATTCACCACTCTGTTTGGCACATAGTGTCAGTGCTTCACCAGCTATGCACCACCCCTTACGTCATTGTGGGAAACACTACGCCATTGAACCCACCTTGTGTTCTGGTCGCTTTTGTCAGTCTTCCGTCAGTTCCTATCAAAGTCTGTCCTCTCAAGAGAGTCTGGCTGCTTTCAGCAGTCTCGTGTCCAGTTGGCTGAGGGTCGTTGGTCTTCTCGTCGGCGGACCATATTTTGTCCACCACAGCCTTGGCACCATTAAAAAGTAAGTTCTTTGTCTTTTCTGTGAAAAGAACAGCGGGAAATGAGTCGATAACACCGCTAGCCCAGCCGGGCGATGTAAACAATGATATTTGTTAGTTTTCTTACCGCTAGGAGGGAGCTGACTAGACTGCTTGGCTACAACCACACTGATCATTTTATTTAGGTCAAAAGAGATCAAAACTACTTAAGTGACACGGGTAACAATGTCGTTCCTATGAGCAATTGTGACTGCCACAGTCGTGTGTTATTAAGGTGTTGAATACTTTGGTTAGCAACTTAGCACAACAACGAGGCTAACTTTAGCTAATGAACGTCACCGAACACATACTTACCGTATATTTCTTTCCTGTATTTATTCCCCAACACACTGGAATTATTCAACTCATGCTGCCCGACGTGTATTTTGTACTGGGACGAGAAGGTTTCCGTAAAAGGGTACGCTCGCTTCGGCATGTTAGCAGCAGAAAAGCCAAAGACAGCTCCAGTCTCTCTCGGATGTCCCACGCTTGGTAAGTTGCGGGAAAAATGTTCAGTAAAAGAAGACAGCCACTTGGACGCAGGATTGATTGTCACGTGAATATTTAAAAGCCAACGAGAAAGCGTCATTTCTTATCACGTGATTTTACATTTGCTGGGCTGTGCTGAGTTCAGGGACGGTGAAAGTGTCGTAATTTAAGCATTTGACTAAGACATATTGCGTCAAACTACTGAAAATGGAAAAACAAAATAGAAAAATCTAATGCTGTCACAGTTGACCAGAGGTGCTATAGTACTTACACCCTTATATATATATATATATATATATATATATATATATATATATATATATAAAAGAGACGTTGGTAAAAGTAGAAGTAGCCTACTGATTCAGCTTCTTTAGTAACGCAAAGCAAAGCAAATTTATATATATAGCACATTTCATACACAAGGTAACTCAATGTGCTTTACATGATTAAAAGCATTTAAAAACAAAGAAAAAAAACAGCTTATCACCGTTTAAAACAAAGAGAAAAAATAAAAGTACAATTAAAACAGCATATAGTGCAAGAAATATCATTTAAAGGTGGAAATGCTCTAAAAAGCATGAGAAAAAAGAAGAGTTTTTAACCTGGACTTAAAAACACACTTGGGGATGGCATCACTTCTGTTGGCCACTTATTCCATTTGTGTGCAGCATAATAGCTAAATGCTGCTTCACCGTGTTTGCTTTGGACTCTGTGCTCCACTATTTGACCGGAGTCTGTCCATCTCAGAGCCCTACTGGGTTTATATTCCATTAGCAGTTCTTTCATGTATTCAGGCCCTAAACCATTTAGTGATTAATAGACCAGTAGCAGAACTTTAAAATCTATTTTTTAAACTGACTGGAAGCCAGTGTAAAGACTTTAGAATTGGAGTAAAATGCTCTGACCTCTTTGTTCTGGTCAGAACCTGAGCTGCAGCATTCTGAATGAGCTGCAGCTGTTTAATGCTCATTTTAGGGAGTCCAGTCAGAAGACCATTACAATAGTCAAGTCTATTTGAGATAAGCATGGATAAGCTTCTCCTGGTCTGCTTTGCACATGCAAGCCTTCACTGTGGATATGTTCTTCACATTAAAAGTAAAAAAGGTACAGACTCTGCAATGTACTTAAGTAAAAAAATAAAAATGAATTGTTATCATTAATCATGTACAATACTGTATCCATTTTGATTTGGCACAACAAATCTGTCTTTGTCATCAGGCAATTGCACATCCCGAGTGGTGCTCAAATCCTTTTTGCTCGATCCCATTTTTTTTTCTACATTCATCAGTATTAAAAACAATTAAAATTACCCTCGGTTTTATCAATTTCAACCAAAGTGTTTTGATATCTGAAGGGCATTTTTTTTAGTCCTCAGGAGAACATACATGTGATATGATATGACATTGATGCTTGGGATTTATTTTATTTTTTTAACCCTTCTGACTAATATCTTTGAACAATGATATCCCTCTGATACTGCAGAAGCTGTCTGATGACCATGGCTTGTGTTGTAAAATGTGATTACAAAAATGTCAGGAAAAGCCAACTACTAGAACAACAGATTTATTTGAGGTTAATCAGAGGCACTTTAAATGGTGACCGTTGTGTTGGCTGCCATTTAACATGAGTTTGAAATGTGATTAAATTCTGAACACAGCCACATCCCCATTTATTTTAGAACATGCCATTTTTCCCATTTTTTTTTTTTTTTATAGTCAAGTAGTTCAAGTCCAATGAATAGCTTGGAGCAGTACAAACTAAGATAAGTGGCGAACGTATATTTTAGATCCTACAATTAATCAATTAATTGACAACTAATCGATTATCAAATTGATCGTCAAATGTTCCTGAGAAAATATCAAGAATTTTCCTGAGAGGTGATGCTGGGTCTTGGTATCTCTATACTCTGCATCATTTGCACAATTGTCATTTTATCAGCATTACTGGTACCCTTTCATTGCCCAATGACTCTCCATACCTGTGTTTTTATGTCGTAAATGTAAATGTACATTTTGTCATAGTGTCTTGTTTGCTGTCATAGTAGTGGCTCCAACTACTGGAGACAAATTTCTTGTGTTTTAAAATACTTCACCCATAAAGGCCGGCACGGTGATTGACTGGTTAGCATATCTGCCTCACAGTTCTGGGGACTGGGGTTCAAATCCCCACCTGTGTGGAGACTGCATGTTCTCCCCGTGCCTGCGTGGTTTTTTTTTTTTTTCCTCCAGTTTCCTCCTATATCCCAAAAACATGCGTGGTAGGTTGATTGAAGACTCCAAATTGCCCCTAGGTGTGAATCTGACTGCGAATAGTTGTTTGTTCTATGTCTATGTGCCCTGCGACTGGCTGGCAACCAGTTCAGGGTGTACCCCGCCTCCCGCCCGAAGATAGCTGGGATGGGCCCGCAACCGTAGTGAGGATAAGCGGTAAAGAAAATGGATGGATGGATGGCCAATACAATGATTCTGAGCTGATTCTGATCCACTTCCAAATGCAGGGAGTAAAAGTAAAATGTTGTCAAAAAAGTACAGCTACTGAATCTGAAAAATCTATTTAAGTGTACTACATAGGTTTACGAAGTTAAAGTTAAGTTTAAGTTCTTTTAACTTAAAACAAACTACTATTACCTTAAGAACTGTAATGAAGTATTTGTACTTGGTTGCTCCTCAGTTTCCACCACTGAATTTGACAATACTAGAACATAAAACAATACAAAATCATGAACAGTGTGGCCAGTTTTGTTGATTTAAGGGAAGAACACAGCTATTTTCTACCAAAAGCAAATAAAGAACAAAACAAACTTACACATGTATGATTTATTAATAACTGTTGAGGAGATCACTTTTAGAGATGAAAAATGCCACATGATCTGTACGACTGTGAACGATGAGCAGGGGTTTCTCCTCTAAAACATTTGGATCATGCACTCCCTGGACTTTCCAACACCGACCCACTTGACTGTAGGGAGTGAGAGACAGTGTCACAAGAGTCATGTGTAAACTCATTGGCATCACTCTTCCGCAAGGTAAAATGTGAATTAAGACCTACTTGGAACTCCAATGTGGTTCTCAATGAAGCGGATGTAGTTTTGTGCCTTGACTGGGAGGTCACCCCACTTACGTGCTGCAGATGTGTCTGTCTTCCACCCAGGGAAAGTCTCATACTCAACCTCCACTTTTTGCAAAACATCCATGTTTGCTAGGATTCAAATAAACATAGTGTGAATAAAATGCTAACATACATGTCAACTGCCCTTTCATCACCTCATCTCCAAAAAGTACCTGGAAAATGTGGAATTCTTTTCCCGTGGAGTTTGTAAGCGATGCCTACTTTAATTTCCTCCAACACATCCAGAATGTCAAGTTTAGTCAAAGCGATGCTGCGGGAAGGTTGACAGAGTTAAAGGCAAATATATAAAACGTTGTACAATCATTATTAAAATGACTGTGCTGGGGGAAAAAAGTATGAAACAAAAAGCACGCTCCACATAATTATTCTTTTAAACACTCACGCAGTGAACCCATTGATCATGTGGGCGTATCTGACGATGACAAGATCCAACCAGCCGCAACGTCGCTTCCTCCCTGTGGTCACACCTACCTCATGACCCCTTGTCTGCAGCAGTTCTCCGACTGCCTACAAACAAACACATTTCAAAACATAGATTCCTTCCATCAGATATCAGACAATCAGGTCCTCTCATATACCTGCTCAAAAACATTCAGGAACACTAAAATAACATCCTAGAGCTCAATTAATGACATTTTCCAGTTGAAAATCTTTAGTCATTACATAGTGGAATGTGTTGAGAACAAAACAATTGTTTTCAATTTAAATCAAAACTATTCCATAAAGGTCTGAAGGATGTTGCAGCCACCAGAATCTTCCCCACGACGTCTCCAGACTCTGTCATGCCTGTCACATGTGCTAAGTGTGAACTTGCAGTACGCCAATGGCGAATCTGACAATCTCGGTGTTCTCTGGCAAGTGCCAATCGACCTTCACAGTTGTAGACACTCCCTCATGTTACCTCTTGGTGTGAGAGCACTGACAAGATGCAAAAGACCAAAAACAAACAGCCGTAAAGAATGAGAACAGAGAAATTGTCTAGTCAAAACCCGCAGAACCGCTCCTTTATAGGGATTGTCTTGCTCATTGTCTCTCATATCCACCTGTTTTCTGTTAAATTTTCGCACAACAGCAGGAGAAACTGATTCACAATTAATGTTGCTGATATACTGGGCGGTACGGTGACCGACTGGTTAGCACATCTGCCTCACAGTTCTGAGGACCCAGGTTCAAATCCGGCCTCGCCTGTGTGGAGTTTGCATATTCTCCCCATGCCTGTGTGGGGTTTCTCCGGGTACTCCGGTTTCCTCCCACATCCCAAAAACATGCATGGTAGGTTAATTGAACTCTAAATTCCCCATAGGTGTGAATGTGAGTGCGAATGGTTGTTTTTCTGTTACCTGCGATTGGCTGGCAACCAGTTCAGGGTGTACCCCGCCTCCTGCCCGAAGTTAGCTGGGATAGGCTCCAGCACGCCCGCGACCAGCATGAGGATAAGCGGTATATAAAATGGATGGCCATATATACTGAATATACTCAAAGCCCAATTCCCAGAAGTTGGGATGTTGTGTAAAACGTAAATAAAAAAAAAATACAATGATTTTCATATCCTTTTTAACCTATTTTGAATTGAATACACTACAAAGACAATATATTTAATGTTCAAACTGATTAACGTTATTGTTTTGTGTTGTTTTTTGCAAATATTCTCATTTGGAATTTGATGCCTGCAACACGTTCCAAAAAAGCTGGGACGGGCAACAATAGACTGGGAAAGTTGAGGAATGCTCAAAAAACACCTGTTTGGAACATTCCATAGGCGAACAGGTTAATTGGAAACAGGTGAGTGTCATTATTGGGTATAAAAGGACCATCGCCGAACGAGTCAGTTGTTCCCAAGCATGGATGGGGCGATGTTCACCACTTTGTGAACAACTGAGTGCGCAAATAGTACAACAGTTTAAGAACAAAATTTAAAATTGCAAGACATTTTAGGGATTTCATCATCTACATATACAGTCCATAATATAATCAAAAGATTCAGAGAATCTGGAAAGATCTCTGCACATAAGCGGCAAGGCCGAAAACCAACATTGAACGCCCGTGACCTTCGATCCATCAGGTGGCACTGCATTAAAAACCAGCATCGTTGTATAAAGGATTTTATCGTGTGAGCTCAGGAACACTTCAGAAAACCATTGTCAGTTAAAACAGTTCATCGCTACATCTACAAATGCATGTTAAAACTCTACCATGCAAAACGAAAGCCATACAGTATGTCAACAACACCCAGAAACACCGCCGGCTTCTCTGGGCCCGAGTTCATTTGAGATGGACTGACGCAAAGTGGAAGAGTGTGCTGTGGTCTGACGAGTCCACATTTCATATTGTTTTCGGAAATCATGGACGTCGTGTCCCTCTGGGCCCAAGAGGAACGGGACAATCTGGATTGTTATCAGCACAAAGTTCAAAAGCCAGCATCTGTGATGGTACGGGGTGTGTTCGTGCCCACGCCATGGGTAACTTGCGCATCTCTGAAAGCACCAATAATGCTGAAAGCTACATTACAGGTTTTGGAGCAATATATGCCGCCATCCAAGCAACATCTTGTTCATGGACGTCCCTGCTTATTCCAGCAGACCCGTCTCCCATAGAAAATGTTTGGCGCATTATGAAGTGCAAAATATGACAACAGAGACAGCCTTCACTGTTGAGCACCTGAAGTTGTACATCAAGCAAAAATGGGGGGAAAAAATCCACCTACAAAGCTTCATCAATTAGTCTCCACAGTTCCCAAATGCTTATTGAGTGTTGTTAAAAGGAAAGGTGATGTAACACAGTGGTAAACTTGCCCCTGTCCCAGCTTTTTTGGAACGTGTTGCAGGCATCAAATTCAAAATGAGTGATTATTTGTGGGAAAAAAACAAAACAACGTGCATCAGTTTGAACATGAAATATTTTGTCTTTGTTGTGTATTCAATTGAATATAGGTTGAAAAGGATTTGAAAATCATTGTATTCTGTTTTTATTTACATTTTACACAACATCCCAACTTCATTGCAATTGGGGTTTGTGGTAATACGATTCTGCTGGTGACAGTAAATGTATTCTGAACGTGACCTGTGGCCCTAAATTTATCCCTGTCTGCGACCCGCATGAGAGCTGAAGTGTCAGTCGGTAAACACCTCACATACCCTCTGGGCCAGATGCCCGAGTCCAAGGCACATGATCAGATACAAAATATATACATGTCATGATTAAAGGTACGTGTGTTACATATGGTGTAATTTAATTGTATACAGTAAAACGGGGTCAACACATAATTGATTTTGTAACATTTTAACTGACCCCACACATGACGGGGAAGAAAACTGCCACGTAGCTTCTTACTAGTATTTGTATTTGACAACAATATTTCTTCGTATTTGACAACTTAGGTTTTGCAGTTTTGCTCGACATGACCTGCAGCGCTATTTGTGTCCAGCTTCAGGTCCCTCTAATTGCCATAGTAAATACGGAACAAGTTTAACATTTACAGTTGTTGGTCCCGACCGTTTTCCAAGCACATCTGTGAAGAAAAATCAATCTCAACACATCCCACACCGCAGGATAATCACTTAGGATAGTCTTTCAGAGACATCTGAGAATTGGGTCTTTGCTGAGTTGGATCACTATGGAGGGAAAATATTCAGCCTTGGGTAATTGTTGGCACATGTGTACCCCGCTTAAGAGAGTAAGTTACAATAACATCTTACATTGAGTTGTTCAGTGGGGAAGGCTCCAATTCCCACGCGGGTGGTGTAGGCCTTTGCTACACCAAACACATCACCAATATTCAGCGGAGGGATGCCAAGACCGGTGCATGCCCCGCCAACAGTGCAGTTTGATGATGTTACAAAGGGATATGTTCCTAAAGAAAGCATTTATCATCATAATATTACAGAGGAACAAAAATTCGAATGATTTCCATATGAATAGGCTACATTAAAAACATCCTACCGAAGTCAATATCAAGGAGAGCAGCATTGGCCCCTTCAACCAGAATTTTCTTTGGAGATCCATGAAGGGCTTCGTACATGTAATAGACTCCATCTCTGACCATGGGCCGCAATCTTTCACCATACTCCTGCAGAGCAAAACACAGCTCGCATGTTGGAAGTAGCCACAAGACACCAATTGTTTAATCACGTGTCTGTACCTTAAGCTTTTTTAATTGGTCCTCAACGTCGACTGTCAAGGATGGATACATGGATTGATACTGGCGGACAAGGTTCTTGAATCTGAAGGGGATTCATAGAAGAATTTTTTATCCTAAAGGACATACCAGGAACAGAATGAGGTTGACATTACTGTTTGTCCGTACTTGCTAGAGAAGTCCTTAATGTCACCCAGAAGGTCACATACACGAAGACCAGTGCGGGACGCCTTGCTGGAGTATGCGGGTCCAATTCCCTTCTTGGTTGTTCCAATACTGCCATTGAAAAGCAGATAATGGAAATACAGATATAGTAATTCATACAAAGAACGTTTGTGTTACTTCTGGGCAATTGTAAAGTGTCAAATCTTACTTCTTTCCTTCTTGTGCCTGTCTTTCAGTTTCCTGTAAGCCGTCGATGACCTGGTGAAAATCAAACACTGAGGAGGGAAGACGAGTTCACAAAAAGTACATCAAAAATACAAACAAATCAACACCATACGCACCAAGATGAGCCCTATCTGAGACAATTAGTCTCTTCTCCCAGCCTTTCAACCCTAATGAGAGAGGAATGGGTATTAATAATTATAAAATTGATCTACACAATACACTACACTCAAAGAACACTTATGTAGGTACACCTGCAGTCTCAGCAAACCTTAATAATAATTAAAAAAACACACACACATTCAACATTCTGCCTTTCCAAAGATAATAATGCTCAATCTTGATTGACATTGCAAGAGAGGTACAGTATTTATTTATACTATCTGTTAATTATTGTACCTTCAGTTTGCATCATGCTGAGAGGTCTTGTTTTTGTTACCGTCTTTCACAAATTGGACATAATTAAAAAAAACAAAAAACATGATGCACTACACTTAAACACCACCGCAAACCATGATAAACAATTAATACCTCTACCATGTCGTATTATTATTTTTTGTAAAGGTAGAATTGATGATTGAGTGAGGTCTACCTTTCTTCTCATTTTTGTCCCCCTCCTCAAACAGGCCAGGTAAATGTATGACCACACCATTACCTACAAGAGCAGAAAGAAAATATTGAAGAGGTGGCACCTTACACATTTGTGCAAATATTTTACAAGTAATTACATTGTTTCACTTGCTGTTTTTACCAATGAGTGAGATGCTTTTGGGATTGATGATTCCACTGGGGAGAAGGTGGAAGTCGTACTCTTTGCCGTCCACTACCACAGTGTGTCCTGCATTGTTGCCCCCCTGGGAATCAAAAGCAGTGAATGTAATAAATCAATATTTTGATGTCCCCATCACCACCATGCATCACCGTTTTTCTTTTTTTTTACCACCCAAGCAAATGTGTAAAGGTTAGGTTAAACTTTGTGGCCATAATTGGGGGAGGGGTGATCGTGGGTTGTTAACTAACATTTAGCTCAAAACCTACAGATTTCTGCTGGAAAGAGACTATTTTACCTTTAACCATCATTATCACATTAAGCATACATCCAGAACCCAGACCTAGATCCAATTGGAAAGCTAACCAGTAACCTAAAAGGGGGCTGTGCACAAGACACGCCCCCTCACAATCTGACAGACAGGTATACACTTATTAAACCAGTTTATTAAATTATGTATTTTTCTATGGGCTGCACAATTATAGGGGCTAGCATGTTGGGGTTTGAATCTGAGCTCTGGCCTTCCTGGGTGGAGTTTGCATATTGTCCTTGTGCTTGCGTGCGTTTTTCTCTGGGTACTCTGGGTTACTTCCACACTCCCAAAACATGCTATTATGTTCTCTGAATTCGAAATTGTTCAAGTGTGAATTGTTGCCTTCCTCCACCTACTCTGTGATTGCGTGACGAACAGTCCAGGCTGTGGCCCACATCGTGCCCAAAGTTATCTGAAATTGGCTCCAGCTCACCCACAAACATAATAAAGAACTGGTATTGATCATGGATGAATGTTTTCCTATATTGTCCCAAAGATTTATTTTCCAATTCTAGTGTGGCTATGCGCCACATATATTTTTAAAAGAAGGGTTTAAACAATTTATTGTGATCTCAGTTAAAAAAATAGAAACAACAAAAAAAGAAAGTCAAACTGGTAAACATGGATCACGTTCTATCCACTGCGAACAACGTTGGTCTTTTCCACTTAAGAGCCTGCCTGGCCTATTTTAACACCAATGGACCAGAAGCTGGTGGAGGGCCCATGTCTGCTCCCCCCCTCTGGCTCAGACCTGGCCTCCTCACATATCAATCCACTCTGAGAATGTGACCCGCTCTACAGTCCACTGAGTGGGTGTAGGGAGGGGAAATCTTGCTTGTGCTGTCAGTGGAGAAAGTACAACGTGCAGCAACTGCTGTTGGCAGCTTGTCCAGAACTGGACTGACCTGATTTCTGACCAGTGTTACATCTCACATGCGAGTCATCTGAAGCCAACTTGTCTGCTTGTTCTTATGATTGAAAAGTAATGCACGCGAGAAAACATTCAATTTCCATGGAATCCATTTGATATAATCAACTTGATCGGTATTTTCCCCATAGGTCTTCCATGCATCATATATATATGGACGAAATCCTGCAAATGTTACATCCTCTATATATTACTCGAGTCAAGAGTAGTTCTACGCACTTGTTTGACTTCGCTCCCATTGGAAACATTTACCTGACATCTGCAGACAAAGTCCGCTTGAGTGGCCAGCAGGTCGACCACTTTTCCTTTTCCCTCGTCGCCCCACTGCGCACCCAGCACCACAGCCACTTTGTTCCCGACGTCGTTGCGCGGCCGCTTGAGTCCCGTGGCGGCGGCGGGCTGGTTCGTGTTTTTGTGCTCTTTGGCCGACCAACTGAGAGCCATGATGGCGGAGGCTTGGGGCTGGCCGTCTCCTCAAGAGGACTAGCGGTCTGTGTCTTTGTGTGTGTGTGTGTGTGTGTGCATTGCCATATCTGTCAGGGTGATGTCAGAGCCAGACGTACCAGCGTGCGTAAAGCTCTTCAAGCGCCTTTGCACTCGTTTTGCGTTCACGTAATACAAACAACAATTGTCAATTTACTTTTATTAAAAGATTAATCATTAAGTTACATTATATGCCGTCATTAAGATAGTGGTTATTATACATCAGAACATGTTTAAATATTTCTCCCATCTTTTTATATTAGCGTCTTAAATTGGTGAAAGCAAACACATACCACTTTTACGATACAAAACATATAAAGCACATTTTCCAACTCTTTTCTGTCACAATCAAAAACAATTCATTTACATGGTGACGTCTTTACACTCAAAATGTTGTCATAGTCCCAGCCTCGGATGATCGAGATTATAAACGCTTCTTGGTCTAGAAAACAATCTTCTGCAATCTCATAAAATATATTGCACACTGGAGTCCTGCCAGTTTACAGCTGCTGTGACGTCAACTTTTTCCTTTTTCCTCTTGATCTCCTTTTTTTGGAATCGCCTAAAAAAAGGGGGGGGGGGGAGAACCAACAGTGAATAAGTACAATACTTTGTATTTAAAAGCAATTCTGCATGCTTGTTTGAGCTTTAATGAACATGAATTTAGTTTCATTTAGTTAATACAAAGAGTAATTTACAGGAAGCACATGAGACTGCCGTTAGTAGAATTAAAAACAGTCCAAAGAGTAGAATTAGGGTATGAACGAGAAAATATGGGAGACATGAAGCGAAGGCTATCATGAGAACTCCATTCACAATAATTGTACTTTCAAGACCGACTGAAGTGAGAATTTTTTTTCCCCCATTTTGTTCCCCATCAAGTTTTATAAAACCCCAAGATAGTTTGCTTTGTTAAATGCGCTTTAGACTTTCTATAACTGCAACAGTGAAAGAGATGTTAGAAGCTGGACAACACAGACAAATGAAATCCAGATCCCCGTTAGACCAACAAATGTGTTATTTGCCACAAAGTTTGGACAGTGACTGAGTTTATTAGGATGATGTTCCTGCTAACTGTTTGCCATCACACTGATTGACCTACCTCATTGCAACACACAGCCCTTTTTAGGTTTAATGTGTCCTTTCCCACTGTTACCTTGTGTTTTAGAGAGTCAGAATGGAAAACAGAGCATTCAAACAAACAGTCCATTGGCAAACAAGCAATACATACTAAAAATCAAAATTCTGATCATTTCCTAAAATAGCCCATACATAATATATAATGCAGAGTGCAATAAAAAAATAAAAACACAAATGTTCAAGACATTTCATAAGACTAGTATTCCAACATTTTTTATTTAAGTTAATAGATAGTTTACCTGGATTCCTCTTTTTGTTGCGTTTAAAGAAGCTTGGCTGTTTCTTTGGTTCGGGGTTTAGTGATGAAGTATCTTCAAATTCAACTCCATCTTGGACATCACAACCCAAGATGCTCTCAGTATGGGTCTTGTTGCTTTTGGGGTCTGCAGGCACACAGCTCACGACCACGTTCTGCCCAGGTGGTTTAGCAGCGTGCAAATCTAGACCTTCCTCTTTTCCTTCAGCCTCTTTTAAACAACTCTTATTACTAGTTTGACTGTCCTCATCCATCTTTGGATTCCTTTCTCTAGCAGCAGTGTTTCCTGCGAGTTCAACATTCACACTAATGTCTGCTGGCTCCTCAGGTGTTAACTTCTCAGGTACCAAGCTGGAAGTTTCCTCTAACACAGCGTCGATCAGGTCGGTGTCTGACAGGGAGCATGGGCTGAGTACACTGGTTTCGGTTGAATCTACAGAGAAACCATCTGTGAGGAGACATGGCTTGGGTTCCACCTGAAGGTTAGTTTGGGGAACTGTAGGCATGGCTGAGCTCTGCTCCTCCTGTAGCAATGTCGGCCTTTCCGGGGGTGCCGGTGCAATCGAGGCGGCTTCCCCTGGAGTTGGTTGGGGTGAGGTAGCCACTTGCATCACAGCCTGAGGCATCGAAGGAGCCTCGTTTGGTGAGCTGATGAAGCCGTTGACCTCGCCTGTGCCAACTTGGTGAGCCTCTGTTGGAAGTGTAATAGGAGTAGAAACGGTGCAGGCTACTTCTGCGACTTTTTCGCCTGCAGGCTTCACAGTTGACCCTGAATGGGGAGATGTCAAACAGCATTATTCAAACATTTTCTAAATTACAGAGCGACATCACAATATGAGAATGGGAATCAGAGTGTAGACCCACGCCAAGATTGAACTGATAACAAAAGTGAAGAGAATTTTTTTTTCAGTTTGTCCATATATTAGCAGGCCTCCTGGTCTACAGGATGGGACTACCATCATTTGCAATATTCTGTGGGAGAGCAGTTCAAACATACAGTGAAACTAAAACTGAAAAAATAAATAAAAATTCAAACAAGGTTTCCCAAACTTGGGCACCAAAGAAAAAAGTCAATTTGGCTCACTGTCAGCGTAAAATGCAAGATACACTAGATTGCCAAAAGTATTCACTGCCCTGCCTTGAGCCACATGATTTGAAGTGATATTCCATTCTAAATCCATTTGGTTTAATATAGTGGCTTACCCTTTGCAGCTATAACAGCTTCAACTCTTGTGGGAAGGCTTTGAACAAGGTTTAGGAGTGAGTTTATGGGAATTTTTATCCATTCTTCCACGAGCATGTTTGTGAGGTCACACACTGATGCTGGACAAGAAGGCCTGGCTCGCTGTCTACTTCAAATCAACCCAAAGGTGTTCTATCGGGTTGAGGGCAGGACTCTGTGCAGGCCAGTCAAGTTCATCCATACCAAATTCTCTCAACCATGTCTTTACAGACCTTGCTTTGTGCAATGGTGCACAGACATGTTGGAACAGGAAGGGGTAATCCCCAAACTGACTGTCCAAAATCTCTTGGTATGCTGAAGCATTCAGAGTTCATTCCAGTGGAACTCATGGGCTAATAATTTAGGACATTTCCAACTTTGAGATGGCGCCTTCCTGTTCCAACATTACTGTGCATCAGTCCACAAATCACAGTTCATAAAGACAAAGATAAGAGCGCTTGATGTGGATGAACTTGACTGCCTGCACAATCCTGACCTCAACCCCATAGAACACTTGGATGAATTAGAGAGGCGACTGAGAGCCAGGCCTTCTAGTCCAACATCAGTGTAACCTCACAAATGCACTTCTGGGGAAAAAAAAAAATTGTCATAAATTCCCATAAACACACCCCTTAACCTTTCCAGAACAGTTTAAGCAGTTATACGGCAGAGGGGGAACCAATGGCATATACCCTATGGATTAAGAATGGGATGTCGTTTAAATTCATATCTGGGTCAAGGCAAGTGAGCGAATATTTTTGGCTTTATTGGTCAAGCAGGCACACCTTTTTGATCTGGTCTGTTGAAGTTAATCATTACTGTTTTGCCACAACACATTTTATTAGGTTTGGATCCTTGAGATGGAACTAAATTTATCAAAAAATGTCAAGTTGCAAAAACTCTTTGGGAAACCCTGATTAAACAAGTAGGGGGTGGGGGGGAGTGACATTTTGTATTTAGTTGTAAAATTTTATGGAAATGGTTGACATTTCTGCGTAATCCTACTTGACTAAAGAACCGACACCAAAACAACATTTTCCTTTTGCACTTGGCCGAGGTAAAGAGTGAGGATGGATGGCAATACATTTTCCAAGTTCGTACATATAAAGGCTAATGCAGGCTGAAGGACATAAGGGCACATGAAAGCAACAAGGCTGTGGCGCGCAGTTAAGTGACTCAGGAGCGGAGCTAGAACTGCAGATAGGGGCCAGTTTCTTGTCCTTACCAGGTGGGCAGGTATCCCTACTCATTTCACTATGAGGGAGGCTTTCCGAATCGCACCTTGGCCTGGTCTTTCTTAGGGTGAAACCCTTCCTGATGTCCGCAAGCAGGTGGTCAATTATGCAGCCGTCGTCCTGTGGCACAAAGCCTTTCTTGACTAGTGAGCGACAAGATTTAAAAAAAAAAAAAAAAAAAAAAAAAAAAAAACGTTAGCTCAAAACTTTTCAAATCATAAGGGATTTCTGGTTTGTGCAGACAACTCACTTATTTTTCCATTCTCTCCCTTCTGTCTCTTGGACTCTTCCTCTGCCAGCTGCTTCTTTCTCTTCTCAGCTTTGGCTGCCTGCTCTTTCCTGGTCTTATTGTCCTGCATGTGAAAGAAGGTGTCACCCAAGTACAAATTGTACACACTAGCAATTTCTACTTGGGTAGCAACACAAAACATTTACTTATGTCACAATAAAATAACACCAGTATCATCCCGACCTTCAGTGCCTTGATGAAAAGTTCCCGGAAAGTCTTGATTGTTCCAAAAAGCTCTTCGAGCGACAGCTTACTGGCATCTTCACACAAGTAGACAGCTAGTTCACTCCTTTTCTTGTCAATATCCACAAATCTTTCACTCAAAGTACGACACGCCTCCAGATTTTCCTGCAGCAGAGAAATAAGGCCTTTGTAAGAATACAGAGACAAGCTTTAACAAAAAGCAGCATCAAAAGTAGTTGAATATTTTTTTTGCAATTTTTAGCTGCTCAGTGGATTAAAAACAAAAATGTGCATCTCATTTCTTCTGAGCCCAAACACTTCTCGGAAGTGAAACTGTTTTTCTGCAAAAATATCAATGTCACAATATTGCCTCCAAGCACTTACTGCATGCGATCCGATCGCTCTTCTCTCTTCCCTATACTGCACACAGACCCCCAGTGGGCATATTTTCATGGTACTGGGAGATTGCTATGGTTTGCACATTAGGCCAATTGCTTTCTTTTGGCTCAGTACTACATACATGTACATACACTACGAATGCAATATTATATGCTCCTAGCTTGTGCCTGCCATTAACACCGTCTCCATTTACCTTATTGTTTATAGGTTTTCCATTTGACTGTTGCCTATAGCTATTTTTGCTGCTATATATAGAGGTTGGTGCGCTTTCACTTAAGTATGCTCGTAAACTGTAATTCCATGTTGGATACTGCTTTTAAAATGGAGTGAAAAGAGAATCTTACCTCAAGAACTTTTGCATATTGCTCCTTCACATCTTCCACAGAGTTGGAGACTTTCCTGGTCGCTTCATTCAGTCGTTTAAGTAAGGTGTTGGCTTCGGACTGGACAGAATCCAGATTCACTCTGTGGTATGAAGAATATTTTGCATGAAAATATTTTGCAGATTTGTGGGGTAAAATGCAAGAATGGGGAAGAGATGCTGTACCCTGCAGCCTTATGGCAGGTTTCAATGTCCTCTGGCAATGCCAATAGCTCTGGATGGTTTTCTTCTGCTTCCTTTTAGACAAGTATGTTGTGTTACTAACAAGTTTGTGTTTTAAGGCAAAAGGTTGTTCTTTGTGTACCTCTAAGATGTGATGAAGCAGTGTAATGCGGCTCTTGTTGGCTTTAGTTTCTGTAAGCTTGAGAAGCGAGCTGATCTTGAATCCCTCGGCATTTCCTGTGTGGCTTCCCTATAGAAGGAAAGAGATTTAAGTCATTAAAAAAGGAGGCTTTGTCTCATTATCAGCTGGGACAAAACAGATATTCGGGGCTCTTACGTAGTTGAGAAAATTGCCCACGTCGAGGATAAGCCTACAGAAAGAGGGAATAAGCGTGCTTGTCCTGAGAGCTGAGAACACGAGTTGTGAATTAGTTTTGCATAAACTGGATGAGGATGGCAAATAAGGTTATTTCTGCACAACACACAGTAGAACGAAGGTTTACTTACCATGACAGGCCTCATCAAGCAGCTTGACTTTAGGTTGGAGCATGTCCAACACTGATGCAGTCTCCTCACACAACAACATGCACTCAATCCTCAGCTGATAACTGGAAACAGCGAGATATTTAAGAGCGAGGGTGGACAAATTGAAGAGTTTAAGGCCTCATTTTAATGCAGCCAAATTAGAAATCTAAAATGCAATCATAAAATTTTATGGGTTCTTTGGCTCATTTCACTCCATAACTAAGCAGGCAGCTCTCATGTTAGAACAGTTGGGGAGGAAGTTACCATTGGACAGTGAGGAGCGATGTGAAGAAACGATCAACATTTGCCAATTTTTCCTTTTCCCCTTGGAAAGACTTCAAGTTTTCAATCTAGAAGACAAAGCCACCATCACGACTCGGGCATTGCATTGCATCTTCTGAGTGGGCCCTTGAATGACAGCTTTAAAACACTGCGTAGGTATTAACAAACCTCATGCTTCTCTGGCAGGAGCTTCAGGAGCTGTTTTAGCACCTCTACATCAAACCTGGTTCTATCACCTTTCTGAATCATCACCACAAAGTCCTCATTGGAGCTGGACATAGAACATTTGGAACATTAAGATGGACACTCTCTGGCCACAACATTAGGCACACGTGAACAATCCACTGAGATCCATTAGAAGAACTGTATAAAATGAAATGTTCTTCCAAACTAGGCTTTCTACCCATTAGTGCATACATTAACAGTAAATAAGAGGGGTAAATTGTTAGAAATACCTCACAGTATGATGCAATGTAGTTCCACACTTGCATACTACAACCACAACAAATACAGTAAATAGGACTTGGATCCATTTTTTTCTTTAAAAGACTGAATCTTTGATACAGCTTACTGGATCTTGCTTAATTGTTAAGGTGTACCTAGTAAAGTGTCCAGTGAGTGTACCGTTTACTGAGATAAAATCCATCACCACAATGTATAACATCTCACCATTTGAACTGCTTCAGGAATATGTTTAGATTCAGGTTTTTCTTTGGATCAATGAAAGAAATCTAGAAGCAAATGGACACAGGTAATTCGGCTTAGAAAATCAGGTGTTTGTTTTTACTTTTTCATTGTCTAGGGTTGACCATGCACACCTCTTTTGGCTCCTTCTTCACAGGAGCAGCTGCCCCCTTGTCTTTGCGCTCAGTCACCGGGAGACTGAACAGCTCCTCGATACTGCTATAGTCCGGCTTGTGAGGAGAAGGCTCTTTCTGAACCGAAGCCCACATGGAGTGACCATCTGTGTGTGCAAGAGGAGAGAGGAACCAATCACGACCAGCGCCATTTTGCACCTGAACTCAATATTACCTGTTCCCTGCTCTTTGAACCTGAATGAATCAAAACAAAACATTTTCACAATTGATGTGTTTGACACTATCCATTTCCTATACCACTTATCCTGTCTCTGACTGCGGGGAGCTGCAGCCTAGCAGCCTATCCCAGCTGACTGACAAGAGAGACAGCCACTCACAGCGTCACCGAGCCAGAACCCACGCTGCCCGTACAGAATCACAGGCAAGTAAACGATTATACCATCAGTGCCTCCTGACGTGTTAATTTAGTACAGAAAGCATACAAATGATACCAAAACATGCATCATTATGGCAGTTCAGGATCCATACAGTACCATAATAGCTTTATCGGGTAGCGGAAAATGTTGGTTTTGTCCCACTACCAAGTGCAATATCAATTTTACCAAATCCTTTTAAGGCTCCAATATTTTTCTAACAAGTTTAAAACAAAACGGCATTCAATCAGCATTGACTGTGTATTTTCCAATGAAATCAAAAAACAAGGCGCTCGAGACTTGAAAGCCCACTCCCAATGGGCCTCATCCACTGATAAATGCATATAAATGTTCTACTCTGCACACAAGTACTGTATATTTCAGAAAATGTTCGCGATTGTAGCGCTTGTTCTTGGTTGATATGAAACATTTGAAGCCTTGGATAAACTAGGAAATGAGAGCACAATGATCACTGCTTAGGTTGCGCGATGAAGAATGGACTCGCGCAACCTGCTTGAGTGACCACTGCCAACGGCTCATGCACATGCGCTTGAGTGGTTAGAGGGCTAAAGTGATGCGAAGTGTCCATTTGACAGTTATTTAGATTTTAGGACAACGAGTCAACTCATTAGCAAATTATTCAGTTTCAATATGTTGCGCATCTAACATTTTTTTCAAAAGCTGATCATTATTTGTGCATACAAATGGTCTGAGGAGGTTCTAAATTTATTCTCAGAGCACACGGATTGAAGTACGAACATATTGATGAATCACAGATGTGTCAAACGTGCGTACACACGATTTAAGGGCAAATTTGTGGATGAGGCCCATTTACCTTACCTGTAACAGATCTGAGTTTCTGCCAGTTGAGCTTCTTCATCCTCAGAGTGGGACATCTTGCAGGTATGCTGCATCCGAGAACATAGCTGCTCTGAGCCACTATAATGTCTGAGGGGGGAGGTGGTGGCATGCCAGGTAAGGCAGGTGGTGGCGGTAGTCCGTTGCTCATACCTGGGAGAGGGGGAGGCGGTGGGGGAGCCATACCAGGACCGCAAGGTAGTGGTGGTGGTAGCATCATTCCAGGTAAAGGAGGGGGTGGTGGAGGTCCAGCAAATCCACCAGGGAGTGGAGGAGGTGGTGGTGGGCACTGAAGAGAACCTCCTGTCATATTTGGAGGAAGTGGCGGCGGCGGTGGTGGTGGTGGTGGCGGTGGCGGCGGAGAAGCAAAGAGTGGCTCCTGAGATGATGCTGAGCATTTGTCCAGCTGCTTTTGGTCTTGCTGACCAGTCTGTGAAGCCTCGTCCACTCTGACAGGCTCGCCATCCACTTCTTGATCACCCTCAGAGTACTTGCCCTTGGAGAACATCAGACGCTCCATAATCTTCTCAAATGACCCTATCTGAGCTGGAGTCCAAACAGAAAAAAACTTGCTAGACAATTGTACACAAGAGCCCGTCACCATTTTCCAACTTCATGAAACATTAATAAGAGGCAGCCATTAGTGAGACATTTAACACCATAGGAAGTAATAGTAAATGCATCACAATGGTGCTGACTCACAGTCCTCTGCCAACAGTATGGCTCTATTAGTGATGGCCTCCAGAGCCAACCAGATATCAGAGCGGCTTGGCCCCAGCAGGAGCAGTGTCTGCAGGATGGACAGCAGCTGGAGAGAAGCTGGGGAGCTGCTCACCTGGCACACATATCATAATATTTATTTTTTTATATGTTAACATGTACCACTAAAAAAAGAAAAATCACACCTTAATAGATAGAACTAGGTCTTTGAAGTTCAAGTTTATTCCACACAACTCTAACCTTGTTAAAGAGAGTTGTAAAGACCTCCAGGTGATTACTCATGTCGATCCCGCCATACACTCGCAAGAGCTCCTCCTCATCTTCAGCCATTGCCTCTTCAAAAGCTTCACATTGAATAATCAAGTCTTCATCCTCCTGTTCTCTGCATGCCATAGACAAATACAGAGCAGTAACAGGTGCACCTCACTTCACATTTAGCTGCCATTTTATCTCACAGAATTAAGAGGCTGACTAATTAGAGGTGTACAAAGTGCTGCATGCTCACCTTAATTTTGGTAAAATGTCAAGAACTTGAAGCCCTGCAGAACAACAAAATACAGAATGAATGTCACATCGCTCACCTCTCTTTTTTTTTTCTTTTTTTTTTTCTTTTTTTTTTTAAACCATGTACATCTGCAGAGGTAAAACACAGTGGTATGGTAGTTTTGGAGGTATAGCAGGAAGCTACAGGTGAGCAATTATAAAAGAGGTGTGGCCAATCAAATTGTTGATTGGTCCACAGAGCTGGGCGGGAGTAATGGAATTAGGTGGGTTCATAAAGCCCCACTTTTCAGATGTTTGAAAAATATATTTTTTTAAATTCATGTTTATGTTCAACAAACACTAGTCTGCTATAGAAACTACCAAGAAGGATTGTTGTAACTGTCATTCACTTTGTCCAATTAAATTAGGTCAGTATAGATTAGGAATAACGTTTTGAATTTAAACAGTAGCAGTGTGTGATATAGAATACAAACATATGCCTTACGTTTGATCCATTTTCTCAGATAAAATGAGGCCAATTAACCTATTCTTAGACATATTTTCAACAGAACTCCAATTATGTTGTTTTATGCTTTGTATTCACTTTTAGAAAATATAAATGCTGCAACAGCTCACAGAAGAGTGACCTCACTCATTGTGTGCTAATTAATTGTTCAGTGGCAGCCTGAACCTACCGATAAACTCCTTCCTCATCTTATCTCTCTGCCTCAGGTCATCGCAGCCGAAAATGAGGGCGTTGATGACACTGAGGAGCGTGACCATGTAAGGAACGTTGTCTGTGGCTTGCAACTCGTTCATGATCACGCTGAAGCGATAGTGATGCGTCTTCACACCCTGAAGAACAAATCACAGTGGAATTAGTCATCCTATTCATTGCTTGTAATGCTTGTGATTGCAACTCACCACTAGAGGGCGTTGTTTTTCTTTTCTTTTTGGGGGTTCAATTTACTTGCCTTGTAGTGGTCCAGAGCATCCAGGGCAAGGCGATGACCATCTGTTGAGAACATGCTGAGGGCTGCAAGTAGCTCAAACACCTGCTTCTTTACCATGGTGTTGGAGGTGTCCAAGGCTGTGGAGCATCATGAGCACATGTATTAAACCCATAGCATACACACCAAACATGCATCTCTATAGTGCTTCCTTTTTGTGTCAAGACCCCCAACATGCCTCACATGTTTTTAGGCAGCACACCCTGAACTTTGTCTTCTGAGGATGTGGCAGCAGATAAACATGTTTGTGTTTCTAATCCAAAATTCCAATACACGTGGGGGAACTACAACAAGGCTTTCGTAACTCACTTCTGTGTGGAAAACTGTAGACATAAAGGGAAGCATACAATACACTACCCACAAAAGGTTGGGGATATTTGGGTTTTGGGGGACATTTCAGGATGAAACTAAAATGCACTATAAGCTTTTCAGGTGACCTTAATTTGACCTTCTATAAACCTTTAAATAAACATGTCCAACTGTACAATATTTCAGTCATTTTTGCACAACTTCCTGTTCTTTAACAGGCTGAAAAGCAAAATACACAACAATTTCCAACCATGTCCACTTTTATGCCTTTCTGTGACTCTTCCAGTGTCACTAGCTAGTTTCCACCATCTTATGCCACGTTGTGACACTAAGATAAGTAGCCACTTGTATGTGAGAACATCCTGTTTGAAGCCTTGCAATGGCGAGATACCGTTGATCAATTGTTAGGTGTCGTCTTGGTCTCAGGTCACAGTCAACAGCATGATGAAGATGATTGGTTAAATACCAATTCTAACTGAAACAAGAAATGTATTAGACCATTTATGGATCAAAAAGCTGTTGTGAAATTAACTGTTCGACCTCTTGCTAGAGAACAAGAAGTTGTGCAAAAAAGTACTGAAACACTGAACAGTTGGACATGTACATTCACAAGTTTAGAGTTCAGCATTTTAGGTTCATCCTGAAATTTCCCCCGGAATTCCAGTATCTCATACTTTTTGTGAGTCGTGTATGTATACAAAGACCACGTAATGAAATATGTGTACAGTGTTACAATGCTGAACAACATGAAACGAAATGATAGTGGGAACCTTGGGAGAGCTTCCGGATGTATCCCTCGTTCTCAATGATGAAGTGGATCCCTGCTGAAGAGTTCATGACAGCACGGACGCAGTTGACACAGGTGAGCTGCAGAAGGGCGTCTGCGATGCGAGAGCAACCTCGGCCCGAAAGGCGGTCCAGCGCCTCCAAGAGGAGATCCAGCCCGCTCAGCTCCAGGAACTGGACCATCCATGTCTGGTCGCTTCCGTCCAGGCGCCGCTTCAGGCCGGAATAGTTAACCACAGTGGGAACCTGGAGCAGTCTGATACAGAGCTCCGGATCAGCATTCTCCAAGTTGGCTTCCTGTTGGGTGTCTGAGTCCTGCGATGATCCCAGGCGGCCGCGAACCGCTGCCCACTTCTTCTTCACCTCTGAAATCCCTGGCATCATTTTGAAAGCACCTGTGGAATAAAGGGGTAAAAGGCATTCATATATTGCAATTGACTGGAAACCGGTCCAGCTGTACAATGCCAAAAGTCAGCTGGGATAAGTTAGTCAGTGAGCAGAGTATAGAGAAAAAATTCTCACCGAGGTAAAGAATAATCCTAGAGTGCCATCTCAAGACTTAGACAGATCTTTAGCACATGTTAACAGCTGTTCACCATGAAAGTAAAATGTTAACAGTCCTATGCATGTTTTGAATTTTTTAAAATAAATTTCATATTTGATGTCCTTTTATCATGTTTGCAGGATAATTTTGGTTGTGAAATGCCCAGAATTTCCTTTTTCAAGCTATTCTAGTCAGTCTTTTATGCCTGGCAGTTGAAATGGCTGGATTTCTCATTAATATGCGACACGTAAATAAGCTTTGCTCTGAATGGATCGCTCATCTTCCCCAATTCACGGCGTCTACTAGCATCTAGAAGCTTGGGGTGGCAAAGCAATCATAGCGACATCGCGTTCTTTGATGTCTTACTATCATTGTGAAGCCCAATTCACCAAGCCTTGGATTGTTGGCCCGCTAATAGGGAACGTGATCCAAACAGGGATGTGTGAAAATCAAAAGAGAGGGGACTATTTTGAGGTTGTGCTTATTATCTGCTCGCATTTGTTTGAATTTAACCTGCTGCAACAATAATCGCTGGTGACAAAATGCCAGCTTCGCTATTTCATCCACCAGTTACATTAAAAATTTGAAATATAGTCAAGAATTGTTGTAAAACATAAGATATGCACACTTATAGACTGTATAGCTTACTTGCTCACTTAAAACCCAGAAATGCCGTGTTGTCGTTCAGCTGTGTTGAGTGGGTGGGTACCAACAACAAAGCGGGCAGGTATTTAAATATTAATGGGTGTAACTACGTCATGCGTCGGCCATTTCAAATCCTTTCGTTTGTTCAAAGGCTATTGCATTCAATCCACGAACCACATAGATGTCAAACTTAAACCAGGTCACAGACTCATTTTAACCTAAAACAGTAAAAAAAATATTTTGATGGCATGGGACCTTTAAACAAGAATGGATCACTGGAGGGCGGCACGGTGAGCGACTGATTAGAGTGTCTGCCTCACAGTTTTGAGGACCGGGGTTCAATCACCGGCCCCGCCTGTGTGGAGTTTGCATGTTCTCCCCTCTTTTTTCCGGGCACTCCGATTTCCTCCCACATCCCAAAACCATGCATGGTAGGTTAATTGACAACTCTAAAGTGACCGTAGGTGTGAATGTGAGTGCGAATGGTTGTTTGTTTGTATGTGCCCTGCGATTGGCTAGCAACCAGTTCAGGGTGTACCCCGCCTCCTGCCCGATGATAGCTGGGATGGGCTCCAGCGCGCACGCGACCCTTGTGAGGATAAGCGGCTCAGAAAATGGATGGATGGATGGGATAAGGTTTGCCTCTGTATAGACCTTCCCAAAATGGCTGCCATGTAGGCATGTCAATTAACCTGGCTGACGTGTCTAGTGTTTATATTTATGCATGCAAAGCCCAACAAGATGTTATATGCGGTCCTGTGACTGCATTTAATTGGTGAATTAGAGTCAAACGTCACAAGTGGTTACGTTGGATTGGGGCGAACAGCGCCCAATGCGTAAGTCGTAGTCTAAACCGATAGACCGCACATGAAAAAAAATGGATAAATAAGCAATAATTGATAAATAAAAGTAGCAAGCGGCATGTGGATCATTGTAACGGAGTAAAAGTACAATTTATCCAAAATGCTACTTGAGTAAATGTAGCGAGTTTCTACCCAGAGTATAGCAAGAAGCAATTTGGCATGACAAAACTGAGATGTTATATTGGTAAAGCTTTACCCATTCTAATCACTAGCCCTTAAGACATTTAGTAGTTTTCATAATTTTGTGGCTTCTCATCAAAACGGAATGGGGACATTCTTTGAAGTATAAACATAAATCAAAAATTACAACGATAAATAAAAAGTTAAAACTATGCAATGTGAATCAATTGACAAACCCCAAAAAATGAAAACATACTGAAACTTCCTTAAAAATAACGAATCTGTATAATCTTATTTGTAATTCAATGAATTTGTCCACACAATGTCACCATTGCTAAGCAGAACAAAGACGGCTGGCCTGATCACAAAGGAAAAGAGAATAGGAAATGACAGCGCTGCACTCTGTGGGCATGTAAACGACAACGTCAGCAGTCCAGTCATTACCAGCAGCTATGCCAAACATTCCAACTTAATCTTGCCTAAAAATTTGTCAGCATATCAAAACTCCCTTTAAGGGCATGCTGGACAGTCAGTGAAGAACACATCACCATTTACAATACAGACGATGTTTCATCAGAAACATTAAAACTGATTACACAAGCATCACAATGTAGAACGAGCATATATTATGAATGCACACATGCTGCTTTTTGTTGCGCAATGAGACAGCACAGGCCCCCTTTTTACCAACCAGACTCTCTGGAGAGCTTCTTAAATATTGCTGTATGAGCAGGATACACAAGTCCATAAAAGGGGAAAGTATTCTGTAAAAAGGCTAAAAAAAATACTCTCTGAATTGGTGTTGTGATATTTGGTAAAAAAAAAAAAAAAAAAAAAAGTACGACGAGAAGGCCTGGCTTTCAGCCTCCGCTGTAAGTCATCCAAAAGTGTTCCATAGGGTTGAGGTCAGGATTCTGCAGGGCAGCCAGGTTCATCGACATCAAACCCACTCATCCATGTCTTTATGAACCTTGATTTGTGCAAATGCACAGTCATGCTGGAATAAGAAAGGGGTATCTCCAAACTGTTCCCACAAAGATGGAAATGTTAGCCCCTCAGCTCCAGTCAAAGGAACCTTTGGACAGACGAACAGTTTGGGGATTACCCCTTCCTGTTGCAATATGTCTGTGCACCGGTCCACAAAGCGAGGTCCATAAAGACACAGGTGACAGAATTTGATATGGATGAAATTGACTGGCATGCACAGAGTCCTGCCCGCAACCAAATAGAACACCTTTGGGTTAATTTCGAGTGGACAGTGAGCCAGGCCTTCTCGTCCAACATCAATGTGTGACCTCACAAATATGCTGCTGGAAGAATGACTACAAATTCCCATTAACTCACTCATCTTTTATATATTATAAAACCCCAATTCCAATGAAGTTGGAACATTGTGTTAAACATAACAAAAAAACAGAATACAATGATTTGCAAATCATGTTCGACCTATATTTAATTGAATACACTACAAAGACAAGATATTTAATGTTCAAACTGATAAACTTGATTGTTTTTAGCAAATAATCATGAACTTAGAATTTTATGGCTGCAACATGTTCCAAAAAACCTAGGACAGGGTCATGTTTACCACTGTGTTGCATCACGTTTTCGTTTAACAACATTCAATAAACGTTTGGGAACTGAGGACACTAATTGTTGAAGCTTTGTAGGTGGAATTCTTTCCCATTCTTGCTTGATGTACAGCTTCAGCTGTTCAACAGTCCGGGGTCTCCGTTTTCGTATTTTGCACTTCATAATGTACCACACATTTTCAATGGAAGACAGGTCTGGACTGCAGGCAGGCCAGTCTATTACCCGCACTCTTTTACTACAAACCCACGCTGTTGTAACACGTGCAGAAGGTGGTTTGGCATTGTCTTGCTGAAATAAGCAGGGGCGTCCATGAAAACGACATTGCTTGGATGGCAGCATATGTTTCTCCAAAACCTGTATGTACCGTCACAGATGTGTAAGTTACCCATGCCATTAGCACTAACACAGCCCCATACCATCACAGATGCTGGCTTTTGAACTTTGCGTCCATAACACTCCGAATGGTTCTTTTCTTCTTTGGCCCGGAGGACACGGCATTAACAATTTCCCAAAACAATATGAAATGTGGACTCGTCGGACCAAAGAACACTTTTCCACTTTGCATCAGTCCATCTTAGATGAGCTCGGGGCCAGAGAACCCGGCGGCGTTTCTGGGTGTTGTCGATAAATGGCTTTTGCTTTACACAGTAGAGTTTCAAGTTGCACTTACGGATGTAGCGCCGAACTTTATTTACTGACATTTGATTTTCTGAAGTGTTCCTGAGCCCATGTGGTGATATCCTTTACGCATTGATGTCAGTGTTTGATGCAGTGCCGCCTGAGGGATCGAAGGTCACGGCATTCATTTTCTCCAGATTCTCTGAACCTTTTGATGACATTATAGACGGTAGATGACGAAATCCCCGATGAAACATTAGTCCTTAAACTGTCCGACTATTTTCTCACGCACGTGTTCACAAAGAGATGAACCTCGCCCCATCTTTGCTTGTGAATGTTCCAAACAGGTGTTTGATGAGCATTCCTCAACTTTCTCAAGTCTTTTTTGCCACCTGTCCCAGCTTTTTTGGAACGTGTTGCAGCCATGAAATTCTATGTTCATGATTATTTGGTAAAAACAATAAAGTTTATCAGTTTGAACATTAAATATCTTGTCTTTGTAGTGTATTCAATTAAATATAGGTCGAACATGATTTACAAATCATTGTATTCTGTTTTTATTTATGTTTAACACAACGTCCCAACTTCATTGGAATTGGGGTTGTGTACACACACACACACTATATATGTGCTGTTGCCCTGTGATTGGCTGGCGACCGGTTCAGGGTGTACCCTGCCTCTTGCCCGAAGATAGCTGAGATAGGCTCTAGCAGCCCGCAACCCTAGTGAGGATAAGCGGTAAAGAAGATGGATGGATATGCGCGCTGTCTCTGTCTATTGTGGATTCCAGACTTGGCAACGTGGAATGATGAGCATGTAGAAACACAACGACTTGAATGTTTCACAGTTCACTACTTTGGGTTGCTTGGAAGGAATGATAGCTTTTCCATAGCCCCATTATACTTGCTTTTCACTGCTTTTTTTGCGTGACACTCACACATCCAAGTTGTACACTGTTAGATGGGTTTTGCAAATTCACTTGGCCTTCTGTTTTTATAAGATGTGGTGCAGAATAATTCTATTCATTCCACCAAGACAAGGTAAAGTGACTTGGCTTTTGTCATATCCGCTCGCAAAGGAATTTTGTAAGCTAAGGCTACAGAATCCTGTTGCGTTACCGTGGCAGCCAGCAACCACACAATGGTGATTTACAACAGACCTTCTAAATACTGTATTCAACTGGCATTGAACTCGCACTTTTCCCCACTTTACAACAAGAACTGCCTGACAAACCACTGCAACACTGCCTGAATTAAAACAATGTTTATTCTTGTGGTTTGCAAATGATAAAATGTATACGTATGTATGTATGTATTACAGTGCCTATAAAAAGTCTACACACCCCTGTTCAAATGGCAGTTTTTTTTTTTGTGATCAAGATAAATAATTTCAAAACGTTTTCACCATTAATGTGACCTATAACCTGTACAGTTCAATAAAAACAATCTTTTGGAGGGGGGAAGTAAAAACAAACAACTGAGATCATGTGGTTGCAGGAGTGTCCACACCCTCTTATAACTGGGGATGTGTCTGTTCAGAATTAACCAATCACATTTAAACTCAAGTTTAAAGCTAGAGTATGTAACCTTTTGTTTTTAAAAAAAAAACACCAAGCCACTCGAGGAGATGACACAATGCCTGTCAGCTCATCGAACATCTTTTAGTACAGTGGAACCTCAGTATACAAACGACCCGGTTTACGAAGGATTTGTTATATGAACACATTTTTTGAAAGAAAATGAACTCAGGTCACACACTATTTTCAGTTTATAAACAGCTTTGGCATGGTCACGGAAGGCTCAGAACTTACTTCTTTTTCTCACGCCAAATGAACATTATTGGCTTCGTGCTTCAGGTGTATATATATATATTTTTATATATATATTATATATATATATATATTTTTTTTTTTTTGCCCCAAAATCCACCACAAAAGCTGTATTGTGGGAGGTGATGGCCATTTAGGGCTAGCAGTAACCATAGTGAACATAAACATTACTTCGGTTTGTGAACGTTTCGTTTTTTTACTGAGCAGTTGGTGGAGCGCGGCCCCTTGTTTCCCATTCAATGAGAAACGAAAACAATAACTGCCATCTACCGTGAACAAAATACACACACCTCCCCGAGGATCCGTTAGCTGCTCATCAAGGTGCCTAACATTAAAAAAAAACTAATTTAACATCATCCAAACAATGTTGCCAGCCAATCGCAGGGCACATATAAACAAACAACCATTTGCACTCACATTCACACCTATAAGCAATTTAGATTCTTCAATCAACCTGCCACGCATGTTTTTGGGATGTGGGAGGAAACCGGAGTACCCGGAGAAAACCCACGCAGGCACGGGCAGAACATGCAAACTCCACAGAGGCGGGGCCAGGATTTGAATCCCGGGCCTCAGAACTGTAAGGCAGATGTGCCAACCGGTCGCCCACCGTGCCGCCGAAGTTACAGCTTGAAATGGCAGTCAGCTGTCAGCACACACCTGCCACCATCGAAAGTGGCTCAGATTAACCCCAAATAAATGTTCCAGTAGACTTTTCCTGACTTTTTTTTGCCTTATCACAGAAGGCTGAAGGTTTTGTGCTAACACTGATGACTAGTATTTGGAACTGTTCATAATTCCCTCCACCCTGACTAAGGCTTCTGTTCCAAAAGACCTGGCATTTGAGTTGGGGTCTGTAGGCTTTTTATATCCACAGTCTGTCTGCCTGTCAAAAAACATGGAAACACATGCTTAGTTTTCATTTGATGTAATGTAGGTGTACCCAATGTTGAGGGAGTGAAGGTTGCAAGTAAATCCTTGTAATCCAAACCCTCATTTTTTTCATCTATGCTTTTTATTTTGTACACTAGGCCGAGGGTGTATCTGTGCGTCATGTGTGCTGGGCTGCCAGGGAATTTTTCAGAAGGAAGGAAAAGGACTATCCTGGGACAGGAAACCCGATAAACATGCTGGTGTGGCAGCACATGTTCCCCTTTTTAAACATCTGTTTGACCGAGGATTTAATCTACAACAAAAACAATATACGTATTAGCATTGTATGTTGAATGAATGAAAAAATAGCTTTCTATTAAGTTACACATTGAAAGACATTTTCATGTCTGCTTCCAAAAGCTCCCACCAGCAGCTCTAGTAGCAGCTGATTCACAGCCAACAGGACAAACCCACTCATGTGTCCTCTGCTTGAGCCTCCTACACAACAGTCCAACTCCACTGTAAACTACATTAACACTTAAGCATGCATACCCACTGCTTCCTTTTATCTGAAAAATATGCAAACCCTAAGAATGAAAATAATTTTCTATGCTATGTATCTCAGCAATGAATGTGATTGATATTATTATGTAAGTACAGTGGAACCTCCAAAGCCAAACGCCCTGAACAAGAAATTGGAGTTCAATTTAGGCCCACTGACTATGTCTTGCCTTTTCCTTGTCTTTCTTGTGATGCTACCATAGAAAGGGACCAGTGATGGCAAAGAGGAAAAGTGTGATGACAGCCACAGAATGGGAAACTTACTTTGACCTAGGAGAGCATCTGCTTAATACAACATGAGAAATATTCAGCCATTTTCTCTACCCTTATTATCATTCAGGTCTCGGGTTGAGCAGGTGAGACAGCTATCCCAGCTTACTTTGGGTGAGAGGTGGGGTATACCCTGGATTGGTTGGCAGTCAATTGCAGGGCACAGATAAACAACCATTCACATTGACATTCACAACTATGGACAAGTTTGACTCTAAATTTTAGACTCTTCAATTAACCCATGAAGTATGTTTTTGGAACATAGGAGGCAGGGAGAGTTTTCAGTGACTACTTAGGAGTTATTGGAGAGACCCCTGGGAAGCAAAGGAGACAGAGTCGAGATTTTAATCGTGAACCTCACAACTGTGAGGCAGACGTGCTAACCACTCGGTGACCGTGCTGCCCAACATATTACATGCAAAAAATAATACAAATATTACACCCAGCAGATGCTAACATAAATACAGTTTGATATTCGATACTTCTCTTTTTCAGACTGATATCAGTACGAGTATTCACTCTTGAGTAATCACCAATACCGAGTAGCAATACCACTAGTACTTTTGATTTATAACATTTTAATCAACACAATGACATATAATCGTGAAGAAATATATTTCTTTCTGACGCACACGATTGGCTGATGGGTCAAACTGCTGCAATGTAGCAACAGCTACTGGCGAGGAGGACTTACTCAATGTCAGATTTTTTTTTTGGGCTAAAGTAACAGTGGCTGGCATCGGCAGCCTTTCATGAGTACCCGATACCTTGAAATAAGGCCAGTATCGGCCCGATATCAGCACCCATCCCTAGTTATTATACACTACAGACTTATTAGCAATAATAATTTAGACTAAAATAACGCCTTTCAAGGGAGCCAAGAATGCCTATACATGCCTGTAAAACACCCCTTGGTGACAGTACGACACCTGTTAGGTGTCTTCAAAAGGGGTAGTAGAGGTGTTCTATTTTACTTTTGTTTTTATTATACAGTGGTTAACTTCTGTTCTATTATGACAGTTTGGAATGTTAAATCGCCAGTTATCATTCAAAGTTTTCTGACGGCATCACTTTTGTGCCCTGAATGAATTAAGTCACTTTGCAATAGTTTTGAAAATTTTAACAACTTGGAAACCAGATGCAGAATTGTGTTCAACTTCAAAGGTTACACATCAGACTAAGGAGAATGGAGTACTTTAAGGTAAATATTAAAATTTCATGCAAGCCTTAAAAGCCTACACAGTATTTTTTTTTTGCAGCAGTCTTTAGAACATCTGCACCCTATTAAAATACCTAGCCCCTACTACTCCAATCCTGACTATTTTTGATACATACAAGAGTACTTGTATGTACTGGAGTGATGATTTACAGTAGTTCACTTTATTAAAACCGTCAAGATGATCGCTTACACGTACCCAAAACCGAATTAACCTTTGCACACACAAGAAATGCATACAAACCAAAACCAAATAAACCCCTCAAGTGTATTTTGGCAACTGGGCATATTTTCCCCTCTGTCTTTGCAGCCTTCTCCCTCCCCATGGAGGGACAGTTTAACAGTCTCATCCAGTATGAGCATCGACGAGACTATTCATACCAAAACAGCCACTTTGCCTGCATTAGGAACTGCAATACGATGGATTGAAATAAGGCAACACAGATCGATCAAAATCCTCACTTTGGGTGCGCCTTTGAAGAGGACTTCAACCACAAAGTGTGCCGTCGCTTGAAGAGACGGTGCAAGGACTAAATGTTAAAAATGCGCTCACATCTTCATGCACTGTTGCATTACTGAAAATCCCCCAAAAGAGACTGGGGATGCGGATGATGTCTTACCTGGTTTGGTTCTATAAATACACTTGGATGAATCGCTTCCTTGTGTGTTTCAGAAGGGAGCGGCACCAGATGACACCCACGCTGCCGTTTACATCGCCAAAGATGAAGGATTGATCTCCTCAAATGAAGGCATTAAGGCAGAGGCAGGTCGACCCGAGTGGGTGTGTGTCCGTGTGTGTCTGTGTGGCTTTTAATCGTCACCGCCCTGCGCTCTCTCTCGCTCACTTGTTTAAAAGAGTGACGTCAAAGTAGAATTCAACGCCACGCTGCAACTTCCGCTCGTGTCTTCTGCAATAAAGTAGTGAAGACGAGAGAACGCCACCGCAACACGTCTCGTGTCATTATTGACGAACAAAAGTGATAACTATTCGCCAAACGTGGTTAACTGCCTTGACAAAATGGGGTTGGAGTGAATTAGCACCGCACTAAAACTAGCAATGCAAGCTAACGGCGGAGTTAAGGTCGTAACAGAGAGCCGAGCAATAAGGCTCCATTTAACCACTTCAGCTTTCCCTTCGTCTGCTACGTTCAGCCTCCTGCGACGGAATTCCAACAAACCAACCAAAAATGAATGATGAATCGTGAGTCGTTGGTCATAGCGTAACCATGACAATAAAAATAGTCGGTGCATTATTATGAAGGTATTCACATATTTTCCTGCCTGAACCCGTGTTGTCTATTTTCCTGCGGTTTCCGAAGTGACCGCAGCCGCTGGCGAGCTCTCCTCTCTCCCTCACTCACGCTCGTCTGCATCCCAGCAGCTGGAGCCGAACTCGTGCGGACTAGTTGAATCCTTCTTCCAAAATTAAGCAACCGCAGATGACAAAAGTACTCGCACTCTGTACTTTATTATATAGAGGCCTTTACTTAAGTAAAAGTACAACAAAAAGTATTCATTCATTCATTTTCCGTACTGCTTATCCTCACTAGGGTCGCAATTGGAGAGAGGGTGATGGAGCCTATCCCAGCTATTTTTGGGCGAGAGGCAATACACCCTGAACTGCTCCACAGCCAACTGCAGGGCACAAAACAACAACAACAAAAAAGGTACAAGCGTTAAAATGAACTGAAGTACAAAAGTAAAAATGTTTTGACCACAACAACAATTTTCTTTTAAGCCAACAGTATAGCCAGCGGTGGCTCAGGCTTTTATGTTATCAAAACGTGTTCCCTACTTTGCTAATGTTTTGATCTGAATAAAACAAAATGCAAAATTAGCTAATAATAACAACGACTGAAACGCCTCGCCACATTCCCCACGAAACATTTCTGTAGCCTACAACAGCAACAATTCCCTTCAATAAGGCCATGGATGGGGAATATCTTGCTTCGAATCAATTGTCATCTTTGCTAATACCCTACTCCCTGGTTCATGTTCCTTCATGTCACTTCTATCCTGGTTTTCCCGCCATATGTCCCCAAGTCCTCAATTATACTCAATAGATCAAGCTATAAACTTCCCCCCCCCTCTCTTTCTCTGTTGTGTTGATGCCTGCATTGTTTGAAAGTAATGAGTCTATCTTGAAAAAGCAAGGACTAGAAAGTATAGATCTCCGATCACATGAATGGAATTAAATTTAAAAAATCATCAGAAATTTAAGATACTGTACCTGAAAAACCTATTGAAGTACAGTAGTGGTCTTACTTTGTAACTAAACTTGTTTTTTTTTTTAATTAATAAAAAGACCTGGTGGAGACATTTAGTTTTTGTTAGTCACATGTATTTGTTTTATTAAAATGCATTTTAAAAAACATTTTGACCAAAAGTCAATTGATGAAACAGTATAAAAGATAATAATGCCAACCGTAAGACAAGTTTGTTTAGAGTAGACTGGTCTTGTCTGAACAGAAATAATCAAGGTGTTTCAGAAATCAAGACAAGACTGCCAAAAGAACATGTTTGCATTTTTCCTCCCACATTAAAAGGAGCAAGTTAGGATGAAGCAAGTGTCAAAATTATCATTAGGGTGTATGCTTATGACTGTTTGGTAAAGAATGTAGTTTTGCGCAATGCAAAATAAAAATGTACAACGGCTGAAATAAGTATTTAACACGTCACCATTCTTCTCACTAAATATATTTCCAAAAGTGCTCTTGACATGGAATGTCTATCAAATGTTGGGGACAACCTAAGTAATCCATACATACAATGAAAGTAGAACAAATAAGCTCAGAAATTAAATTGTGTGTAATAATGTGAAATGTCAGGGGGAAAAGTATTGAACACATGAAGAAAGGGAGGTGCAAAAAGGCATGGAAAGCCAAGACAACACCTAATGTCTATCAATAATCAAATAGCAACCCAGCCCCTTGTCAGTGCAAATATGTATTAGCTGTTTCAGTCCTAATTGCTGGCCTACAAAAAGGTCTTATTGCCAAGGTGTGAGTCATCTCATGATGGGTAAGAGCAGAGAGCTGTCTCAAGACCATCGCAAAGTAATTGTTGCAAAACATAACGATGGCATTGGTAACAGGCGCATATCTAAGCTTCTGAATGTTCCAGTGAGCATGGTTGGGGCCACAATACGTAAGTGGAAAGCCAATCATACCACCATAAATGTGCCTCGATCAGTTGCTGCTCGCAAGATTTCTGACGGAGGAGTGATAAGAATAATCAGAAGAGTTGTCCAAGAGCCAAGGACCTGTGTGGAGCTTAAAAAAGACCTGGAATTAGCAGGAAGTGTTGTCACAAGTAAAACAGTGAGTAATGTACTCTGCCACCATGTCCTGTAGAAACACTCACCATGAAAGACCCCACTGCTGAAAAAAACAAAAAAAACATGTCAAAGCTTGTCTAAAGTTTGCTGGACAACATTTTGACAAGCAAGTTCAATACTGGGAGAATATAGTCTGGTCTGATGAGAGTAAAACTGTTTGGATACCACAATGCACCCTAAAACACCACATCAGCAGTGAAGTTTGGAGGTGGGAACATGATGGTGTGGGGCTGCTTTTCAGCAAATGGTACTGGTGAGCTTCACATTATTTAAGGTAGGATGAATGGGCAAATGTACCAAGACATTCTTGACAAAAATCTGCTGCCATCTACGAGGATGATGAAATTGAAACGAGGGTGAACATTTCATCAGGATAATGATCCATAACATACTGTCAAGGAAACTCAATTGGTTTCAAAGAAAAATAAAATAAAGCTGCAAGTATGGCCCAGCCAATCAACTGATTTGAATCCAATCGAAAATCTATGGAAAGAACTGAAACTCAAGGTCCATAAAAGAAGCCCACGGACCCTTCAAAATTTTAAGACTGCTTGTGTGGAGGAATGGGCCAAAATGCGACTAGTTTCTCCATACAGGAAGCATCTTGAAGCTGTCATTGCAAACAAAGGCTTTTGTACAAAGTATTTAAAAAATACCAGTTGGTGTGTTCAATATTTTTCCCTGTGTCATTTCACACAACTTAATTTCTGATCTTATTTGTTTTACTTTGTATGTATGAATTCGTTGGGTTGCTCCCAACAGCTGGTGAAACTTCCATGTCAATAGCACCTTTGTAAATATTTAGTGAGAAAAATGATGACGTGTTAAATACTTATTTCAGCCGCTGTATAGTGTCTTTAATTTATTTAATCAATTTCTTATTGCATTTGGCCTCATTGTTTGGTCAGTCACAGGTGGGCTTTGAGCCTATGCCATCAGGCTTTTGCCGAGAGGTGAGGTACACCCTGGACTGGTCGCCAGTTAATAAGACACATATACACAAACAAAACAACCATTCAGACTAAAACTCAAATTCACACTTTTGGCCAATTTAGAATCTTTAATTAATCTAAGATGCATGTTTTAGAATGTGGGAGGAAGCCAGAGTATCTGGAGAAACCCCACACAAGCAAAGAACATGCAAAGTCCACACAGGAAGGCAGTTGCTGAGGTACGATTTTAGAACCTCAGAACTGGGTGGCAGACGTACTAACCATTAGACCACCGTGCTGCTGCAACAATTTAATAATTATGCAAAATACAATGTGTTAGATCAAAATCTGAAAAATATTCTATTCATATTTTTCTGTGGCGATTATTAGTGTAAACTGGAGGATTTTGGAGGAAAAGTAATTCCTATTGTGTAGCTGGAGCCGAAAGTGTGATCACAATGAGAGCGTTTGCTCATCCAGAGACATAAGGGGCCATTATTTGAAAGCGCTGACAAACCACAAGAATAAACAAATGCACGACTGCTGCAATTCAGGCCTGTGCATTGTTTTATATTGTATCATCAAACACCATTTAACTTAACAGTTCTATGAGGCTGAGACAACTTCCCTCCTTATGTACAGTTAGGGCTGTACCAACAGCGTAAGATCTCTACAGGATAAAAATCTAAGTAAATGTACACATAGGTGTCAACTTAAATCAACATGCATGCAGACGAAATGATTTTACTCTCAGGGTGTGTCCCGTCTCGGTGATAAGATATAGCCTATATTGATGGAAGCGGGTGATGACAAATTATGTCAATGACAAACGAGGCAGTGCGACAATTCACTTTGTTCAGTGAATGCATGAACTTCATGAAGCTTTTTAAAAAAATAAAATAAAAAGTACTCCTTTGACCCAAGTCAGGGCATGTTTAGTGATTCACATCAAGATGGATCCTGCTTACAGGAAATGTTGCAAAAATGGACGATCTTGGTCATTACGCTAAGCCAGTAGTTCATCTGTCTTTCATGATTTTCAATCAGATCAGATTCTTGTTTAAAATTATTCTGAAAAAGATGCATGAAAATGATGATGTTACATGATTTTAGACAGAGCTGCTGTATAACTAAGAAGATATTACTTCAGTTGATTGTGAATGATTGTAATTACATAATATTTACTTACATATTGACCTATTGGTTAGCATGTCTGCCTCACAGTCGAGAGGTTCTGGGTACGGATCTTGACTCAGGTCCTGTGTTGCGTTTGCATGATTTCCTCGTTCTTGTGTGGAATGTTTCTGGGCACTTTGGCTTCCTCCCTCATTCCAAATAATGCAGATTTGGTGAAATGAATTCTCTAAATTGTTAATAGGCTAGAATGTGAGCGTGAATAGTTATTTTTCTGTGTGTGCCCTGCGATTGCCTGGTGACCAATGCAGGGTGTACCCCGCCTCTTGCCCAAAATCAGCTGGGATGGGCTTCATAGGCTGACCCTAATGAGGACAAGCGGTATAGAAAATGACGTGCTTTAAAATGACTGCAATTTTAACCTTTTTAGGAGTCATTTTGCGAGATGTGGAATAATGGTACACCCTGGACTGGTCGCCAGCCATTCGCAGGTCACATTGAGACGAGCGACCATTCATATTCAAAGGTAAAGACAATTTAGAAGAACTAACATGCAGGCTTTAGGAATATGGGAGCCCACACAAACATGGGGAGAACATGCCAACTGCGGAGAGGAAGTCCAAATCTGAACCCCCAACCCAATGTGCTAACCACTCGCCCACCGCCTATTATCTAATGTGATGTGAAGTTACATGATGTGATATATTAGTTGTGAAGTTACATGATGTGATATATTAGTTAGTGATGATGTATTTGTATATACTATATTAAGGTGTGACTGTGAGTGTGAGTAGTTGTCTGTCTCTATGTGCCCTGTGATTGACTGGCGACTAATCCAGTGTGTAGTCTTCCTATCGCCCAACATACAAGTTTTCAATACTAGTAGGAATACCTTGAATCAAACAATTGGCGTGGCATAATGAATTGAAATATATAGCAAAACACAAGTTTCACTTGCTCATTTCATTGAGAGTCAGTGTAATTGCATGCTTTGTCCACTAGAGAGCGACCAAGCACCGCCACCAATTTCAAGGCGCAGATGCGTTAAATCCCACTCGGATATACTTTATCCGTACTGTACTTGGAAAGAAAATAATCCCACTCACCTCCAATAATTAATTATTTGAGGGTGCATTTGCTTTTACCTTTCTTTCCTTCTTCTTCAAAGCAATTATTTATTAAACATACGTAAAAGTCAAGTGTTGATAAAGAACAACATATATTATGTTAAGTTTAGTTTTTGTGTGTGAAATGTAAATGAACCAGTGAAGGGCATTGGGCGTTTAGTTGCACTTGAAAAAAAGCGGCACGAAAAGAAAATAACATTTCCCAGGGTGCTTTGCGGCTACTACGTCATTACAAGGCGCCAACCACAACAAACATTAACAATTGTCGAACGGGGCGTCGTTTTTACAGTTTCTATTGATATTCTGGCATTAATACGGAAACCTACGGTGGGCAGAAATGTCTGGAAAGGCAAAGGATATTCTGCAGCTGGACCTTTATGGTTTGCTTGGGATTGAAAACACTGCTACAGCGAAGGAGGTACGTACTGTATGTACTATCTAACCGGGTAACGGGGTATTACTAAGGAGAGCTTTTTGTGTGGTAATAGTAGTAATAATAATTTGCCGAGTATTTATATGCTTATCAACTTGCAAAGGTGTGTGTGAGTAACGAGAGACTAACCGTTGTATATTCCATGTCTGTAAGCAGTGAACTATAAATGTTTCTATCATGGAGCATGTATTCCGTAATATTTGGTTGTTAAGATGAATACGTTCTTTTTAGGGTCAGTAATTTGTTTTGTAAGTAATTAAGATGGAAGGAAGGGTCTTCAGAGCAATACGATCCAAAACCAATACACTTACCAGACTTTGTGGATGTATTGCGAGTGGTTGATTCAAAATGCCGCTAGGTGGTGACGTTGCGCAGGTTTTAGTCGTTCACAAAAACGATTCGAAATGGAATGAATAATGGTAGACATTTAGTAGACGTGATCTTTAGTTTTACCCTTAAACGAGCACCCCCACCCCAAAAAAGATCTTTTAAAACCTCAATGTGAATGTGTGGCTCAATAGACATTTGGAATACATTCTCTGTTTATTCATAAATATTTACACTTATTGGTAAATTTTATAAGGACCACACTAATTTACTTATGCCAATTTTCCTATTCATCTTATTTCACATTCCAAAGTGGTTGATCTTTCGGCATCTGAGCCCTTCTTGATCAATTCTCCTCCCAGCATCCAACATCTTAAATCCACAAGCTAGATGGCAAATCAAGTTTTCTGCCAAAATAAGGGAAGGAGTCAATTTCTTAATTGGAAAAAAAGTCATGTGCTCTCCAGAGGATTATGCTGCAAGAACTCAGTGGTTGTTGTGGGGCCAGAATTAAGATTCTAAAACTCATTTGACTGGTTCCGTGAGGTCTGTTGATTGCTGTGAGGGATGTGATATTTTTGTGGGCAGTACATTTAGTCTGTGGGGTCTTCAACCATTACACAATGAAGACAGATGTCAGCTGATGGGCATTTGTTTGGCCTACTGCTCGATGTTGTTTATCACAAAAAAGGGAAGAAACTCATCCTAGAGCATATTACTGTGGGGTTTGTCATGGCTTGTAAAACTATTGCATTGACATCCGAGATTTGCATTCTTCATCTTCTGCTTCAATTTTGCCGTCACTTCTGTTGACTGATCTATACCGTGGAAGCTGGCAAATGGGAGCTTATGATTGACCTGTGATTTAAAATTGGGGTGCACTTATGTACAGTATATACTCTGTGCCCATGCATATCAACAAGCATTAGCTCACAATGACCTAAAGGCAGATTTAACTTCCACTGATTACTTGGTGAGACAAACAGCCAAGATGCCACACAACATACAGTTGATTCAAAAAGTACTTTATACACAACCTTGTTTAAATACCAGGTTTCATAAATAATTTCTAAACTTTTTCCACGGATAATGTGACCTTTAACCTGTACAACTCAATTGTAACAAAATATTTCTGAGAGGGTAAGTAAAGATAAACAAATGATAATATAGAAATAATGTAGTTGCACAAGTGTGCACACCCTCTTATAACTGGGAGTGGCTGTGGTCATAATTAACCAATCACATTCTAACTCTTGTTAAATGGGAGTCGACACAAACCTACCACCATTTGAAGTGCCTCTGATTAACTCCAAATACACGTAAACTGTTGTAGAAGGCTTTTCCTGGCAATTTTTTTTCATTTTTTATTTTGCTTCCTAGCAGAAGCCTGATTGTTTTGTACAAACACTGGCTGGTATATCGAACTGCTCATAGTTCCACCCACCTAGCCTTAGGCCCTGTTCCAGCTGAAGAAAAAGCACGACAAAGCATGATGCTTTTTCCACGTGCTTCACTGTATGTATGCTGTTCTTTTGGTGGAAAGCAGTGTTGTGTTTGTGCTAAACATACCTTTTGGAATTATTGCCAAAAAGTGAAAGCTTTGTTTCATGGGTCCAAAACAGATTTTCCTACATGTGATTGGGAGAATTTGTTATAATCTGATGAAACTAAGGGTGGAAAAAACCTTTAGACTTCTGCTGCAAAGAAAACAAAATGTCAGGAAGAGCCTACTACAACTTCTGAACATTATTTGGGGTTAAACAGAGCTATTTTTTAAAAATGGTGACGTGTTTCCTGACTCGCTTTTAACAGAAGTTTGAATCTGATTGGTTAATTCTGAACACACCCACATCTTCAGTTATAAGCGGGTATGTGCATTTGTGCAGTGACATTATCTCAGTTGTTTATTTTTACTTCCACTCTCAAAAAGCTGAAAGAAAATGTTGACTTGGACAAGTTATCCGGCACGGTGGGTGACTGGTTAGCACATCTGCCTCACAGTTCTGGGGACCGGGGTTCATATCCCGGCCCCGCTTGTGTGGAGTTTGCATCTTCTCCCCATGCCTGGGTGGGTTTTCTCCGGCACTCCGGACTGGGATCAGGGCATCACAGACATTTTTCACCACTCCCTTCGGCTACTGTTGGTCTGCTTTAACATTTGCTGGCCTTCCAGGTATTCATTCTTTGCGAACTAAAGCTCTGAAGTACAGCGGAACCTCAAATCTCCCAAAATGTAAGAACAATATTTCTCAAATGTAGTAAAAATTTGTCCAACTGTCATAATATGTTATGTTAGCATATCAATTGAGCTGTCAACACACCTCACTAGAATTAATTTAATTCAGCGTCAACGGTTCAAGCTGCATATGTGTTTGGTTTTTTCAAATGGCATGTTTTTGTTCCCATCCCATTGCGCTTCATAGAAGTGATTGCCAACCGGTGTGCAGCGGCCATTAGTGTCACATGAGAAATCATCAGGTGTACTGCAAGAAATGATCCAATTTCACTTCATTGGTCTGATTTTTTTTTTTATTTAATACACATCTTTTTTCATCTACCTATTTCAGCGACAGCATCATATCATGACAGGCAGAACAATGAAATGCTGTCCCACTAGATGGCAAAAGTTACAACTTACCCATGTATCCACCTGTTGCCATTTTGGCTTCCTGCGAGCATATCAGCTTTGTGGTCATCTAAGCAGTAATGACAAATTTATTAGATTTGTGAGTAAATTGAGATGAGATCATCAATATTTCAGTATATATATTTTTGTGACATTTTTCTTAGGTGGTGTGCTGTGAGATTTGTATAATGTAAAATATGTGCTTTGGCTCAATAAACAATAAATGCTTCATAGGACTCTCAGCCTGACTCGACGTTGAGCATTTCTTTTGTGGACAAATGTCTTTTATTTTGATTTTCTTAAACTGGTTGTGCATTTGAATCCCATGTGTTTGTGCCTGTTTGACAAGAAATACCACTTCCGGAGTGTCAAACTGTCAAACTCATCGCGGGCCACATTATAGTTATGGTTGCCCTCAGTGGGTTAGTTATAACTGTGAAATCACATAGATGTGTAATTGTTAGGGGTGTAACGGTACAGTAAGGGACAAATAGTGCTGGGCGATATATTGTTAAGCTCAATTCGATCAATATTTTATTACTACTCAAATACGGAAAAAGGGGATCACGCGAAAGAGAGCCGCGACTCCCTGTGCTTCTCCTGTAACCGCAACAAAACAAACTTAACAGGATCTATGTTCCGCTCCTCTCGTTATGAGAGGTTGAGCACCAAATGGAGGGCGGTAACGTTGTTCTATTTATACACTACAGCCAGGACATGATTCCTATTTATACAGTGGAAAATGATGGATCCAAAAAGCTGATGAAAATATTGGATGCCAGATATGAGTTGCCCAGTAGGAAATATTTTGCAGAGGAAACAATGCCTGAAGTTTAAAATGATGTCAGGGAGAAAGTTAACAGCAAGTTTGTCAACACTTTTCTACAACTATCGACCGGTGGAGTCGTCGCACAGTGCAACGTACTTCACTACCTTGAAGACTGGGAGCTGAAAAGTAGCTACCTATTTGCAGACAAGATATGCACCCGAAGATCATACTGATGGGACAATTGCATAAAGACTTAAAGATGCCTTAAATTTTCCAAAGCTGGATGTAGAGAATCAGGTCAGGTTTCTACAGTGGCTTCTCTTATTTTGAGATCTTTGTATTTTGAAATACGAAGCCGGCAAAATGTATTTATTTCTTTGTGTAGTTTATAATTGTTAAATAAACTCTCTGCTTTATAATGTAAATTACTTTGTCTGGTCCGGTTTTATACATTTATAAACTTTAATATAATACATATCGAGTCATATCGAATATCGACATCAGGAAAAATAATATCGTGATATCTAATTAAGCACATATTGCCCAGCACTAGGGACAAAATACAAAACAAGGCCGGATCTGGCTGCTGGCATTAAGTTTGACGACTTATCTCGACTGCTATGTTAGCGTCGTGCACTAGCTGCTAGCTAGCTGCCATATTCTTGTCACTTGCGATCAAAAGGCAGCATTATGTTTTAAGATTTTATCCGGTATTATTGGTTATTACCCCTCCTCATTCGTCAATATGACCTTTTTTAAACTAATACATACTGTACGTGCAAACCTACTTGTTACTAATATTACTTAAATCATGTCGGTACATTTAATAAAAGTTGTATAATTGTGACTGTTTTATCTGAAAGGTACGGAGCCCCCAAAGGGACATGGGAAAAAAACAAAACAAAACTTGTTTCTCATTCTAATGAGAGTTTCTCGTTGGAATGAGAAACAAGTTTCTTTTTTTTTTCTTTTTTTCCCCCCCCCATTTCCGTAGAAAGGAATTATTCAAATTGTAAACTTTTGTTTTGATATGCAAACAAATCAGGGGCAGAATAAGCCAGAATAGTGAACATTCATACCACTATGAGTTAACTGCATCCAAGACCTGAATTGTGCAGTGAGCCAATGATGATGATTTGCAAATTAGCTGCTCCCTGCCAGACTACAATACAAATGATAGTCTAGTAGTCCAACAGTAGAGCTTGTCCTAACATTGTCAAACATCTGCTAGCTTTACAGCAGATTCAACGATATGTTTAGCTTGTCTACTTGCTGCAGATGATGATAAATATGACAAGTCACGTCAAGTTTTTAACCAATTCTAATAATGTTTCTTGTACAAAACCTTACATCATCATCTGTTTGGCTAACTACCTTTCCACAAAGCTTGCATGAATTTGTGTCAAAATGTTTTCACCTTTCATGGTCAAAATTGTTTTAAAATGGCAAAAAATAAGAGGTCAAAGTTTTTCAATCATTAATTAGTTATTAAAACATGCCTTGTTCCCAATTGCTTCACAAATATGGCTAATATGTTGTTCCAAAAATAGCATTATTCAATCTAATGCAGTGTTTGTTCAAATTCTCTCAATACATAGTTCTTGTTTACGTTGTCATCTGATTTCCCAGTAGATAATTGTGAGAATGATGTCTTTACAAGCTCCCTGAACACTGAAGGGAAAATAACTTGAACAATTCTAAAAAAGTATTTCAAGAAAATGGTTCATCGCATAACAAAAAAATACTTAACAATCCATACTCCACAGTATATTCTCTGTTTCTTTGCTTGTAGTATGCTAAAAATAGCAGGCAAAGTTTGAATATAGTTGAGGAATATTGCTAGAGTAAAAAAAAAAAAAACCCCATCAAATATTTTTTGCAGTTCCATTTGGTTTTGTGAAATGTGATTTGGCGCAGTATCTACTCTGTGTCCTTAAAGTAATATTTGAATATCAAGAAATTACAATTTGTTCCAATCTAGTAATATTTGAATGTCAGTAAATTACAATTTGTTCCACCTTGAGATTTATAGGATGCACAGAAAAAAGGAGGAACCGGCAGAGGGAGGCAAAAATGGAGAGTAGGCTTAGAACAACTATAAGCATGTGTATGGCACCATGCCCCAGCTTTGCGTGTCAGTTTGCAGCCATACGAAGTGTTTGCCAATTCAAGACGAAAAGCTCTCTAATAATGGCTGGTCTCTCCTTGAGCTATTTATAGTTTGAACCATACATTTAAAAAATTGAGTGAGAAAACAGGATTTGTGGCACCGCCCCCATGTAAATCAGGACGACATGACAAAAAGAACATTCATGCCAGAGGGCCAAGGTGTTTGTCGCAAATGAGTAATGAGAGGTGTTTCATTTGACCTGTAACATATTGGCAGGAGACTGATTTATGCTCAGACGAACTACAGGTATGAGAACATCATGTAGAATAGAGGCAAAGCTGATTAACACCACTGGAAGAGAATAATCATAACTTGTGCAATGCAGTGACATTTTTTTGTACGGAAAGCTCCAGAGTGTCATCGCGTAGCCCACTTCCTTCCTTTAATGAGAGTTACGTTGCACTCAACTTGTCCCAGGAACAACAAAAGAATGGGTAACTTCCAGACAATGACCCAGAGTTAAAAAAGTTTGTATTTAAATCGTTAAACAACATTACAGGTATATTACTTGGGTCTGAGCCCCACAAAAGTGTTAGTGTCAGGCTAGTGTCTACTAGCCTGATAGTTCTGACATTCCTGTGGTTATTCTAAATGGCTGTGTACTTTTATTTTTGTGTTTTTAAGATGTTTTAACTATAGATTGACTAGTGCTCGGTTCATATATATGTTGCAATTCAAACCCAGCCCTGTGCGGGTAGTTTACTGTGGTATGTGCCGCAGCGGTTCCTTTCCATTAATGTGTCAGAAGGACAGGAAACAGGATCAGCTCAGGTGCTGATTTCATCCAAAGAATACAGTCCCTGACTTTAATTTAAACACAGACGGTCCTGAAAGATAGAATTATACTTTTAGTTTTGCCAAAGCCTGTGCCAAAGTGGCTAGTTTGTCATTTTTGTGTCCTTCTGAACATATTCCACTGTGAAGTACATACTGTACATTTTTGTGTTATTCCTTTCTTTTAGATCAAAAAAGCCTATCGACAGAAAGCTTTGAAATGCCATCCAGATAAGAACCCCGACAACCCAAAAGCAGGTAAGTGAATTTTTTCAAGCTTATTCTTAGCCTCCGGAACCATCAACCAGTCAGTCATATAACAATCTGGAATCTTGGTGGGCTTGCTTTGAAAATGTGGTTTAAAAATATCAGTAAAGGTCCAGTAAGATCAACAATAGATGCATTTAGTCGGGTCTTAGTGCTCCCTGATTTTCTAGCCAGATGGAACCAGTCAAATTATGTACCGTTTTTGCTTTCTTGAATCGTCTGGCAGGCATTCGCAAATCAGCAAATGCATAATCATGCAAAGAAATCTCTGTGTAGCTTTTTTTTTTTGTCAGAAGGGCAAAAAGACACCTTGGAAAAAAAGTCTGACCAGTATTTCAAGTGAGGTTTATGTGGTTTTTGGATGGCTCAAACAATTCATGATTATGTCATGCGGAAGAAAGCGAAATTGGTGGGGTTGGGACTTGAGAGGAATAATGTAAAAGGAGGGGGTCAGGTTCCCAGAAATGGAAAAGAAGCGGTTTGGAGGGCCTCAACACTTGAACCCACACATGGACAGACTTTGTCCCAATCGCACGAGACTGCAACCAGTCTGGGATGTGCAGCTTCTCTGGGGAAAGTTGCATGCATTTGTGAGGGGTCGTGATTTTTTTCATTTGGGTGTCATCTATGTCCCCTAGTGCCCACAATTTCCGTTGCCCTCAACTCCAAACCTTGTAACAATTTGGCCATGGCAGGTCTCTCCCAATTGGATTTCATTCTAGCCTGTTACAGTATGTGCGTGCAGGTAACCTGACCTCTGCTGGCAGTCTGATCCCCAGATCCTCCTGTTAGTTTGAATTTACCAATACCCACTGGGAGTAACCATACCACCCCGCCAGCCCTCCCATAAGAAAATAATTAAGTCTGGCTGGTATAGTGCAGTAGCGTTGCATGATAGTGAGCACTTGTGGTTTTCTTGTATGCTTTCGTGTGTGTGTGTGTGTCAGATGACAACTGAGGCGGTGGGGAATATTGCGTGACAGTGATGATTGCGGCATTGGCCCCTCTAGGCGTGCTAATGGAAGTCATGGGGCTTGTACGGTATTGCAGTGTTGTGTCACCTTTAAAACAAAACCTTCTCAAAACCTATGCATCAAACTTACAAATTTGGCTGTTTTATTTTATACAAAATACAAAGCTTGTGGGTTACAGTTTCAGTTTTTAATTTGGTCACTTCTCTCTGCATTGCTCTAGCGGAGCTCTTCCACCAGTTGTCTCAGGCTCTGGAGGTGCTTACCGATGCTGCTGCCAAGGTACACTGAGTCCCCCTACCCTTCTTTGATAGATTGTGATATGCACACTCACAAATCATTTATCCTGAGATTTATGATGGTGTTTTCAGGCCGCCTATGACAAGATTTGCGCTGCCAAAAAACAAGCAGAAGAACGAAACCGCAAACTTGATGACAAGAGAAAGAAAATTAAGCTTGGTAGGTTCCCTGTATAAAAGGCCAATTGCAACTGGTTTGTTTTAATTCAGTTTTAAAGTGTTATGTGATGTTATTTGTGTAGAATCACATATGATCTCAAATAGGACTGATTCCCTTTTTCTCTGCACTTGACAGACCTTGAGGCAAGAGAGCGACAAGCAGAAGCTCATACCCAAGATGAAGTGCAAATCACAAGAACACTTGACGAACAGGTAAGAGAAGGCGTGTCGAGGCTTGTAAAATCTAATTTCAACCAACGACCAGGCCCCATGCGTTTAAGGTAACGATACATTCTGGTACAGTAAAACACTCTGGAGTTTACCTAAGTGTCCCCCCCCCCCCCCCCTGTTTTTCATCAATTTCTCCATTCTTATTGAGTTGAAACCTTCCAATGTTTAGGGCAATAAACAGATGCTCCATGTTTTCATTGCCATAGCATAATTAGATATAACCCCATTAAGTGATGTTGCATGACTTGATTTGACACACATAGTCCAGAGAGGCTATGATCAATGAAAATGATGTGCATGCTTCCAGGTCGAGTCATACCGGTAGTATATGATGCTATATGGTTTCCTGCCTTGAAGGAGAGAATCTCACCAGTAGGGGGCATTGTCTTGTTTTCAATCAAGTCCCAAGATACGATTTTTTTTTTTCTTTTTGTATGTGACTGCTCTTTTTACATTCATAAGTCATTGCAAAATGTATTTGGATCTTTACATCAGTGTGACGTGGCGATTAACAATATGACCAGCTTTCAGATGTCTGCATAACTTACTCATGATTAAAATGCATTATTTTTAATTATGAATGCACACATTCTGTGTACACCCCTGGAATCATGAATTATTTACTTATATTCTGATAAGTCTGATATTGACATTGATTTATTGTTGCTAAATGAAAAGACAAGAATCATATTTTTCCAGCCTTCTTAAGTTGTTACCTATTGTATGTCTTTTTCCACCAGATTACTCGTTTGAGGGAGGAGGGATCTAGACAACTTGAGGAAGAACAGAGGCTCATCAGAGAGCAGATCCAAAGGGAAAGAGAAGAACAGCAGAACACAGGCGACTATATTCACAGAAGTACTTCCATTTTCAATTTATAACCTGACCCATTGTGCTTGTTTGGGTTAAATAGACTGGGCCAGCACCATGGAGTTCTGTCTTGCCTGCCTCAGTTGAGTTTGCACTAACAAAATCTTTTTTTTTTAGTGAAACCCCATAATCAAACTGTCAGTGGAGCTGTCAGCATTCCCCAGCCTGCCTGTGGTTCACCAGATATTAGTCACACAAAAATAATAACGAGATGTATATGTGAATTTTTGGCATAAGAATTTGAAATTGGCATAACAATTTTAAATTTTATTTTGTTGGCAGATAGATATTTGGCATATTTAAATAAGAATGCTAAATATCACACTCAGACACATACATAAACAGGCAGACACACACACACACACACATACACACACACACACACACACACACACACACACACACACACACACATACATACAGACACCCACTCAAACATCGAACTTGACCTCGTGAGCATATTTTTGCATGAAAATGTCTGTGTTCCCATGTTGGAGACATGAGGGAAAAAATCTAATAAATCAATTCTATGGATATGTGTGAAGGTAAGGGAAATTGGAAGTGTTGGCCCGAGATAAGACCTCTTCTTGTGGTAGGACAGTTACTCATGCATAGTCAGCACATCTTCAACTTGCACGCAGCCAGGCCCCCCAAAGTCTGGAGCAGTGCTGTCTCTTAAGAGACACTGTAGATCTGAAGTCTGTAGCGTTCATCATGTGACAGTCAAATAAAAATTGCTATCCATATGCATTAGTGAACAAAACATTTGTTTCTTTATCTTATAACTTCTTCAACTTCATGCCTCATGTTTTTTTTTTTCAGACTCTGGATTGGGGAGATGTTCCAGTAGCAACGTCACCCCTAAATTAAAGGTAGATCTGTGTGGTCTTATTTGGGTGTTAAGGCTGGGAAGAGAGGTAAAAATGAGGCTTGACATTCTGTCTACAGTCCCTTATCCCCGACAGGTGATATGGAGCTTCTGAAAGACATTGGCATAACTCACCACTGAGGCCCAATCTCAGTTGCCTGTTGATGTTGCCCAACATTTTAAATTGCCAAAAAACGGCAAATATATTTACTCCTGGTAATGGCCTGAAATATTAACAGACACTGGGGATGTTAGATAATGTTTTTAAACATTAAATCTGGTTTTAAAATGTGATAGCTGTTCAGTGCAGGAAGGAATTCCCTCCATTTTTTCTCTTCAGAACAACAACAAACTGCAGCCCCATGGCGGACAATGTCAGGGCCCATGTTTATGGACATGACGCATTATTGCATTGCATTTCGGGTGTACTGAGTTTTTATTTTATTTTTTTTATTTTGGAAAGGCTGTGTTTTATATAAATGGTCAGACACAAAATTCCCCTAACCACATTTCATCCTTGACAACGCTTTGAAATCTAATTTCTTTTCTTGCTCCCTTTTGATATGTTTTGCTATTCATTGTTAACATTTTACACTCGTATCTTAATATTTTATTTCATTTGAACAAGAGAATTGTGAGCTGAAACTTTAGACCTCACATCAAGCAAATACTTAACATTTCACTTTCAGTATTATTGTGGGTAAAAGAGGCTGCATAAACATTCACATTCCCAGAAATTCAGCTTCTTCTTTGACAGCAAGCATAGAGCTGGAGCTGAAGCAACACTTTGAGCTTGCCATTAATAATACTGTTTTATTTTTGTGATATTTGCTAGGCCATATCATGGTGATTGATTGGAGAGGTTGCGAAAGATCTGGTTTTAGCAGCACGGGAACTCATGAATATCGTGCCTCTGTTGCACATTTTTGTGGAAGCTACTCTTCTACAAAGGCTTTCCCATTAATCTCTAAAACAACATCATGCAATGTGGTGGAAATGAAGGCGAGCTAAAAGTATAGAATCCTTGTTTCTCCAGAAAATGAGTTAACCATCATTTAGATGGATATGAAGCTTTTAAACACTCATCATATTGTGGATCTAAATAGTCCCTGCAGCTCTTGATTGCATGATAGAATATCAAAGCACCCTTTTTCATTCTACATATAATTCTCACTAACTTCTCATGTTTTCTTTCTCTTTTTAGTTGAAGTGGAAGTGTAAAAAGGATGATTGTACAAATGGTGGCTACTGTCAAGACTTCATTCTTAAACTTCTACGAAAGGTATTGACTGATGACAAATTCCTTGCAAGAAAAGTGATTAAAAAGATGATCTCACCCTTGGTTCAGGAAAGGTTAATGTTGGGAGATAGCATTGTTTCCATAAAATATTTGTTTAACACTACTCATTTTAATGTGTTCCAAAGCAGTGATCCAAGATAACAAACCTGCTTACAAATACACACACATTTGAGGGCTGCGTGATTTCAGAATTTTATTTTTTTCTTCCTTTTAAACAAGGCCCATTAAGTTTTGTTGCGGTGAAAGTGCTGAGGGCAACGTTGCGTCCTTTTAAAGGCGTGCACGCTATTGTTCGTGCCCCTCTCACCAGGTGATTAAGTAGTGCCAAGGGAGGCATGAGGAAATGTGCTCTTCTCATGCAACTCATGCACCACCTTATGCTTCAATCCCTCACATGAGCTATTGCAGGGCATAGGCCGGCCTGAAATGAGGATAGGGCAAGTGTCGCTGACGTCAAGCTGCGTGGAAAAAGGCGTTGGAATTTCTCCCCGGCACGCACTCATTCAAGAGGAACCTAGCTGGGAGGGCTGTGTCAGGGTTAAGACTTAGGAAAATGAGACTGTTGCCTTTTTTGGAGGAAATGTCGGAGAAAAAAAACTTTTGTTTGACACGACAACCTGCATTGAGTGACAGTTAATGTTTTGACTAAAAGAAATAGCCACTGCTGTGTGGGAAAACAAGTGTGAAATGTGAAAGACTTTGCTTACATGTCCTTGTGCCGTTTAGAATAATACATCTTCATTGTTTCCTTTTATTTGTGGTTGGGGGGTGTAAAATTCTGATATTTTTATGTAATGGGCCCCCTTGAGAGTTTTTGTCACTATGTAAATTAGCTCTGGAGTGTCTTTAATAAACATGTACGTTCAATTACATTCCAGTTAACTAAGTTTAATTTTGATAGAATTAAAGTCTGAAAGGACAACTTCTTCTTGCCCGTGCATTTGGGTCAGAGCGGGACAATCGAGGTGTTTTTGTCTATCCATCCATTTTCCATGTCCTCACTAAGGTCAGAGGCGTGCTGGAGCCTACCCCAGCTGACTCTGGCCGAGAGATGGGGTACACTCTGAACTGGTCGCCAACCAATCGCAGGGCACATATAAACAATCATTCCCACTTACAGTTACACCTACGGGCAAGTTAAGAGTTTTCAATTAACCTACTGTGCATGTTTTGGGAATTTGGAAGGAAACCGGAGTACCCGGAGAAAACCCACGCAGGCACGGGGAGAACATGCAAACTCCACACAGGCGAGGCCGGATTTAAACCCAGGTCCTCAGAACTGTGAGGCAGATGTGCTAACCAGTCGCTCACCGTGCCGCTGTTGTTTTTATTATTATTATTATTATTAAAAATAATAATTTCTACCTTTTTGCTTTCATGCCTACAGTCGCCTGGATGAGAGAGAATTTATTTCATTTTATTCATCAATTCATCATGTATTATATTCCCAAAGAGTAGCTCAAATTATGACCTCTCCTGTTCTTTGCCTCACTGACTCAGTCCTTCACACGGGAAACCTATAGTGTATATGTTTGTATATTTAACTCCAAAGTACAAATTGAAGCCTAACTTTTATTTCAATATTTAGTCCTATTTACCAGCATTTTCAATGTTTCATTCCACACATTCTTTTGTCTTGTTAAGGGGTTTTGAAATAAACTACTATTTTTTTTATATTCATCTCTTCCCCTCTTTGACTGCTTTCCTCTCATTTCTTTCCTGTAGTACGGAGATGTTTTGAATGTAATCGTATCAAGTAAGAAGAAAGGAAGCGCTGTGGTTGAATTTGCAACTGTGAGGGCAGCTGTAAGTACCTAACTCTTGTTCTGACAGTCCTTATTTTGTTAAGAATAATATCTGATGCACAAATTTACATAAAGTCACATTTATTCACATCTTGATTCTTCAAAGTCCCAGTTCATTAACATTAATGCAGTCTGATTTATTCAAACCACAACACCCTGCAGGGATGCTTTACCCACAGGAAGGTATCTGCTACCTCACTCGATGTTTGGTTAATAATTTAATGAAGATGGTTAATAATGTTATGAAGATCTTGATGCTGATGTGAGCTTCTGGATAAATGGCTTTAGTTGTTGTTACACACTGTCTAAATCTGCAGGCCTTCCTTTGACATTCTGTACTTTTTTTTTTATACTTCGTGACCACAACATTAGTTTTTTACCCAAAGATCCTTTCTGCTACTCGCCTGGTACAATCTATGTTGTATCTGCCCACCCATATTTAGGTTACAGCCTTGATTTTGGCTCGTGATATTGCAAAATCTTTGAGTACTCTGATAGTGGATGCTCTTTCAGTGTCTGTTTTAGATGATAAATATTCAGTATGTAGTCCATATATGTATTTTATCTGTAAAAAAATTGTTAATCTTATAATTATCTGGAAATCACAATAAGGATGCATCTTTCCACCACCACTTTATTAACCTCTAATAAATTTTAAATCCTTAGGAGCTGGCAGTAAAGAATGAAAGTGGCCTGAGTGAAAATCCATTGAAGATTTTGTGGCTTGAAGGCCAGCCAGAAGTTGCTCCTGCATCTCAGTGCATGTCTACACAGGTACAGATGGAGACTAACCTGAAAATGTTGGAATTCTATCCACTTTTCATGATAAACACCAGCTTCTTATGAGAAATATCTTCTCATGCTGCTGCTTCCAATACAAATGCTATTTCCGAAACACTGTCCCACAAACGAGAGGTATGTAAATCTTCTGTGGTTTTATTTTGTATCCTTGGTACAAAGAGTGCAGCCAGGCTTGTGCTCCAGTTTGCCTTGCTTTCAACAATTTGTTTGGTGAAATGATGTTCAGTTTATTTGCTTTGAAGTCGAGAGGCTGGCTTGAAGCCGCTCGGTGCTCATTAGTGGTCCTGACCTGGGGGGCCCTAGGAATGTTGTTCTTCACATAGTGACCCAGAGAGTGCACTGTGCTATAATGTTAAGCTGGCACATCACTAAATGGCAGGGCTGTGTACCTGCATAGCTTCTGAAATTGAAATCCTCTTTTTGACCATTTAAATCTAAACCTGTGGATTTAAGGAAGACATAAGATTACTTTGCTTCTTGATGCAAATTATATAACATATATATATAAATTATATAACAAGATATATATAACATATATCTTATATAATATATTGCCAAATATGTTTTAAAAACTGCAGAAGTCCATATTTTTTATTGCGTGTCTTTAAGGTATTTTTGCACCTGCGCATACCAAGAAAGAGTGTATTAAATTAATCAATGACCTAAGTTACCCCATCACTGCTCTGAGTCTCCAGAGTTAAGAAACTCTGTTTTACTCCTTCAAGCCCCCTTGCCAATTGAAATTTAGGCTGTGCACTGGGAAGTGTCACACTAATCTTTTTAAATGTTATTACAGTAACCTAGTTAGCCTTACTGATACTCAAAACCGATTACTTCATAGATTTAACTCTACACCCGAGACTGAAAACAACGCAGTTGTAGGGGGATTTTCAAATTAGTGCTCTCTGGGAAGTGTTCTCAATAAGGAGGGCCCACATGACATAATGTTGATCCACATCTGGTTTAAGGTCGGTGGCCAAAACCTTAGAGGACCCATCTCATTGGGTATTATCTGAAATCAAACAATCAGATCCCTCTCCTATTTATCCATCACACTATCACCTCTTCACATCAGCCAGCTGCAAACACACAAGGAGAAGCTCCTGCGAGGAATGGCTTCCAGTCCAAATGTAGTACTCTCTGCGGGGAGCAGACGCGTACACACATTTAGTATGAGACTTCAGACTCCGGGTCCAAAAATGAGGCCTAAAAGAACAGGGACCATATGTTTTCCTTGATGACCCTGTCTCAGTGCGAAGGGGGTTCTATTTATTAATCTTATGCAATAATCTTAGCGGCACACTGTAGTGTCCCCCAGATCACACACAGATGATCACGCTCTCTCTTTCTCTCTGTGTGTGTGTGTGTGTGTGTGTGTATGTGTGTGTATATGTATATATATATATATATATATACACACACACACATGCACAACAAAACAACAAATCTTACATAAACTTTGTCCCTGCCAAAAGTAAAAATTCTTATACACTAAGATTTGCTATACAGTATATATTGCTTAAGTATTATGTATTGTGTCCTCCACAATAGTTTACCATATTTGAAGTGAATCCATCATATAGGATTTATGTTTGTGCATGTCCATGCTTGATTTTTCCCTCTCGATCTGGAGAGGCATTGCCGACTTGTCGTGACACACACCAGATTCAGCGGATCATCCCCGCTGGGATTGTTTTTTCAGCTCGTCAGTTTGGTAGTGCTTGAAAAAGGCACTTTCACCCAAATTAGCCCTTAAAGTCTGGAGGAAATGCACTCTATGTATGTCATCAAGTACATGCAGCCTCATGCATTGTATAACGTGATAGAGTGCTCTTTCAAATATGGGTGATGGGCATTTGTCATTTTAGAAGGAGATCCAAGTGGAGCATAAATGGCTTACTCCCGTTTAGTATGCTATGCAATTATTGTGTTCCATGCTGTATGGAGAAAGTTGAAGGAGAGGGACAGAGACAACAATTCTCCGATAGGATTATAGAACACATAATGCCCTCAACTTAAAAAAAAAAAAAAAATCTGACATTTTGTGGTTTATTCAAGGCATTGATCATGTCCACTATGTTTGTGGAGTGTTTTGAAGCAGGACCCCTTATTGCTTTGGATTACGTTGTTGCTGGTGTTGTACCAAACTTTCAAATCATGAAGACCATGACAACCATGTTGCTTTGACAAATATTGCATTGTGAATGTAATTTAGCTTAACCTTTTATACAATTTCCGACTAACTTCTTACGGGAACACATTTCAAATTGTCAATAATATATAGTACAACCCAAATTCCAATGAAGTTGGGACGTTGTGTTAATCATAAATAAAAACAGAATACAACGATTTGCAAATCATGTTCCACCTATTTTTAATTGAATACACTACAAAGACAAGATATTTAATGTTCAAACTGATAAAATTGATTGTTTTTAGCAAATAATCATTAACTTAGAATTTTATGGCTGCAACACATTCCAAAAAGCTGGTACAGTGTCATGTTTACCACTGTGTTACATCACCTTTTCTTTTAACAACATTCAATAAACGTTTGGGAACTGAGGACACTAATTGTTGAAGCTTGTAGGTGGCATTCTTTCCCATTCTTGCTTAATGTACAGCTTCAGCTGTTCAACAGTCCGGGGTCTCCGTTGTCGTATTTTATGCTTCATAATGCGTCACACATTTTCAATGGGAGACTGGTCTGGACTGCAGGCAGGCCAGTCAAGTATCCGCACTCTTTTACGACGAAGCCGCGCTGTTGTAACACGTGCAGAATGTGGTTTGGCATTGTCTTGCTGAAATAAGCAGGGGCGTCCATGAAAACGACGTTGGTTGGATGGCAGCATATGTTTCTCCAAAACCTGTATGTACCTTTCAGCATTAATTGTGCCTTTACAGATGTGTAGGTTACCCATGCCATTGGCACTAACACAGCCCCATACCATCACAGATGCTAGCTTTTGAACTTTGCATCCACAACAGTCCGGATGGTTGTTTTCCTCTTTGGCCCGGAGGACACGGCGTCCACAATTTCCAAAAACAATTTGAACTGTGGACTAGTCGGACCACAGAACACTTTTCCACTTTGCATCAGTCCATCTTAAATGAGCTCGGGCCCAGAGAAGCCAGCGGCGTTTCTGGGTGTTGTTGATGAATGGCTTTTGCTTTGCATAGTAGAGTTTCAAGTTGCACTTACGGCTGTAGCGCCGAATTGTATTTACTGACATTGGTTTTCTGAAGTGTTCCTGAGCCCATGTGGTAATATCCTTTACACATTGATGTCGGTTTTTGATGCAGTGCCGCCTGAGGAATCGACGGTCACGGGCATTCAATGTTGGTTTTTGGCCTTGCCACTTACATGCTGTGATTTCTCCAGATTCTCTGAACCTTTTAATGGTATTATGGACCGTAGATGATGAAATCCCTAAATTCCTTGCAATTGTACGTTGAGGAACATTGTCCTTAAACTGTTCGAGTATTTTCTCACGCACTTGTTCACAAAGAGGTGAACCTCGCCCCATCTTTGCTTGTGAATGACGGAGCAATTCAGGGAAGCTCCTTTTATACCCAATCATGGCACCCACCTGTTCCCAATTAGCCTGTTCACCTGTGGGATGTTCCAAACAGGTGTTTGATGAGTATTCCTCAACTTTCTCAGTCTTTTTTGTCACCTGTCTCAGCTTTTTTGGAACGTGTTGCAGCCATAAAATTCTAAGTTAATGATTATTTGCTAAAAACAATAAAGTTTGTCAGTTTGAACATTAAATATCTTGTCTTTGTAGTGTATTCAATGAAATATAGGTTGAACATGATTTGCAAATGATTGTATTCTGTTTTTATTTTTGTTTAACACAACGTGGCAACTTCATTGGAATTGGGGTTGTAGTTTGCTCCAAAAAAAAAGTGTCCTAGTTTATCGAAAGGATGCACTGGTTTAAATTAGTGTGAAATATACAAAAGAGATGTTTGCATTTTTCATTAGTTTTGGAAAGATTTGATGTGATTTTTAGTGTGGTCAAGATGTAAAAATTATTGTGGTACGAGCCTTTTCTTTGTGACTATCACAAGAATGAATATCTGTTTTGGATTGCTTTGGTCCCAAACTTTAGTCTGATTAAATGTTCTGACACGACTTGACAGACAGCTCAAACAATATCAATTTCACAAGATGACCATGTGTGTGTGTGAAACCTGAAACACATTTCAGTAGCATCAAGTTGTGCTGGGAGATTTGAGTACATCAGAAGGACACATCTCTCATTTGCCAAAACAATATTTTCAATGTTTAGATAGTCCCTAACAACATTCATAAATCATAAGAGCTACACTCGAGAGAGATGACAGTGCTTTTGGTTTTCTGTGTGACAGCAAGTTTAGATTTTTGGATGGAGAGAAGCAGTACCAGATGGGATTTAGTTTTGTATTGTGAAGGCAATAACATTGGTTTTCAAATATTGCGCCCCTCTTCTTGTATCAATCATGTGGCTGACCACTTGTTGAGCTGTACTTTGTGATTCGTCACACTTTACCTCCACAAATATGACCTCACATAAATGCCACTATTTTTTTGCATTTGCCCTTCCGAATAAAACTTTACATCATTGGGCGTTAACATTTCACGGTTCTTTCCTCTGATAAACAAACTTAACAAACAACTGACAAAAGCGCCCCTGTATCAGACATGGAATTATGTCCACATCTTTACATGCAAATTGCCTAGTAGCATTTCATCTTACTGCAGTCTTATTTGAACACTGCTGAATGTACCACTGCAATTTAGACTTCCAGTTTTATATAGTGCAGTGATGCTCTTTTAGTCTGTATCTATAATATTTCTTTAATATACCTTAATTTGTCAGACCAAGACTAATTTCTTCACAATGGCTTATTCTTTGAAAAGCTATATTGTCTGGTCACCAAAGGCCATTGTCTCTAGTGTTGACCATGGTAGTTCTAGCCACAAAACCATCAGTCTTGGAATTTTAAATGTGCATTTCTTTACTTCTCCAAAATACAAAACAGTACATTTTTTTCACAATCTTTTTTTCTGATTTAAAATATAAAAAAATCCTGGACAATCACGCTCAGTTTAAAATAGGAGCGATCCAAACAGATATAGTGCAGACGCACCCACAACATTGCTGTTTCTGTTGGACATGCACATAATTCTTAGTCTATTTCCTAGCAGTGGGAGACTTGTGGTTTGTACATGACCCGTGCAGCACTTTGGTATGTGGCTCATTGTGGCTTTACCCCACAATTGGCTTTACCATCTTTCTTACCGCTATGAAAGATGACTGACTGGAGCTGTGTCTTCTTCATTCCACATGTGCCCACATTTGCATGTATTCTCTTCCTTTTACATGTGGGCGAGAGTGTGTGACATACAAGCATATATTTTTCACACCAGAGGTTTGTTTGGTCAGAAGGTTGTGTTTAAATCCTCATCAAGACTTTCACAGCTGTAATGAATGTCTTTGGTCCTCTTACTTCAACACCCCTGCGTATATGGAAGTATCACTTTACCATTTACCACATTCTCTCTCATATGCCATTCACCAGCCGTTTGGACTCTGTTTGCAGCTGAGAAAACAGCCTGCTCATTTTTTTTCCTCTTCTCTGAGGTCTCGGACCTGTGGGCCGGCATGGGCCACGGTGAAACCTGCTACCACTGGCTATGGCTTTTATTGGAAGCAGAGTTAAGTGTTTGTTTTCACTCCATTGTTAGGAATGAGAGATGGGGGGTACCTTGGTCTACCTTTGAGTGGGGCCTCAGAGATGCGTGCGGAGGAAAAATTGCTCTCTGCACACAACAGATTGGCAAACACACCAAGACATCACAGCTCGAGGACCTTGGGTTCTAGCTGCTGTTTTTTTTTCTACGCTACACTACTTAAGCATTAACAGCTGTGAATTGTACAGTGTGGTTTGGGGTATAACAATAATAGCAAAGTCAGTACACAAAATGGAAAATTTACAACTCAAAAGTTTAATATCAATATCACCACAAAGTGGAATATGAAGTAGAATACCTCTGGTGAAACAATTTTTTTTCGTAAACAAATTACATGCCACACTTAACATCTGCCGATGATTCCAAACCATTTTACTACAATGCGGATGTTTTCACGTTGTTCACTTGCTTTTCTCAAGAGTCATGGAAGATTTTTACTATGCTGGAGAGCTAATGATTTGTGTTTCCCAGAAGAAACTGGAGTTTGATTTTCTCCTTTTCTCTTTTATTCTTAGCTATTTCATTCAATGTTGAAGTTTGTCCATCACCTGCAGGACATCGTCCAAAATGGAAGGACCCAGGTCGAGGCTAAAAGAAAAGCCATTGTCCTCCTCTTTCTGTTGTCCTTCACTTTTGTCACCGACCACCGAGTAGTTGCTATTGCTGTCCGCGCTCAGGTTGTCCCACCCAGCACTGGAAAACTGATGGGTCGCAACGTTGTTTCCCCTTTCATACCTGTCCACCAATACAGTCTCACCTTCCTTGCTGTCCAGCAGTGGCATAGAGCTGCATTTCTTCCTCTTCTGGCTGGCATTCTCCTGGTGGTCCACAGGCCAGTCCGTGCTCTTGGAACCCTCTGCCTCCATATTTAGACGAGGGGGCTTTGGGGGTGGAGAGCAGGCCAGGAAGAGATTTTGCTCACTTTGGGAGCTTTGTAGAAGCAGGCTGTGGCCCATTTTTAGGAAAGAAAGATCTCCAAAGCTGTCTCTATGGGCATCATTTCCAATATGTGAGATATGGCGGAAATCAGCTAGTGGTAGACTGATCATGTTGACAGAGAGAACCTCTCTGCGCTTTGAATGTCTGCTTGACCAACGACCAGAAGTTGGCTTTCTGTGCAAGGATGCTCTAAGTGGCATCTTGGCAGTCTTTAATAAAGAATTAGGTGCTTTATATGTCCTATGTGATCTCCAAAGTCGTTGAACCCTTTTGTGTGTCCTTCTTTGTTCAACCATCAATACTTGGAATTTGACATTTTGGGAGCATCATCTGCCAAAAAAAAAAAAAAAATTAATTATCATGGACTAAATATAATATTTTCTTCCTTTTGGTATCTGTCACATGTCTTTTATGAGTAAAATAATTTCATCAATTTGTTTAGATCACATCTGTTCTGGTTCTGTTCTATGTCATCATGCAGGGCCTAACGTGAGACTTTGCTATATCAATTGGCTTGAAATTAATTGGCAGCCTTTATTTAGCGGTTGCACCTGTGCCACTTGATTTTGGTTTAATGAAATTCAGTATTATTTTGCAGCTGTGTGTGTTCTAAGTGTGCTTTGAAGCTATAATCTTCAAATATTTACTTTTCAAATCCACATTTTTCCCATAAGAGCAGGTGTGGTCTGTTGTGTATCTTCCAGCAGAAGACTGTTTGCCAGCTCGAGACTTCCAGTAAGTGTAGCTCCACAAATTAGTATCTTGCGTGTCCTTGAAGGTCTTAGTTTTATTTACCGTTACTTCTGTAATAATAGCTTGGAACGCTACCATGAAAATATTGTCTTCTTTGTGAATAATTCAAACAGAGTTCAAAATTATTCAAGAAATTGAAAAACAATGGGAAGGTTGGACTCAATCAAACAGTAATATTTGAAAAAAAATCTGTGTTCATGGTAAAGGTCGAACCTTTCACCTTTTTGTGACTTTTTATTATTGTATTAAGTAAAACCAAACTGAGTGGACCAACCCTGGCATGTAGATTAGATAATCGTGTCAGGGTCTGTGATTTCCCAAACAGCTTTGTCCACATTAGATCTGTGTTCGTGACTTGAAACACTCACTTTGTAAATTTGTAAACCACTGCAGCAAACAGGTTTTGTTGGCCCGTAAACGTTTTATCGGCGCTTTAGTAGCAGCAGGAGATTGGAGCTCACGGACAGAGCAGCATTCCTATCCCAACATGTCAGTTTGGCCAAGGAGGAGACTCAGCCATGGGTTTTTGTCCAGGAAACGCTCGACATTGCCAAGTTTAAATTAAAGAAGCCCATTAAAGCAGATAGGCCAAGAAACACTCTAAATGATCTCTAAATACTGACATAAATGATCCACCTTTAAGATTAGGAATGTAACCCTTGAAAACATTAACCAACATTAAGAATTAATGATTTAAAGCTTTTCTTTCCCCAAAAAGATTGATTGGTTCTTACCTGTGTTCTTGAGCAAATACTGGATATTTGAACTCCAAGCTTGCACACTCGAATGTGTCATGAAACCTGGCTGTGCCTCGTACCTGAACACTGACAAACATGACATGACGGGGCTTGTTCAACTGTTGCAGAGAAGACTTCAATAGGCAGCCTTGGGACATAAACCAACTGAGCTAAAATGGGATTTTCATCAGTGACACACCAGAGTTTTTACATTAAGATATGCATCTACCTTTTGCTTGCAGTCCATTAGAGCTCTGGTTTTTTCTTCAATAATCCTTCCCTGTGCTAACTCCCATTTTCTCTGTGGAACTCTCCAGGTGTGTTGCCGTTGAAAGTCTTTGCATGAGGGATAAACCAGGTGAGGTCAGAGTCCAAGTGCGTCAAAGCATCCAGGTAGTAGCGCTTTTACAATGGTATTTCTTACTTCACCTTACAATCATTCCATTCTAGGATAGTTGCCAGCCGTCAGATGATATCATCCAGGTTGCCAAGTGAGTTAGTTCTTTAGTCACCAGTATCAAAGTAAGTCCTGCCGGATGCTTGGCTGCACGTATTACCTATGGGAGAGGGTGGGCGCACGGTTAAAGCTACTGATTAAGGTACTGATCCAGCGAAAGACTGAAGTACACAACTACTGCCCAGTGTGTAATTGCATTATAGATTGAAAGGGTGAGAGTGGTTGAATTTCAATAGTGCAACAAGTTGTGTTTTAGAGTGTGCCTGCTCCATAGCGTGTGTCTGCCTTTGTGAAAAGCCGGAAGTCACGGCCAGTGAGCAGACAGGCCAGCTGCCCAGAGGAGGAGGTTAACCGATCCCTAATCTCCATGACATTGTCCCGCTAGTCTGCTGATTTCCTGACTGCTGTTGGCTTGTCTAAAGCCCATAAGTATTACCACTCTCCAGGCCCTTCTGCCTGACTGGAGGCCTACAGCTTCCCTGTTTAATCAAAGCACAGTATCACACACAGACATGTTGCACTGGTTACACAAGAGAGATAAGCGCAAGAGTGTTGACTGTGTACAGTTGTAATTGTCGCATCTCCTGACTTTGGAATGTAATAGTGATAAAGGAATGGTAATTATATATATATAAAAAAAAAAAAACCTTTACTGGTGTGAAGGACAGGCCATTGTTATCTTTTTACTGGCATCTCTTGCAACTTGTGTTGAAAAGCCTTTTCAGATGCTTTTTTCCCTTTCACTTATTTCATTCAGTTGACAGATTGAGGTTACCACCCTGCTCTGATACTACCATCATGTTTATGAAACTGAGTTCGTCCATGTTCAGTGCTTTCCTTTTGTTCCGTAATAATAAACATCCAGGATGCAATGGAAATGGACAAATGATATCTCTCACATTGATCTGTTAATCAATAGGCTTTGCCCCTCTTGTTCTCTCGCTACACACTCTGATGCCAGAACACCAGACGCAATTACTCACGCAAATGAAATTATCATAACATTTACTCAACAGGGAAACACAACATTAATGAAAATTTGTCCTCTGAGAAGCCCTCTCCTACATCCACCTATAACCACAGAAATAGAACTACTTTCATGCTCTTGTCTGCAATCAGACTGAAGCCAGTGTTATTTAAGGTATTTGGGAATGAGATCCCGGCCCCACCTGTGTGGAGTTTGCATGTTCTCCCCGTGCCTGCGTGGGTTTTCTCCGGGTACTCCTGTTTCCTCCCACATCCCAAGAACATACGTGGTAGGTCGGTTGAGGACTCTAAATTGCCCGTAGGTGTGAATGTGAGTGTGAATGGTTGTTTGTTTATATGTGCCCTGCGATTGGTTGGTGACCAGTTCAGCGTGTACCCCACCTCTCACCCGAAGATAGCTGGGATAGGCTCCAGCACGCCCGCGACCCTTGTGAGGATAAGCGGTACAGAAAATGGATTGATGGATGGGAATGAGATCACATGGCCCCCCCCGACTCACCAAGAATGGGCTTACTGTGTTAGGTTTGTTGTCATGCTATATAGCCTTTGGGCTGATCCCTTTATTCCTGACTGGATTTCTGTGTAAATCTCCTGACCAGAGTGGCCAGTGTGGTGGATGCAGCTATGCTGGGTCTGAAATCTGGGATGCTGCGTATTTCTGTCACCACAGAATAAAACTGTTTCCAGGTATTTCTTTGACTCATACAAGAATCCCAAACTGAGACTTTTCTGGATTACTTTGGCATGTTATTTTGGGTGCTGCAGCTTCCACTCTATGGCGCTAAATTGTTACAGTGACCTCTGTATGTGATTATCTCACACAAGAAACATTTTTGGTGGCACATTTGTCTGTTGTACCTTTAGCTTACTTAAATTCTCAAATTATGATAAACTCACCCATTTTCTCTCCTCATAATAGAGCAGCTCACTTGAGTAGCTCACTAGTTGCCCAGTTTCTGTGGTCATCGCTAAAACATTTATTTCCTAGTAGTTATCTTTTGTGATCCCCTTCCAGTAATTTAGCTGAGAAATGCCTCAGTGAACATTTGTCATCATTGTTTGTCTCCTGTGAGATGACTCAAGGCTGAATAGGTTTGACAATGCTCCAAAAGAAACTCCACAAAGAGGAAGCGCATGCACTCTGTTGCGAGATGGGCACAAAACAGACTAATCCACCGGTACTCAAAGTCCAGGTGTGACATTATTGACTCTTAGGGTGAGACTAACAGTCCTTGATAAATCTTACAGTAGCCTCAATTCATGTCAGCAATATTGCATCAGGGCAGATGTAGTGGGGAGATTAACAGGCTTGATAATGAATGGTGAGACACTACCAAAAATGCTATCTCATGTCTTAATGTGTGTTGATGCAAACAGCACCAATTAAAAATAATTTTGGCAGTGTGATTTGGGTCATTTTGCCTGATAAAAGATCTAATCAGTTTGGTTGCATCTTTCCTTAAATTAGTAGACAAGATATTTCTGTCGCCAGATTCTTGACTTTAATATCCTCTGAGTTTCACAGATGTGATTCGATGTTTGAGATCATGAGCAGATCATTTATTTCTTGAAGCTTGAGCCATTGTATCATTTTGATAAAGGTAAAGGTCTAATCCACAGGTGTCAAACTCGCAGCCTGGGGGCCAGATCCGGGCCGCCACATCATTTTATGTGGCCTGTGACAGCAAATCATGTGCAGCGACTTCATGTTTCTTGCTAAAATACCAAAATTGCAAGTTGTCTTCACTTTTAATAACATGGAGATATTGCGAGAATTTTTCTATATTTATTTTTAATTTTTTATTTGTTCCCCTCCAATCCCCTTTCAAAACAAACTCAATAATAGTTTAACAAACAACTTCTTCCTGGCTTATGATCTCAAAGTAGTTATCCATAATTTTTTTTGCATGTATGTAATAATATGAGGCAATCATACATTTTTGTGTTCACAGTCATAAGAGCGCTCTGAGGGAAAGCATAACTACAATGTGCCCCACAACAAGAATGAGTTTGACACCCCATCTAATCATTTCAGAATTTCTTCTCATGGCAGTGATGCCTGTTTGTTCTTGGCTAAGAGATTATTGAGTTTAAAGCAGAGAATATCAGCTCTTGATTTGGTTGTGCGAATGTGAATCGGCAGCCTGTTTACAGCTCCATTAAATTTCTCCTTTATTTACACTTTCCACCCTTAATTCTTTTTGTGTCATACAAAACCGTTTGTATTACTGTATTGCAACGTTTTAGCCATGATATTTTTCTTAGCAGAGAATATCGTGTGTCTACGATCCTACAACAGCGAGGAGCTTCTCACCAACATGGAGCCAGCTGGCAAAAAATTCCTCGCGGAGGAGATATGGAGAGGTTTGAGGCTGGCTAAAAAGTAAAGTGAAGCGAGAGCAAGGACTAAATGTTGAAAGGATTTGAACCATTCCTTCTGTATGTCCGTTGTTTGCCAACAGACAAGCTAATGACTGTTAGACAACTGCACTCGTTTGTTTACATTCAAACTTGAGCTATGGCAGCAAATGTGAGTGACATCATGCGTGCTGTGATCGCAAGATTACAATTTTAGCATTCCGGCACACTCATACACACTCATCGTAGGAAACTTTAGTCATGTTCCTCTCTCGCATCTACATACAACTTCACACAGCATGTTGGACTGTGCAACAAGAGGGATTCAAACTCTGGACCTCCTGTATGCTCGATGCCAATGTGAAAGGAGCTCTTATGGACTAAAATTAAAAAGAATATTCATTCTTTCTTCTTCTGGTTTATGTTTTATGTTACATCTTATGTACAACACTGTTACAGCTGAGGTTGTTGTGAAAGTGTTCTTTAAATAAAGTTGAGCTGTTATCAAATACAACCTGGCCAGCTCTGTGGCTTTAAGATTAGGGCAGAATAACCAAATAACACCAGAATAACCAAATAACACAATGGCTATATACTATTTAATGTATATATTTAATATTATATTATAATAATAATATTATAATATAATATTTAATTCACTAGTAAAAAGTCCTTGTCACTCCATTTAAGTGTTAGAGATTGCCTTTGTGAAAATTGTGTGTGTGAGGCATCTTTTGGACTAGATCAGAAAAATCATCTACCCATTTTCGGTAGCACTTCTAATTAGGGTTGTGGGTGAATTGGAGCCTATCCCAGCTGACTTTGGAAGACAGGCAGGTTACAAATACAAATACATTCTTTGCATCTGAAATTCTGTTGTGCATTTGCTGTACTGGACAGTGGACATACTCCTAGAAATGATCCACACCTTTTTTGTTGTATAGGTGGGTGGTCAGGCTAAGATTGTAAAGCTACTGTATATCTTCTGGCATGTGATCATTAGTAATTATTAAGTCACGATGCGGTATTTACATTATAAGCAGAACTTTCAAGTAAACAGTCCACAGCATGGACACGTTCCACCAGTTCTGGACTATAAATGATAAGGAGTCTTTTTAACATGGCAATGCAGAATAAACTGACACGACCCGTCTGTTTATTTGGAACTTGCATTTCAACATTTCTTTTCGGCAGTTATAACGCCTGACCTTTTTTTCACATCTCCAAGGCTGGGACTGCATTCTTACCAGTTTACGGCCGCTTGTGCTTTAGTGGGAAATCTGTTGCCATCAGAGTGGTTTTCCCGGAAGGCTAGGACCTGAAAGACATAATTTTGCTTGTATAACGATATGTTGTTGGATATTAAAGAAGCCAAACCCCCACAACTTGCTATTCTGGGATCCCTGAGCCCATCCATCATACAGAGTATGCAAGGGCACCAGGAGTTCAGGCCTCTGTTGCAGTTTCACTTTTCACTGTTTATTTCTTTTGATTTAACCGTTTCCAAACACCTCTGTCCAAAGGTCTCAAGTCTGTCCAAATGTGTGAACACATGCAACTGTGCATACACATCTGCATATACAGGCCCCACCAAAGGTATTGGAAGGGCAAGGTCAATTCCTTTGTTTTTGTTGTATACCGGAGACGTTTGGGGTTCAGATCAAAAAATGAATCTGAGACAAAAGTTTTCCAGCTTTTATTTCATGGTATTTACATCTAGATGTGTTAAACAACTCAGGACAGAGCACCTTTTGTTTGAACTCACCCACTTTTCAAGTGAGCAAAAGTATTGGAACTTGTGACTGATGGGTGTTTCTAGTTGCTCAGGAGTTGCCTTTTAGATTGATTACTTATACAGAAAAAAGCAGAAGAAAATGGAAGGATGGATGGCTGGATCATTGGCGGTCTTCCATTAGGGAACCAGATGTTCTCAAGACATGCATGTAAATGGTTATATGCAGGAAGTAGATTTGGGCCTTTATCTCTGTGTTGTGTTTGTTCTTCACTAACAGGAAAAACACTGTAATTGACCAGACCTTTGGGGTTTTATGTCTGCCGTGTTTCATAATGAGTGATAATTAATCCACCATCATTTCCAGAGCTTTGTGTCCATGAATTCACCTTTTTGCGTGTGCATTACCCTGCTTGTCTGTTTTTTATTATTTAGCAGGACACACTCTCTTTCAAACGTACACGCATATAATCTCTACATAAGGGTTAATCCCTCATAAATCATCTCCTCTATATCTCTGTGACACAAACAGTCCTACAAACACAACACACACACCACCAGATAAATAGTTCCTTGATTAAATTCACCCGGTGCGTTAAAAGCAGAGAAGCTGGTCTAGACACACAAGACTACCATATCTTTTTTGGCAGCAATGCCTGCAAATTTTCTTTGCTCAGAGACGACTGAGTTTAAGGTATATGATGATGGCTTTAATGAGTAATCCATTATCAAAAACAACCTGAACACTTTGTGGCTTCAAGATAAGGACCATGTCATATTTTATCTAAAAGAAAATGTAATCTAAAAGACTTCACTAGTTGATGCCACTCTTTCCATGAGGTCTTGATGCAAGAATCTTGAACCTGTAAGAGGTGCTAAAATTTTATTTAAAATGCGGATGTTTTTTCCAGTTTGATGCGCAAGGACATGTAATCTGTTATTTGTGTGTTCAGTCTTGGAAAAAAGTCAAAACAGTTTTTTTCCCCCTATCAGTGAATAATAGAAATAGAAATATTCTGTCCCTGCCATCATAAAACATTATTAACGGTACAGGCAATGAACAGTTTCAATGAACAGTTTTTAACATTCTTAACTCTCATACATGTGTAAGAAGAAGCACACATCTAATCTGTTTGAAAGGAGCTATGCCACGGTATAAATCTGCACACAGACGATGCAACGACCCGCTTCATTGGGTTCTGTTAAAAAAAGGGGTGAAAAAGAGGCCAGCTGTATTATGTACCTGATGAGTCAATTTTGTGGAAATTCTGTGTGAAAGAATACTGCTTTAAATTTAAGATGGTAAATATTATCCACTCCTCCTTTTTAGGCTCATCCTTCTTTTGGTGTACATATATCCAATTCGAAAGAAAAAGCAAAATACAGAAATTGTACAAAGGGGTTCCTCTATAAAAATAAAAGACGAAAACCTTGATTTCTGTTAACTTCTTGGTGGCATGACATCTGCTCTACTGCAGTGGATTCATCCATCCATCCATCCATTTTCTGAGCCACTTCTCCTCACTAGGGTCGCGGGCGTGCTGGAGCCTATCCCAGCTGTCATCGGGCAGGAGGCGGGGTACACCCTGAACTGGTGGCCAGCCAATCGCAGGGCACATAGAAACAAACAACATTCGCACTCACATGCACACCTACGGGCAATTTTAGAGTCTCCAATTAATGCATGTTTTTGGGATGTGGGAGGAAACCGGAGTGCCCGGAGAAAACCCACGCAGGCACGGGGAGAACATGCAAACTCCACACAGGCGGGGACGGGGATTGAACCCGGGTCCTAAGAACTGTGAGGCTGTATGAACTGGTTGCCAGCCAATCGCAGGGCTGCAATATAAGAAAGTGAAAAATTTAAGGGGGTCTGAAAACTTTCTGTACCCACTGTACATATATATCTATATTTACAGTAAAAAAAACAAAAAAAAAGTATTGGAACGGTATGGTCAATTCCTTTGTTTTTGTTGTACACTGAAGACATTTGGGTTTCAGATCAAAAGATGAATATGAGACAAAAGTTTCAGAATTCCAGCTTTTATATATCAGCGGTATAAAAAAATGGGTGGATGCGTGGGTACTTTTTCTGCAAAATATTCTGTAATCTAGTACTTTACTGTGTTCAGTTTTCTCAGTCCAGTTGCTCACTCACTGGCAGTCCAGTTGCTCACTCATTGGCACTCATTCATGTCTATGTACACCACACACACACACACAAAACTGCCACCTGCTGTGTCTGAGAAGGAGTTTCAGACTATCCGTTTGCACACTTTACTGACTCACAGAACTGGAGGTATTCATGATGTCATGACTGGCCTGGGGTCAGCGTCGTGTGTGCTGTTTTGAGGCCTAGCCATGTGCTGATGTCACAGGGCTAATCCTCAGCTTGTTTCATTGTGCGTGTGTGAGTTTTACTCCCATCCTGCCTCTGTGGTGGCCTTGTTCACGCCTCCCTTGACTTTACACAGGCCCCCTTGTTTGTGTTTTGTGGTTTCCTACTTACCAGCATTATAACAACGCACACATGCATGTATATGTGCACAGCAAGTGTTGAGTTAACAGGAGTGATGCACTGGCTAAACATGTACACTGTTAGTTGGAACCATGGGCAAGGAAATGTGTCACACTGCCCAGAAAACATCTGACTTCTCTGGCATAGCTTGGTAATGACAAGGTCCTATCTGTTCTGATTTGCACACCACTATTGTGACCATTAGAGGGCGGTTGGGGTTCAACTACCGTATTTTTGGGATCATAAGGTGCAGCGTATTAAAAGGTGCAGTCTCAGTTACGGGGTCTATTTCTGTATTTAACACATACAGAAGGCGCACCGTATTATTGGGCGCAGGCATGGTAAAACATACGCTAGCTCAAAACATACGCTAGCATGCATGCTAGTGTATGTTTTTAAAAAGGCAGCGGGAGCAAAACTGAGTTCGGTTGTACTTATTGAAGTATTTAACAATGTACTCATGTTATTTTTTGATCAATCCTCATCCACAAATCCATCAAAGTCCTCATCTCCTGTATCCGAAATTAACAGCTCGGCAAGTTCTACATCAAACACGCCGGGTTCCCTCTCGTCATTGTCGGAGTCAGTCTCGTTGCCGCGGGGCTGTTCAGCAATGCTGCCGGCGTTTTCCTGCTTCCCTCACTTGTGAACCATGGATTCGTTGATCTTGAATTCTCTCGCGGCTGGTCGATTCCCATGTTCCTCCGCGTAACTGATAGCCTGCAGTTTAAACTGTGCTTCGTAAGCGTGTCTCTTCGTAGATGCTATTTTTGGGGGTCCTTAGCCAAACCGATGTTGTTTTGCACAGTGCATATACCTCCTGGAGGCGTGTCGTGAGCCTCCTCTTTCACGCGCACCCTTGCCCCTTTAACGTCCGGATGCTGTCCTCAGTCACGTCCGCCTTTCCTCTATATAAGTAGCGTGTCGGCAGGAAATGCTCCCAGTCAGTCAAGCTCATCAAAGTCACACAACAACATTTACAGATTTTGGAACTCGGTTTATTATCAGGCGCCCCGTCCATTTTGGAGAAAATATAAGACTTTCAAGTGTGCCTTATGGTCGTGAAAGTACGGTATGCTGCCAAAGTGACTGCATTTTTAACAGCATGCTTGTATACTTGCTTGTGTCCTGTTTAATTTGATGATGCAAGAGGTATTCGGTCTATCTAATAGCGTTTGCGTGATATTTCATAGTTATGTGTCAGACAAGGGCTTGAGCTCACATTGCTGGAATGATAATAGCAGCTTTCCCCAATCCAGGGGCCGCATGGTGGGGGGAGTAGGGGCGAACCTCCCCTCACCGACCCTCCTCCTCTTCCTCAACACTTACCCTCATTCTCTCAGCACATGGATGCTGGAGTCCCCATGATGCTTTCCAGATGCTGTAGTCCAGTGAGCGCATAGACAAAACCTACCTTTCCTCTTTGGATCACTGGAGCTCTCCCCCAGACCTTCTTGCACAGACCCACTTGATCTCTGCTGCAGTACAATGTCTCATTAAAGAGACACTTCCTTGGCCCGGCAGACTTTCTGGCTATGATCATATAAAACAGCGGCTTTCTCTGGGGAAAACCCGAAAAAGAATTATGCTCACATTTACAATAATTGCATGTCTTCTCCTATACGGTCCATCTTTGTGTACTCTGTTGTGCGTGCTGCCCTGTGTGTGACATCCCTAACTGTGCAAATTGTGTACGTGTGAGTGAGTGAGATATAGTCTATGTTCCACACTGCTTGATTAGCCATTAACCAGTGACCATTTTCTGATTTCCCACTGTCAGGAGAAACTCTTGGTATCTTTGTCTAAGTCCAAACCCTGCAAAGCAATCAGGCATAGACCGTTAGAGGCCAGGCCACTGACAGGCCCAATGCAGGCTGTATAATGACCTCCGGCAACGGAATTACCCTGTCACACTTGCTGTCCAGGCTGCTGTCTCATGCATGTTCACCCTCCCTACCGTCATGGCGATTGTTAGAAAGATGAGAGCATGCAGCATGGTTGTGAAAGCAAACATACAGTAAACGGTGACAGTGTTGCCCTGTGATGCTGTTGCCATGAAATGAAATAAACAAACTCCTTAACTGGCCAGTAACTTTGTGCCAGTCTAAAATGTGTTGAGAGTAGATAAGATGGACAAATAGTATACAAGGGTATTGGAAAAATAAGCACATATTACTGTATGCTGTATTGCTTATCACACGTGACAATAAACTTCATTAACCTGTTGTCTCTCCTATGGGCGACCTTTTTGAGAGTGTGTGTGTGTGTGTGTTCCTTCTACAGGGCTCCCTGTCCAATGAACGCGACTATGAGAGTGTGGTGATGATGAGGATGAGACAGGCAGCTGAGCGACAGCGACTCATTGAACAGATACAGAAGGAGGATGATGAAGAAGAAGCTATGTCCTAGCACCAGAGGACCCGGCTCAGCACCGGCCCGCAGCCAATAAACAGAACACCTGTTTTAAGGTTTAATTTTTCAACGTGTTGTTTTGTGTTGAATCAGCCAAATAAATCTTCAATGACCACATAAAGTCTGTCGTTTTAATTTGCATGCTGTGTTTCTCCTCTAGCGAAGTGAGGGCGCTGGTAGGATTCAGGGTCATGTGGTCTCAGAGATAACAGGACGCAAGTATGGATTGTGCTACATAAAGTCTTAGGTACAGTAATTATTGTATGGATGCATGGATATCAGTGTTTGCATAAGGTGGACTACATCACTGCAACGTTTTAGTCTGGTTCAGGCAAAACCAACAATCTAATTAAGTTGGCTGACCTAAGATGCTTCATTTCGCAAGCTTCCATGCTTTCCTCCTGATGTTGAAAAATTTTGAGTCAAAAATGAACAATACATTCTCTTGCACCATTGTTAAGGTTGCATTAGTTACATTATTTAACGGCCATTAAATCCAGTTGCAATTTAGTCATTGTATAAACCTCAATGTATTCAAATAGGTATGATTTTTCTGGCAAAGGGAGACAACTCTTTAATGTAGCCAAAATCCTTCATCTGTGTCATGCCCATACACTTGTCCAGTAACTCAGTGAAAGCAGCTGAGACGTGTAGCGATCCAAACCACAGTCCGTGACTATTTGGATTTCATTTCTCCCCCACGAACCAACCGTCAAGCCAACTTTAGTACATTATAGGTAGAACTTGAGAACATCTCGTGATAAAATACACACGCAAGAGGCCGTCCGTCATTGCTTTACATGATTATTAATGTATTTGAAAACTTTACTTTTAAGACAGTGGGGAGCATTTGGGACTAACACTAGACAACATGATGTTGTTTATTTTTGCTTGACTAAATATAAGAAGCAATTGGCAAGGTGTTCTTTGCTTTCAAGCAGCCACTGCAATTGTCACCCCTTCACAATCTTAATGAGATACAATACGAGAGTTTTATTTACAATTCAGTCTTGACTGACATGCTCAGATAGCGAAAGAATACATAAATAATTAGTGACGTAAGCAAGCTCTATCTGCACCTGCAGCTGCGCCTGCACGCAACAAGAACTGCTTTTTTTTTTTATAATTGTGAGAAGCCAAAATTGAAATCAACATTAACATTTTATGAATTTCCCAGCCAGTATGTTAAAAGTGTAAACAGTTTCATTCGAATCGCAAGTTGTTGTAAAGCCGGTCTGCATTTAATTCATTCAATTAATCATGGAAACCGATGTCTCACGCTCTCGGAAATGAATCAATATTAACTTTCCATCTTTGTATTTTTAATAAACACACACAATATACATTAGAAATTTATTTGAAGAATGAATATAGGCCTACATCGGCGACCTCTGGGTGAATTGGTTGTCAGTTTGTCTGGAGACGTGTCTGAGACGTCTTCCTGGTGCAATATTTTTAATATCTCCCGGGACTTGGAGTCTCCGCGACTGATCGGTCTCACCATTCTTGGCGACTTCTACACCAGTGAGGTAGGCACCTTAATCCAAGGATTCACTTCCCTTTTCATTCTGTCCAGTGAATATTTACATTATTATCAATCAAATTTGTTTAAGCAGACTCATCGTTTATTCTTATGATTTAAATGAAGATCAGACCACATTTTATGACCAATTTATAGAAATGTAAGAAATTCCAAAGGTTTTTTCCTTCCCACTCTAAATCAATTTTTAAAAAGCTTTACTTTAAAAAGAGTCTTTAAAGAATTTGTAACTTCCTCATGAGTACACATCCATTTTTCTTTTACCGCTTATCCTCACTCGGGTCGCGGGCTGCTGGAGCATATCCCAGCTATCTTCGGGCGGGAGGCGCGGTACACCCTGAACCGGTCGCCAGCCAATTGCAGGGCACATAGAAACAAACAACCATTCGCACTCACACCTACGGGCAATTTAGAGTCTTCAGTCAACCTACCATGCATGTTTTTTGGGATGTGGGAGGAAACCGGAGTGTCCGGAGAAAACCCACCCAGGCACGGGGAGAACATGGAAACGCCACACAGCCGGGACACAAATTTAGAAATTTTCTCTGAAATTATGATGATGTAGCAATGGGGTTGAGCCCAGATTTGTTTTTATTTCATGTTCGAATTTTGGGGTGACCCAGGCAATAGCTTCATCTCAAAGTTTCAATTTGACACACTTCTATCTTTTCTATCCATGAACAAGCTTGAAGTGCATTCTGCACTAAAATCTTTGTCCCCAGTGCAACATGCACTGTGTTCCTCTTATATGCACTCTAAAGTGCTCTGTATTGTATCTTGCAGAGCTGGTATCACTTTAGTCATCATATCATTTTTTCATATTACAGTTTACCATTTGCAGGCATCTACTGGCCAAAACATTGGCTGCACCTGCACTTATGTGATGTAATACGGCACCTCTCATGTAGCTAAATAGGTTAATATAAACATTTGAAACCCTTCCCAATATGATGCAGTGCACAGATTACAACCACAATAATTCAACTCTGTTATTCAAAACTTTCTGACACCGCTTTTGTGTGCCGGTGTCACTAAAGAATTTGTCTGCAATCTATATACTTTCAAATAGTCATACAATCGTCTTATTTTTTCTCTGCATTTGAAGTTTTATGACGTAAGTGAGCCCATGTGGTGGCTTTTTCTGCTGACATTACGTTATTTAGGAGCCACATGGGAGCTTCATAGCATCCAACCTCTGTGCCACTCCCACCTCTGCTGTGTGGCTTTGTTACACAATGTCCAGCTGTGGAACATGGTGGTGCGGTGGAAGACATCTGCTCTTCTCCTCCTGCAATATCCATTTATCCCTTCATCTCATGGGTTTATTTATCTGTAGGCTTTTTTGAACAACAGAGCAAAATTCCACAAATACAAAAAAAAAATCTGTTCAAACGACAACAGAGGAAATGTAATTACAGGAAACCAATTTACTACCAGACCTGCTCTGAGCCCACAATGGCTTGCATGCGAACCAGGATGATAGGATGGGCCTGTTGGTCTTCCCCCTTTGTAAACCATTACCAGCAGAACCTTCCATGCATCTCTGCTGAAGATGTCATGTCTGTAGACATATGAAAGTGTTTGCACAAATAGTACTATGACTAATAATAATCGTCACCATCATCATCATTACTTTGATTTATACAGGGGTCATCATCACCTTTCATTCAGTAAGCATGCGGTAATAATAATAAATAAAATAACCACCATACAACTGGGACCCCAATCCTTGGAATCAGCTTCTTCGCTTTGCATCCTGTCTCCAACCCCTTTGAATTTTAATTTGTCATCTCATGTCATCTCATTTTGGAGTCATTTTATGCTTCAAACTTTGTGGAAACATGGGGGAGGTCATTTTTGGGGCAAGGCATTGCTGGATGACTGGTGTGGAACAATTTGAGTGATTTAATGTTAACCCCAATAAACTGTCATCTCGTTTCTTCAAATTCTCTTCTCGATGCTTTGACAAAAAAATCCCACGCACCTCAAAATCACATCACAACTGTCTGTGGGAAACTGTTGTAGCTGAAATAGAGCACACCAGTGCTACTTTCTACCGTTTTTCCATTTTCAACTCCTGCAGCACTTGGAGATTAATCAGTTTTACCGAATAATTAAAGTTAATTTGTTGGGATGTTTTTTTTTTCTTCAACGCGAGCCCCCGCTGACGTGCATTGATTATACTACGACAACAAAAAACGTGGACCAGGTGATACGTTGACGTTTGATGTTTACTTGTTGAAATTTTTTAAAATTGTTTACATACACATTTTGAAAAAAAAAGGGATATTTTTCAGCACTTATATTTGCACATGATCTGCAAAAAACATAAAAACAACAAAAATGCAACTTAATGCCATAGGGAAATACTGTTTCAAAGCTTGTTTGGTATTTAGGAGAATTGAAGCAAATCGCAGAAGGAAAAAACAAAACAAAAACTTGTTTTGAATGATGTCATTGCCATTTCCTTTTTCTATTTTTTTTTTTAACACCCGGCTCTAGTTCTGTAACAACATCCATCCATCCATTTTCTGAGTCGCTTCTCCTCACGAGGGTCGCAGGCGTGCTGGAGCCTATCCCAGCTATCATCGGGCAGGAGGCGGGGTACACCCTGAACTGGTTGCCAGCCAATCGCAGGGCACATACAAACAAACAACCATTCGCACTCAACATTCACACCTACGGGCAATTTTAGAGTTGTCAATTTACCTACCATGCATGTTTTTGGGATGTGGGAGGAAACCGGAGTGCCCGGAGAAAACCCACACAGGCACGGGGAGAACATGCAAACTCCACACAGGTGGGGCCGGGGATTGAACCCCGCTCCTCAGAACTGTGAGGCAGACGCTCTAACCAGTGGTCCACCCTGCCGCCTGTAACAACAGATCTTTAAGAAAGTTTTTTTTACCACATCTTAAATTAGCAATGTTTTGTGTTCTCATTTTAGCTTAATTAGCAGAATACAAATCTCAGTATTTCTTTCTATAATACTAAGCCCATATTGCCCACTTCCAATAGTAATAAGTACCGGCATTTAATCATAAGCATTTGAGACTTCTGCAAAACATTGCCAAGATTACTGTCAATTTAAACACATCAAGCACAGTGTTTCATATCAATGAATGAAATGTTATTATTATGTCATGCATACAAATGTACACCCAGCCCATAGGGGCTTTTAAAACAACAACAAAATCAAATAGTCGAGCACCAGGACCGAAGTGCCACAAAGTCATGTCTTTCTTGTCTTCTTTTTCGAGCTTTAAAAATAAAATCTGCATTTCGAAATAACATCAAAATCAAACAGCCACTTAATCTTTTCCTCATCTGATCGTGAGAACATATCAGGGTTATGTTGGATATTATCATTAAACAGACACTCTCTGAGGTCATCATATCACATCACATGTTTCCATTGGAGGTTTGTATTTCAATACCCATAGACAGTAAAAGTACCTGACACTCCCTAAATGTACATTTGGTCATCACATATTGATTAATGACAAAAAAAACCCACAACAAAATTGGAAGAAATGATACATATAGGATCATATTCCTCGTTTCATAATTTGTCAGCCTGCGATTGACTGGCGACCATTCCGGGGTGTATCCAGCCTCACGCCAGCTAGGACAGGCTCCAGCTCATCCACGACCCGAAATAAGGACACGCGCACTTACAAGGCTGGCTGGATGGATTGATCGATAGATAGATAGATAGATAGATAGATAGATAATTTGGCAGCACTGAAAATCCTGCAGTAAAAAATAAAGGTCCTTAGCATGTTTCCATGTCTGCCTGTCTTATTGTCACTCTATCTCCTTGTGAAGGCACCACACCAGCGTCTGCCCCACCCCCGTCATCGTCAGCATGCGGTAGCCGATCTTCTCTAGCTTGTCCAACACCAGGCGAGGAGGCTCGTCCACTTGGTACTCGGAACTAAATGAGATACACAGAGTTAATATTCCAGTACTGTCCGCAGATGTGGGTTCTCACTAAACTTTGTTCGGAGGTTTGAATCTTTTTAATTGTTCTGCAGTTTGTTCACTTCTCTGCACACCTTCATCCATTTCCCAGCGTTTGGATCTTGTTGCCAATGACAACACCTCCCCAGTCTGTTTCCCATCACACTGACAAGCCTTATTCAAAACGTGCAAAGCAGCAGTGTTGCCTTTTTCACCACATATGAGGGCTTATACTTCCATGTGACTGTGTTCTGATGACACCATGGACATGTTTATTGCGCCATTAAAGTTAACACCATTTTGTACATATGGGAATTTGAAAACCACAAGACCTGCGAGCAGCATTAGAAACAAGCCATTACACTTTATTATCCCCAAGCTGGATGATGCATCACCCAAATATAATTACATCAGGATAGGATGTACGGTTAACGACGACCTCCTTTAATGTCAAACTATTACCTACTGCAGGTACCTTATTAAGTCTACCTGCAACCAATGGGGAAGCGCTCAATTCAGTACTCACAAATGATTTCCCAGCATGGTTGTTTTCCTTGCTCCCAAGTAATTCATGACAGCTGGATCAGAATGCTCATCTCCCACATTGGTTGGGCCGTTCTCCTGAAAGACAGCAATGAAGCACGTTTATTTGATTTCTGCTTGCTGGTGTTGTGCAACTCAAGTTTAGTCTCACTTGCAGGTGTGCATACTAATCCCCAAACACGTGTAAGTGGACCACCTATAAATAGATGATCCAATTCTCACAGCTAGGGAAGTGAATTAGGTTGTGTGAGTTCAGTTGTACAGGCAACAATGGAAACTAGGGCAATATTCTTTTAGTCTTTTGCCATTGAGATTTTTAAGATTTAGTTTGTGTGTGAAAAGTGTATATTGCTGGCATGGGGCTGAAACCTACTATGTCCAAATTTGGTCAACATCTTTTTTTTTTTTTTTTACACATCTATACTATTGGTCAGCCCTGACACGGGTCTGTTATTTGTTACAAATTATTCACCGCTCTAAAGAGTTGCACAAGGCTTCCTCTCTTTGATGATGCAATGTTAATGGCTCAACAAATGGCTTCTTTTTTTTGTTGTTGTTTCCTGAAAAGTGATGTTTCTGGAGATGCAATTATTCTGCAGATACTGTATGTGATGCAAGTATACACCGGCCTGCCACAATACTAGGACCACATGTAGAATCTTTGCGTTTAAGATATCCAATATTAGAACCGAATCAAAAAAGAAAATCTGCATTTACATAGATCATCGGTTCTCAATATTTTTACTTTTACTTTTTGGTTCCTAAATAATTATTCAAATAAAATGTATTGCACACAAGTTAAATAAAAATGTACCTAAATAATAGTTTAGAAATAAACAGTTCTTGAATATGAAATGTAAATGTACTGTACATTAAAAAGTAAAATATAACTGAACCGTACTTAGGCGGTGATTCTTTCACATGCAACGAGGAGGAGGCAGCGTACCACAAATGGTGCTTGTACTACACTTTGAGAATCAATGACAGAAAAAAAAAAAGATCTTTTGTGACTTGTGGGACACTAACTTAACAATATGTTTAGTATTGCAGCTTGCAGTGGCGTGGAACTTTACTGCACCATAATGGAGCTCTGTCTAACGTAGGAGGTTAATCAAATATTACAAATGGCACATCACACAACCAAAAAATAATAAATGGCATGCAAACAAAATTGTTAACTGAATATCTTTGTAAAAGCAGATCTACACTATCTATCTATCTACGCAAAATTGATTTGAATGTACTATGGCCAAACTTCTGTCTGTTCTGTCTGCACTGCACATTTCCCCCCATTCATTTGTAGCATGCACCATGTTGCAATGCCACTTAAATAAATAATAAATAAATAAATGACCTGCAGCTCCACCCTCACTAAACAAGTACAACACGAGACACGACAGCCAAACACTGTATTTACGCACCAGTCGGATCTGCGTGCTGATCAGTATGTAAGGCATGTCCCCTCCGTAGATTCGCACGTCTCTCCCCTCGAATATTGACACCGAGGAGGTTCCTGAGGCGACAGTTCCCCTTTTGCAAGTTGAGCTTCGACTGACAGCTATTTGCAGAATGCGGAAACACCCACCACCATGGACCAATCACAGCGCGCCTCGATCTACTGACCGGATTATTAAACATAAATACCACTTTGGAGTCCTACAAAACGCAAACATGCATGTATTTCTCCGTTTTAGCTCGATGTACACCCGCTTCGTTAGGTAAAAGGATATCATCTAATGATATCCAACGTATAGCCGTACTGAGAATCACAATACTCATGAGAATGGTCAGAGAGGCATACATTTTACAGTGTGTTTGTTGCAAATTATAGTGGTTGTTATATGGAGTTCTGAGGAGAAACTCGTGTTCAATGGGAGTCCAAGCACACACTTGTCACTATTTCAATGAAGTGGAAAAACAACAACACCACATGCACAGGGCCTAACACAAGCATCCATCCATCCATTTTCTGAACCGTTTCCCCTCATGAGGGTCACGGTGGCGCCTATCTCAGCTAACTCTGGGCGAGAGGCGGCGTACACCCTGAACTGGTCGCCAGCTGATCGCACGCACGGCACATAAAGACAAACAACAACAACAACCATTCCCACTCACATTCACACCTACGGGCAATTTAGAGTCTTCAATTGACCTTCCGTGCATGTTTTTGGGATGTGGGAGGAAACCGGAGTACCCGGAGAAAACCCACATGGAAACTCCACACAGGTGAGGCTGGATTTTAACCCGCGTTCTCAGAACTGTGAGGCAGACGTGGAAGATGAATGTATGAATTAATCTGTAATTTACCGCAAGGTGTTTTTTCAAATTAGAAGTGATCTGAAATTGAAGTTGAAGTTTGGGCACTGACAAAACTACGCTGCGTTTTAAAGCTGTTGTTTTTCATAGCAGGTTAATAAATAAAAAAAATAAAAAATAAATAAATAAATCCAGACAAGACAATGAACGGGGAAGAATTATTTTGTTACTGTTCCACAGTTTTTTTTATTTTTTAAAATAATACATATATTTTAGTGTCTTAGCTTAACCTAATTCTTTATTTAATAACAATTTAAAAAAAAGAAAACCTCACACAAATACTTAAAAATCGTGAAAATCTATATTTAGCAATTCGTTAATGCATCGACATCAATTGTTGAAAAGTATCGGTATCGGTACCAGTGACACCGGCTCTGTATTTACTTGGTATCGGATTGATACCAAAATATGTAGTATCGCACATTACTATTTCATAGTCTGTAGTGTAAACACGAGTTGTGCGCTGCTGTCACGACTCACTTTGATTGGCCCGCGAAGCCCAATAGAAGACTTTGTGTGCGAACGTGACTTTCTTGTGTCGTTTGATTGGTGAACTTGAGTCAAACAACACTGTGGTAATCATGGTGGATTGGAGCAACGGCGCCCGATGCGGAAGTCGAAAACAAAAGTCTAAAAATAGATCGCGCACGCAATGATTGATAAATGGAAATAGCGAGCGGCATGTAGATCATTGCAACGAAGCAAAAGTACTGTTTCTTCTCAACATAAATACTCGAGTAAAAGTAAAAACTATGCTTCATTAAAACTACTCTGACAAGTACAATTTATCCAAAATGTTAACTGAGTAAATGTAACGGTGTAAATATAACGTGTTCCTATCCACCTTTTTAGTCCACATTTCCACATACATTTCCATTCTGTTTAATAAAGACACTATAGCCTTATGCATCGCAAATTTCAATTCTGTTCAGACACATTTCCTTGTCGATGCAAAAAAAAAAATTTTCATCCTCTTATGTAGTTATTGAAGGTAACCTATTTATTAGAAACATATCCCAGTATGGTACAATGCGGTTAAATACTGAAAATTACAACAAGCAATGAAAAACATCTAACTAAATAGTGAATCGGATCTCATTAGACAGCTTGGATTTTTTAATATTGTGAGAATTTTTAGGTTTAGGTACAAATGCTAAAATGTTGCATCTCCTCTTTTCACATTATTCAAATCAAGTAGTCTAATTAATGTTGCTTTTGTGCATATTGATGTTACTTTACGTTTACTGTGTCTCCAGGTAGAGATGTAATTTCCTCCTCAAGGATGGATAAATTTCCTCCATGGTGCTAGCGCATCCCGACGAGAGGAAATGAAAGAGCAGAGGCATACAACCAAGCCAGGCACTGATAAAATCAGCAATAAACGTGATGTGCTGAGAAGCCATATGTGCTGGCCATAATACTGTCATTGTGTCGTTCTGACAGATAGTTATTTCAACCACAATAATGTTGAATTTTTTTGACGATAGGTAGACATCTGAACAAACGAGACTGCATTGATCAGGCTTTGGGGAGTACAGGTGTTTGATACTTTTCTTTCTATCACATATATTACAGTTCCTCCTTACTGTATTGTTTACTGCAAAGAGCATCAGGCACAACAATGTGACGAACCCTCCAGAAAGCATCAACAGCTTTCAATCTGTAGGCCCTTCACTCTCAGAGACCCGACACAGGTGTTTATTGAGCATGGCTGAGAATATTGCCACCTACTGGCTCCTGAGATCATTGTCACCCAAAAAGTACAGTATAGTACACTACAATACTTTTCTACTCTGTTACTTTCAGTAGTCATTGAAATAGATAATATTCCACCTACAGTAAAAACAATGCAGTTGTTGAGAAAAAAAGAACAGAAAAGGACTGGTCCAATAGAAGTGGCTTCCACCTTTGCCATGCAAACATGTGACCTCCAGAGATCTTCCTGGACTCCCACTCCGTTAGCTCATCTGCTGCTCGTCATTGGCACCCAGGGTCACCTCCTCTGTGACCTCTGATAACAGAGGAGAACATCTCTGCTGGGTCCACAGGAAGTTCTTTGAACTTTTTGAGAAGGCCTTTGCAACTTCTTAGCTGGCGTGCGATGTGATGTTGAAGGAATGCTCAAAAAAGTTTATCTACTAAATTTAATGAACAAAAAGCTCACAGCAATGTTTTTTTATTTACTTCTTTTTATGAATACAATATGCACTCTCGTGACAAGTATCGTGACTACAGAATGTTATAATGGAAGAAAATATGGAGTTGGACCTTGCTTTGTGCGCTGGGGCACAGTCATGCTGGAACACTGCCAAATTGTTCCTACAATATAGGTTGGTTGGTTTAATACCTTACATAGTGCTTGCACTGAGAAGAAACACAAATCACTGGACGTGCTTCCCACAGCTTTCCTAACCTTATGAACTGATTAACAAAAAAATGCCAAATTAGCGATCGACAACAACTAAAAAAATTACCTTATCTGTATGTTTTTAGTCAGATCAGACGGAGAATTTTTGAGTGCCACGGATTGACCACAAATCATTCTTGCTGATAACATCAAACAATTCCCTTCAATAAGGCCATTGAAGGGGAATATCTTGCTTCTCCGAATTTATCGCGTCATTTTTGGTAATGTTCCCTTGTTGACGTTCTTCCATGTCGCTGCTGTCCCTGTCTTTTCCACCTCATATGACGCCAAGATCTCAATGCGTTTTATCAGCTGTTGACTTCACCTGTCTCTATTAACATATTTTGTACATGTCATCGTCATCTGCAGGGGTTGAATAAATATCAACACACATACATGCTCATCCAAATTAGGATTGTTTAGCCTTGGAGGAGGCCTCACGTTACATTTTAGTTCATTACGAGTTGTGACTCAATACTTTTGTACATATGATGTACAGTATAATTGTTTTCCAGGACTCCATCTTTAAACATGTGAGAATTGTAGTACACGCAGTCATTCTTAACAAAACAAACTCTGTGTTTTGTAATGCCCAATTTATACTGCTTCAGACACTCCCATCACACACACAATACTGACCCCGCTGTGATAAATGTAGCAGACAGATTTTGTTGAATGTGAGTCGGTGAAAAGCCGCCCTGCTAAAGCCATCGCTTTAATCAGTGAGCGAACTGGGATGGATTGCGTAGCGCTCAGTGTGCCTTTAAGTATGATTTACCGTAGCTGTATGCTGGAGTGATTTTACAATATTCAGCAGGCCAATTTAAACTGTGGGAGATTCAAGACAGCAGTCAGCCCTCTGATAGATGGAGTGTCAGGGTTATCCACCGTATAGGTTTACATTCCCTTAATTGTGATTAATCACTTTATTGGGCAGCCATGTGTTTCTTTTTGTGACTCCTTTATTTGGCCCTTTATTGTTTCCCTATGAAGAGCTTTGCAGGGCCTCTGCTCCAAGGAGATAGATCACCAACCTCCTTTCCTTTGCTGTTTTACAGATTACACCCCACAGTTTACGTAAAGTGTCTCTGAGCTGATGATATTATCCAGCAGCCATAATTCTCCTTTCTGCCTTATCGCTCCATTTCCCTTTTTTTCATCCTTAGCGCTACGTCTTTTGCCACTTTTTCTGATTGATGGTTACACAACGCTACACATGATAGATGGACGTGCATAATGCTGTCAACAGGTAAACATTTGTCTGGATAACATTAGCATTTGGTGCCAGTCATCTGTTCTGGGATGCTTTATCCAAATGATTACAAGCAGTGATGTCATGAAATTGGAACAATGCTCTCTCTCACACACATTTGTCCTATAAACTCAGTTCAGACCTCACAAACAGTATTGACTGGCATCTTACCAAAAATAAACAAAATTCACAATTACTTTATGGCTTGGTTGTGTCATACTGCATTCTTATGTTATTTATTTATTTGTTATTATTATTATTTATTTATTTTTTACTTCACACCTTGTCTGAGTCCTGCTTCATTTCCATTTTCAAGTTCTAATGGACATTTTGTGGGACTATTTGTCATTACATATTTTATTAAGCTTCACACTGATGTTTTAGGGAATGTTTTTTTTTTTTACATTTTTTTTTTTATAATGGCACTAAAATCTCTGGGAGGAACATTACACAGTTTGTGTTAATATAATCTACAAACAGTAAACTTTTTATTTTGGTCACAAAATAATAAAATGGCAACCAGTTCAGGGTGTACCCCGCCTCCTGCCCGATGACAGCTGGGATAGGCTTCAGCACTCCCGCGACCCTAGTGAGGAGAAGCGGCTCAGATAATGGGTGGATGGATGGATAATAAAGTGGTCCTTGCCACATATTTTACCTTCACGTTGCTAGTAAGTCTTAAATATTTTAATACAATCAATAATAGAAACAACTGAATCACATTAAAATACCCAATGGAAAACAATGCGAATAAACATATTGAAATTAGCGGGCCTTTATTCATAGAAATAAAGATGTCATAAAGACTCACTCATTAAAAAGGGGTTACACTTTAAATTAAGTTTCTTTCAGACAACATTACTTATTTTGAGTTTTTAATGTTTATTATAGTGAATAAATGCACTCAAATTATATTACTTTAACAGTTTATTTTAGTGAACAGCACAGGTTATATTGAATTATATCAAGGAGCTTATCCATGTGTTAAAGCGATAACACACTGCACTTGGTTAATTTAATGCGGTGCGAGCTGCGGGGTGGGACGCAGAACGGCACAAGGACGACGGCTTGCCTATATTTGCCGCTGGTTGCTAAGTGACCAAACAGGAAGTAGCCTGGTGCCTTTGCCCATTGATTTTGACGTAAAGTCAGCCACAGCTGGGAAATGTCACTGTTACAACGGGCAACTCTGACTTTGCATATAATAAGGAGGCAGAGAAGATCCGATACAAGTGAAGCATGTGTGGCTATGCTATATTATAATTTAAGCTAGCATTTGTATTGTTAAAAATGCTAAAATCACACGTTTCTACCACTTTCAACCGACCTGGATTTTCTCAGCTGTATATACTGTAGAACTCCACCAAAATCTCTTGCTGCTGTCACTCTGAAATCACTCTACCACCATCTAGCCTATTGGACGTGGCGTTACCACTACCGCAGCGGCAGATGACCACCTCGTGCGCCGCCAGCCTCCGCAGTACGGCACTGTGCCATTGTGCCAGGGCAGCACATACCGGTACACAATTAATGGGTCGGTCGACAGTGCACAGTGCTGTGCTAAGTGGAGGGTTAAAAGGCCTTCAGAGCGCAAGATCATGACTGAAGACATCCCATTCACTGTTAAAAGTTACATGGTTACAAAAATGTACATGTATTTAAATGCATTTAATCCTTATTCACATTGTACACATGACTGATTGCAGTTACTCACAAGCACTGAATGTGTTTAAGTAAAGCATGTATGCGAGGCGAAACGAGAAGACTAATTGGAGAAAGGAATGACAGCATAGATGCATACAGCTCGGTCTGAGTCACATCATGATTCCCATCAGGCCCCTGATCATCGGCATGATTTTATTAAAATGCAGCAGCATGTGGTTTTTGTTTACGAACAAGTTGGGAGGACGTAATCTGCTCAGTGTATCGCTGCAGTTTCATTTCAAGAGGAACTGCTCCTTTTAGAGAAACAAGTCTGACAATGAGCTTGGCAGCAGGGACGGGACAGCTTGACTTTGTTTAATGCATAGCAGGCGGCTTTCCTCCTTTACGCAGAGTGGTTTACACTGAAACATTTCTAAACACTTGTACACCAGCGTGTGTTGCCATTATTCCAGGAGCACTTGATGCCATGTATTCCTCTCTTCAGTCACCCTGGCTACTTGTTATCTACCACTTAACTCTCCACCTGAAAAGAGGCCTGATGTTGTTGTGATTTATTGGGACTGTTAAATTTTGTGCGTCAGCAGACATGACATTGTCCCACTGAAGGCCTGACATGGTTTTCCATTAATAAATCAGTGGATGCTCCAAATGATGAGCCCTAATGTCTGCTAAATATACATCTGGGCCTACTCTGTAAGAACACATTATCCAGATGCAGAGTAGTCTTTAATATTTTCGCGCAGTAGTCAATGGTTGAGAAAGAGCAACATTTCAATTGCCGTGGCCCTTTCTTGCCTTGACAACGTAGCGGGAAATAGAGTGAAAGACAATAAGTCCATTATGTGTCAGTGATGTCATCAGAATCATAATCAGAATCAGAATCATAATAATCTTTATTTGCCAAGTATGTCCAAAAAACACACAAGGAATTTGTCTCCGGTAATTGGAGCCGCTCTAGTACGACAACAGACAGTCAATTGACAGAGAACACTTTTGAGACATAAAGACGTGGACAAAAAAAAAAAAAAAACAGTCACTGAGCAATAAAGGGTTGCTAGTTATTTGGTAATGCAGGTACATTTTTAATTTATTTTTTTTGGACAATTGTGCAAAAAGATGCAGAGTCCTCCAGCGCTTAGAGCAGTTCGAATGACTAATATTGCAATAGTCCGGTGCAATGACCATTGTGCAAATGTTGCCGATACTCCTCAGTCAGTGTGCAAGTGGGGCAGATGCTACTCCGGCATGAGTGGCCAGTATTGGTCAACAACAGATATGCAAATAGTGCAGCGTGGCGAGACTACTACAGTGAGTGCATGAGTAATGTATAATTGGCCCGACAGAAATGTGACAACAAACTCAAGACAAAAAAAATTCCAGCATGTTGCAATGGAATTGTAGGTTAGGTGTTTAAGAAGTTGATTGCAAGAGGGAAGAAGCTGTTGCAATGTCTGCTTGTTCTAGTTTACATTGATCGGTAGCGCCTACCTGAGGGAAGGAGCTGGAAGAGCTGCTGACCGAGGTGTGGAGGGTCCGAGAGGATTTTGCACGCTCTTGTCTTAGTTCTGACAGCGTGCAAGTCCTCAATGGTGGCTAGGGGGGTACCGACAATCCTTTCAGCAGTTTTGATTGTCCGTTGCAGTCGGAGTTCATCCTTTTTGTAGCAGCACCAAACCAGACTGTGATGGAAGGACACAGGACTGATTCGATGACCGCTGTGTAGAACTGCCTCAGCAGCTCCGGTGGCAGGCCGTGCTTTCTCAGAAGCCGCAGGAAGTACATCCTCTGCTGGGCCTTTTTGAGGACGGAGTTGATGTTGATCGCCCACTTCAGGTCCTGAGAGACTGTAATTCCCAGGAACTTGAAGGTCTCGACAGTTGACACAAGGCAGCTGGACAGTGTGAGGGGCAGCTGTGGCGAAGGATGCCTCCTGAAGTCCACGATCATCTCTACAGTCTTGAGCGTGTTCAGCTCCAGGTTGTGTCGGCCGCACCACAGCTCCGAGCCGCTCCAGCCACTCCACTTCCTGTCGATATGCAGACTCGTCACCGTCCTTGATGAAGCTGATGACAGTGGTGTCATCTGCAAACTTCAGGAGTTTGACAGCCGGGTGCGTTGAGGTGCAGTCGTCATAGTAGTCATTCAGGCTTGGATCAGCGCCCTAAGTCTTATGGGCTGTTCTTCCTGCTTTGGGTGTCCCACATCAGTGATTGGAAGTTGAGGTGATGTGTTCAAGCAAACCAAAATGGGTAGTGAAGTTTTGATATCATCAAGATTGCTGCAGATCTCTTTCACCATCATCAGACAAAGTTGCTATCTGAAGTCTGATTCCATAATGCGAATGTCACAAGCAACTCACAACACTATTTAGACAACTAATCAAAGATGACACTGTAACTCATATTTGTAAGCCTATTTTAGACAAGAAGTCAATGTACCCATTTTCTACCACTTACCCACTTTAGAATCACAAGGGAGATACCTTTGGGCGAGAGATGAGTACATCCAGAACTGGTTGCCAGTCAATCACAGGGCACATGGAGGGCACAGTGGCCTCCATAATTCTTAAATGGAAGACGTTTGGGACAACCAGAACCCTTCCTAGAGCTGGCCGTCCGGCCAAACTGAGCAATCGGGAGAGAAGAGCCTTGGTGAGAGAGGTAAAGAAGAACCCAAAGATCACTGTGGCTGAGCTCCCGTGATGCAGTCGGGAGAAGAGCAAAAGTTCTAGAAAGTCAACCATCACTGCAGCCCTCCACCAGTTGGGGCTTTATGGTAGAGTGACCAGACGGAAGCCTGTCCTCAGTGCAAGACACATGAAAGCCCGCATGGAGTTTGCTGAAAAACACCTGAAGGACTCCAAGATGGTGAGAAATAAGATTCTCTGGTCTGATGAGACCAAGATAGAAATTGTTGGCCTAAATTCTAAGTGGCATGCGTGGAGAAAACCAGGCACTGCTCATCACCTGTCCAATACAGTCCCAACAGTGAAGCATGGTGGTGGCAGCATCATGCTGTGGATGTGTTTTTCAGCTGCAGTGACAGGCGGACCGGTTGCAATCGAAGAAAAGATGAATGCGACCAAGTACAGGAATATCCTGGACGAAAACCTTGTCCAGAGTGCTCAGAACCTCAGACTGGCCCGAAGGTTCACCTTCAAAAAAGACAATGACCCTAAGCACACAGCTAACATACTGAAGGAGTGGCTTCAGAACAACTCTGTGACTGTTTTTGAATGGCCCAGCCAGAGCTCTGACTTAAACCCAATTGAGCATCTCTGGAAAGACCTGAAAATGGCTGCCCAGCAACGTTCACCATTCAACCTGACAGAACTGGAGAGGATCTGCAAGGAATGGCAGATGATCCCCAAATCCAGGCGTGAAAAATTTGTTGCATCATTCCCAGAAAGACTCATGGCTGTATTAGCTCAAAAGGGTACTTCTACTAAATACTGAGCAAAGGGTCTGAATAATACTAATGGCTGTGTGATATTTCAGTTTTTCTTTTTTAATAAATCAATTCCGTTTTTTTTCCTGTCAATATGGGGTGCTGTGTGTACATTAATGTGGGAAAACATTTACTTAAATGATTTTACCAAAAGGGGCACGGTGGGCGACTGGTTAACACATCTGGCTCACTGTTCTGAAGACCGGGGTTAAAATCCTGGCCCCGCCTGTGTGGAGTTTGCATGTTCTCCCCGTGCCTGCGTGGATTTTCTCCGGGCAGTTGGTGGAGTTGCTCCTGAATATTTACTTGAGAATTAACAGACATTGTGTAAAGAAGGAAAGCATGAAAACAATGATATAAACAAACCATGAAATTAATGAATTTCTTCAAATTTGTTTTATAGTGAGCTTTACCTCCATCCATCCATCTATCCATCCATGTATGAGATGTATGTGTGTATGAGATAGGCCCCTAATTTCCCCTCAATCAAGTTAGAGACATTTCAAGCAATCTATGCCTACAATTTTGTGGGAACATTGTGGAAAAGGCCCTTTCCTGTTGCAGCATGCCCGTGCCCCAGTGCACAAAGCAAGGCTTGAGAGCCCTGACCTCAACCCCATCAAACACCTTTTGGATGTAGAGATTGAGACAGGCCCTCTCTAAAATCACATGCACTATTCGTATTTTCCAGAAGAGTTGAAGCTGTGATGGCTGTAAAAAAAGGAGGCGGGGTACACCCTGAACTGGTTGCCAGCCAATCGCAGGGCACATAGAAAACAAACAACCATTCGCACTCACAGTCATGCCTACGGGCAATTTAGCGTCTCCAATTAATGCATGTTTTTGGGATGTGGGAGGAAACCGGAGTGCCCGGAGAAAACCCACACAGGCACGGGGAGAACATGCAAACTCCACACGCGGGGCCGGGGTTTGAACCCGGGTCCTCAGAACTGTGAGGCTGACGCTTTAACCAGTTGGCCGCCGTGCCGCCGCAATCAATACAATCGACCAATACTTGATTTATATATCGCATTTCCACACACACACACACACACACACACACACACGGACACGGACACACACAGACAGACACACACACACACACAGTTTTTGTTTTACAAGATGATAGATGAAGTCGAGGAGCGAGAGGCACATTCTTAAATATGATGTGGTTGGTGTGGTTACTCTATTTCCAGACCAATAGTTCTCTGACACTTATCTAATTCATAATTTGCTGCCTGTATTAGAGGCCCTCATTGAGGCACAAGGTCACAGAAAAGGCATGGACGCCCACACTGCCACACACACGCACACACACGCACACATGCACACGCGTGCGATTTGACTTTGGGCTAATCACTGAAGATGTAGTGGTACACTTGGCTCACTCCGGTGCAGGCAGCGTGGGCTCTGTTCTCACTCAGCGACGGCGTGAATGTAAATGTGAATGTGGACGATTATCTCTCTCTCTGTGCCCTGCGATTGACTGGCGAGCAGTCCAGGGTGTGAATTGCCTTTCACCAGAAGCTTGGATGGGCTCCAGTTCCTTAAAATGATGAGCAGTGGAAGGATGGATTGTGGGCTATTTCTGTTTGCATTCCTATCTCACCCTCTCTCTGTCTCTCACTTTATTAAACAGAGAGAGTGGGGATAAGTAATGATGCTTGATATATAACCCTTGAATCCTTGTCTTTGCTCTCCTCTTTGTTTTCTCTCCACCTTCCTCCCACCCAAAAGTCTTCTAGGAAACTACTGCCTTCAATTTTCCTCTCCTTAAAACCACACATTCCTCATAGCAATAAGTCAGGTCCTCCTTTTCTCCTGTTAGCACTCATGGTGGTGAAACACTTTAGGAGACAGCATTGAAGGGAACTTGCAGATAAAACATTTCCCCCACCCCCCCCCCCCCCACTCTGTGCAATGACAACATCATCGATGTAAATGGTGCTGTCAAGTGAAGATTAGGAAATTAAAACAAAATGTGTGAATCAATGCGCATCTCTGTAATGAATTATGAATTATAGTTTGAAGTCGAAACAGAAACTTCATGACATTCAGATACAGTTTTCTATTCAAATTCCAGTTAAAGTCACAGCTAGAATAGATTTCTAAATTAGCCTAGACACACAGTGCATATAAAAGGTGAAAATGTTTTTGTGATATAAAATAATGAGACCAAGATAAATACTTTTTTTCCACTGATAATGTGCCCCAAAACGTGAACAACTCAAATGAATTTAAAAATGCATATTTTAGAGAGAGGAAGTAAGATACTGTGGTTGCACAAGTGTGCGCACTCTTTTATAACTGGGACGTGGTTGTGTTTAAAATGAACCTTTCACATTCAAACTCATGGTACATCAGCACACACCTGCCACCATTTAAAGTGCCTCTGATTAACCCTAAATCTCCCATTTTAGTCACATGTCTGGCCTATGGGGTGCGTTATCGTACAAGAAAAACAAAATAACACACACTTGTAATCTGCCAAAAGGTTGTGGGGAAATGTGCTACGGTCAGATGAAACCAATGTTGAACATTTTTGGTATGTTTATTTCAAACACAACACTGCTCACCACCAATAGAACACCAGGCCTACAGTGATGAATAGTGCTGGCAGCATCATGCTGTAAGACTGTTTTTCTTTAGCTGTAACTGGGGCCTTTGTCAAGGATTAGGAACAGTTCCAATATTAGTGTTAGCAGAAATCCTTCAGGCTTCTGCGAGAAAGCATAAAAATGTCAGGAATAGCCTAATAGAACGGCTGAACTTTATTTGTGCTGACTCCCATTTTACATGAGTTTGAATGTGATTGGTTAATTCTGAACAAAGCTAAATCCCGAGTTATAACTGGGTGTGTACACTTGTGCACCCGCATGATCTCAGTTGTTTGTTTTTACTTCCGCTCTCCAAAAGATGTTTTTTTTTGTATTGCGTTGTAAAAGTTAACGGAAACCTTGCAGTAGACTTTTCCAGTTTCAGTGTCAACACACACTGACACATTTAAGCAACCCTTCAATAAATATCATATAGTGTTATGTAGTGAAATATGTGAAAATAAAATAAATATGTATCAAAATGTTTTAAAACAGACTTTTAAAAAATCTAATCTTCAATTATTGTGTCGGCCTTTATCAGTGGGTTGAAGTGGGTTGTTTAAAATGGACCCCACACCCTTCACTCTAAAGTAGTAAAACCGTTACATTCGCAAATAATTAATAATATTACGATAGCGTACTTTACAAAGGTTTTTGCCCACCACATGTTTTAATGAGCTATTTCACAGAAGTCATTTTGAATTAGTCAAACAGTAAAAAAGAGTGACAAATACAACACAGTTATGTAAAAAATACATTAAATTTGAGCTGTGATGCTTGGGAAAAAGAATAACCTACTAATTTATTTTAGCATCTGGATGAAGCTGAAGCCAGATACAGGAATTTATTTTCAACATTTGAGTCTCTTAAGACAACAACGGAATTGGCCAAACCCCAGAATCATAACGGATGATTATAGCTGAGTAGTACAGCTATTCATCATTCTTTATGGTCCAGGAAGAGCGGTGGCAAGGTACAGTGAACCCGTGCATACTTGCGGTTCAATCAGTCAACCATTTGCAGATTTCCTTTTTTCAAATATTTTTCCAAATATGTTTTACCTTTTTTTTCAGATTCTTTTTTTGTCTTTTTTTGAGGGGGACTTTTCTGCAGATTTTTGCTATTCGCCGTCCGCGAATAGTGGAGGTTCACGGTATACTGTTTGCTAACTAGAGAACTTAAAACAAGGATGGGTTAACTAAACAATAGACATTATTATGAAGAAAAGAAAGAAAGAAATATAGAAATATATTAAGAAAAATCCCAATAATGGGAAAACAGTAGTGTACAGTGAGGTAAGTACAGTATTCCATTGAGGGCCCTATAATGGGTTAATCATACCAGAATATGGAGCAATGCTCTGGCAGAGCGTCCCCGCCACTGCGGTACCGTGACTGGACAAACATCAGACAAAGATGTTTGCAAGTTGACCTTTGAAATATTAGTCCATGATATTATTCTTTTCTGTGCTGAGTTGTCCTGTGGTGTTCCAGGAAAGAAAAGCTTGTCTGGGAGCTGATGTACTCAAAAGCACAGATGGTCCCCCTCGTCCCCTCTCCATCCCTCCATTTGCAGGCCAACCTTCCTCTCCTCCTTTGCATTCACTCCTCCTGTTTAAAATCCTCCTCCACGACTGCTTCCCGTCATCCTTGTCGGTATGCGCTCCAAAAGCAGGAGCCCCGGGTGAGGTGGCTGCTTCTTATTCCACGTCAGAGCCATCCCAACTGGGCCACAGCCTAATGAATCATTTCCTCAGTGAGAAAATCACTTTCAGAGTTTGAAGCAATAGAGTTGGTGCACCATGAGGGCAGTGTGCCCTCTCTTCGCTACTTTGTGGTAGAGTCAGTTTGTATGCACATGCAGTCGCACCCAAAGAAATCCACAAGGAGAGGACAAATGTGCACATATTTTTTGGTGTTATTTCATAGACAGCTACTAAGCCCCCTGAAAAGCCACAAACTGAAATAAATGAAATATGTTTTTAATCTGTTTCAACATATGTATATCAGATGTGTCTGTTGTGTGTCAGTGTACTCTGTCCCATTTGCTCGCACAAAAACAAACTCGGCCGTGCAAGGCAAGGCGGATTTATTTGTATAGCACTTTTCATACACAGGGCAATTATTGCTTTGCAAAAAATGGAAAAAAGAAAGCTAAAATCACACAATTACAATTAAAACAATCAATACAACTAAATAAATTAAAATAAAGTAAAATAGAAGAGTGCAAGTAGAACACTTTCAGTTGTAATACACAGCTGAAAAAGAACCATTTTCAGCCTGGACTTAAACATTGTCCAAATAGGCGCCTAGCTCACGTCATCGGGATTACTGATTCAGAATTGAGCTGCATGCAACTGAAACACAGCGTCACTGTGTTACTTCTGACTCTAGGCACCAGCAGAAGACCTGCATCGGAGGTTCTCAGGATGTGCTTCATATGGAACCAACCTGTCAGAAATGTACTTTGGTGCTAGGCCATGGAGAGACTTATACAGTCCACAAGCAAAGCTGATTTCAAGTCTATTCTCTGAGCAACAGGAAGCCAGTGTAGAGACCTGAGGTCAGGACTGGTCATACTTCCTGTCATCGTTCTGGATGTACTGCAGCTGTCTCAGCTCGTTTAACGAGTCCTGTGAGAATGCCATTTCAGTTGTCTAACCTCTGAGAGATAAATCAGCATTTCTATATTTTTAGTGGCCCACGTCCTGACTGCTTGTAAAATAAAACATACCTTTGTTAATGTAGCACAAAGTGGTAGTTATAATTTATACTTCCTGCACCACGTAAGATTTTTTTCCCCAAAAAATTGTTTTCCTGGCTTTTTTTTTTTTTTGAGGGAGTGTAGATTTAGGCTTGGATAAAGTGAATTGGCAGACTTTTACCAGTAAATTTTGCTCTTCATCCAGTAATCAGCAACTGTGATATAATGCTGCTAGCTTGAATTATTTTGTTGTCCATAATGGACTCAACATCCATCCATCCATCCATCCATTTTCCTTACCGCTCATCCTCACGCGGGTCGCGGGCTGCTGGAGCCTATCCCAGCTATCGTCGAGGTGGAGGCGGGGTACACCCTGAACCGGAGTGCCCGGAGAAAACCCACGCAGGCATGCGGAGAACATGCAAACTCCACACAGGTGGGACCGAGGATTGAACCCCGGTCCCCAGAACTGTGAGGCAGATGTGTTAACCAGTCGTCCACCGTGCTGCTGGACTCAACATGTAAAGCAAGAATCTTGGAAAAAATAGAAACAAACAACCATTCACACTCACAGTCATGCCTACGGGCAATTTAGAGTCTCCAATTCATGCATGTTTTTGGGATGTGGGAGGAAACCTGAGTGCCGGGAGAAAACCCACGCAGGCACGGGGAGAACATGCAAACTCCACACAGGCAGGGAAGGGGATTGAACCCCGCACCTCAGAAGTGTGAGGCTGACGCTCTAACCAGTCATCCACCGTGCCGCCACTCCATAACATGTTATTTTTTATTTTTTACGGTTCTAAAAATGTCTGGTGGAAGAAATCAGCTCTGCTGGCAATTGGCAATGTAATGCAGCAGGTCCAAATAACTTGATACAAATCAAACATTGCAATTTTAATTTTTAATTTTTAATTTTTGTAATTTTTTTTTTTTTAATTTTTCACTCTTTTTTTCTTGCTGTGCCTCTAAAAATATAGAAACTCTCAAGTACCGTACATGAATAAGTCCCTCCAAGTCTGGTTTTCATGGTAAAATTTTTATTCTAGCAGTGTTGCTGAGGAGGTAAAAGGCTGATGCTGATGTTATCGATTCAATGTTCTGCAGCTGCTAAGGCCGTGCCGTGCACATCCTTGTCAACGCACACTGCCACTCACCATATATGTGTCGTATGGAGGCGTTTATGCAATCAGTCGCAGGGCCTTGTTTGCACCTCCAAACGGACTCTTCCAAACATCCATGCTCGGCCTGCTCTCTGTCACGTACCATCCCTTTGGCTTTGCGGACCTCCCTGCTGCACAAGCTGTGTGACTTGGCAGTACTTTGCATTGCACTGAAAACACAGCACACAGTTGTGTGTGCGTGCACGTTCGCGTGTGCGTGTGCATAAGAGAAGAAGGCAAAGGCTGCAGTAGAGATGCAGAATGCACTCTGTAGCATGTTTGTGTTTATGTTAAGCACCATTAAACAGGTGGCTCCATGTTGCCGTGCAACCAGACACTGTTCCCGTAGAGTAACCACAGCCACAATTCCCAGCATCCCACCTGGCTTCTTAGTTTCGTCTTTTTCCATATGCAAATGAGCCCCCTCCACCATCCATCCACTGTATTTGAACTCCTACCTTTCCCTTTGCCCCCCTTTGGTTGTTTGACTTGGCTGTTCGCCCGGGTTAGGACACACATTTTGTCCCCCGGTTACGCTCATTTGGGAGTATTATTTTTCTTTCATGCGTGCTCTACCTTCCTGTGTAGTTCCTCTATTTCCCCCCCAACCCCACAAACTCTTTGTACCACCCATCTCAATAGACTGCCAGGTGAGCGAATGAGCCGGATTAAGAACACAGAAAACGTTATCCGTTTCCTCTTAGTACTTACCTGAGAGAAATGTTACATTCCGCAACCGTTTCAGTATCAGTACGACTTTGATAAAGCCATTCATTGAGGCTGGCACGTATAGTGATATGTAAGAAACTTGGCAAATCAAGTGACAAAGATAGCACAGGCGATGTAGCCCTTGAAAGCTATGTTTATTTTCATCCACTTTATTTACTTTTTATCTTATTTAGCCATTCAAGTCACTCGGGGCAACTCGAGACCCAAAGTAGAAATGTGGTTACATATTAAATCTTGTATTGCCATAACATTGAGCTCAATTAAGAGGAGCATGCACTTCAACAAACATGAGTCAAATTCAATTTGCCATTCTAATATGTGTGTTTGATGATAAGTAAAATACCTTTTAACCCTTTCACTCTGACAATTTGCAACCCAATAAAAACTCATTGAAGTTTGGCCTAAAGAAATGCATCTTTCCCTTCTGTCCCTTATCGTTACAGTGCAATTTCCGTGAACCTGCTCTGACATTTGATGTCCAACAAGTAGAATGGTAAATGGATTTAAATTTACTTTGTTTCTGCAATTCTGTCATTACCATGCATTCACTTTTTTGTTTTTTTTTGTTTTGTAAACCTCAGCTATGCGAAGGTCAGAAGATTTATGTACATTCAGTCGTCGCAGCATTACATAAACGTTTCCATTATGACACGCCACCGTCAAACATTCAGCCACTGAGTGCAACCACTTTTCTATACTTTAACACTATGGCTTTATCCTACAGTGCCACCAATGCAGCGAGTCGTTTTAATGGGTTTATAAAGCAGACACATTCTGCTGGCTTCAATGTTCAAGCATTTCATGCAATAATCACTTGCAAATGTGTGACTATTGGAATCTAACACAGACCTGATGAAAGCTCATTTCCCTTTTCTCATACACAATTACACATATTGGTTAGCTACATAAATCAATGCTTAGAGACTTAACTGGAAGTGATGATGATGTGTTATGACATATAAAACACTATCATTTGATTGAGTTTGACTGCTCAGAGGCAAGATGATTGGTTGTAATTTATTGTATATTATCATCTTATTGTGGTTTTGGAGTTGTTGTTGGCTAGGCAGCGAGACTCATGATGTGGACAGCGAGTGTGAAGAAAAAGTGGTGTTGGAGACAAACAATGGAAGCTGAAGGGACTGTTGAGTCATTGTAGCTGTGTTTCTGTCCAACTGATTTTGTGCAAATCTGCAAACAGTGAAAGAAACACTTTAAAATATAGCAATCATATACAGTACAATACATATTTGAATGTTTTGGCACACACACAAAAAAACCCAATATTAACTGATATATCTCAATAATCATTTGATTTAAGAGTCCATCCTTTAAGACATCTTATAATAAAATGATAGTGTTTAATTTTGCATTAATAAAAGTTTTATGTAGACATGAACCTTGTATTTAAAGTAGTGGAAGAAATAGGACTTGAAGACTCTTACCAGTACTTAAAAATAAGAAAACTATTTTTTAATCTTTTCAACAATTCTAATATTGTTCAACCCTTGGAGCCCTGATTTTCTTCTTTTGAAAGTAAAACAAATGCCCTAATATTATGGAACTGGATGTGGCTGGACTGCAGCCTTTAGTATGTTTTTCCTGTGAAATCACGTTCTTTATCTTCACAATCAGACCTCACCTGTTACACCAGCATCGCTACTTAGTTTTTATGATTAGTCCTAAATCAGTGATGGACTGCATGCTGAAACCTTTTCCTGCGGTGTTTTATGAATTGAGGAGAAGGTGTGACGGCCGTGTAGGGACAAACCAAATGACTGCTATGGGATCTCGGCGCTAGAATTTCATTGTTTCCACTGTTTCCCCCCCCCGCTTGCAGGTTGTGTCGAAAGTGTTGTTTTCTCAGCTGCTCTCTTCGGGAGGACACAAGCGAGCTCATAAATGTTTATATGTCCACAGTGAAACTGAACAAAGATGTGTTCATCAGGGGTCAACATAGGGATGATTCCTCTTATCAATACGCTGATGCCAAATATCAGTATTCATTTGCAGCTGTATAGTCATAAAAAGAGCTGCACTGCATCACAATGAGAGGTGGTTTTTATATTAACTTATCTTAGCTAAAGGGGAGAAGAGTATTAGAAACTACTAAGTCAGAGTCTTCCCTGCCTCTCGCCCAAAGTCAGCTGGGATAGGCTCAAGTTCAACCTTGACCCTAATGAGGCTAAGCACAACAGAAAATAGATGGACGGACGGAAGTTTGCAGGACATTTAGTTTTCCTTTTCCCAATTGAGCCATAACAACATTTCTGTGCTGTTTTATCCTTCCTCTTCAATCCTTGGAATGATCACATGTCCCAGGAATAACAAATATTGTCCAAATTAAGTACTCTTGTCATTATTTTGAAAAGTGGCTGCCTAGGGATGAAGAGTTTGGAAGAGAGTCGTGATTGGATTCAGGTTAAAGTTAGGATAAAGCTTACTGTGGAGCATGTTGTTGTTGCTGTTACTATTCAAGCCGGGGGCCATACAGCCTGAATAGGTCCATTACGTGTTCCTACCACTGTGATTTTGTGTCTCTTAGTGCCTGATATGTTTGTACACACCAATATTTGTGTATTCTTATCTCATATCTGTGCTGAGTCTCATTTTAAAAGTGCTGTCTTGGACACATTCTGTCACACAAACAACAATGCAGGCAACTAGTGCTCCAGTGTGTACATAGTAACGTGTTTCTGAGAACACATAAGCTGGTGGGCCCCATTCTACATAAATTCTTCTGGGCCAAGTCCGGTATACAAAAGGGGAAATGGGGGCAAATTGGATTGGACTATTGTTGGCTGCAGCTCCTGGCAGCTTTTTGACCATTGTGATGCTGAAAGACCTGATGGAGAGAAGGTGGGCGAGAGTGAAAGAAAATGCAGAATGTCTTATTTTTGCTGGCAGAGGCGAGGACGGCTACCTTGGAGGCATTTCTCAGTAGAGGCCCATACATCTCCGTTCCTGGCATACAACACGGCAGGGGGGTGGGAGTGTGCGTGGGAGGAGTAGAGGGAAGAGAGGAGGGAGAGTTGTGGTGGTATGCCGCGACGCTTGTGCTACTGGAGAGTCAGCCAAAGTCCAGCACTGGGTTCATGGGTTCTCCTGTGCAATGTGATGCTGGTTTGGAGAAATTGGAGCAGATACCCCCTGACTCTTGTCTTTAGGGTGTGCTCTGGATGGTGCTGTTTTTTGTGGGGTGAGAAGGAAGTTTGTTGATGCCTCTAGTTTCACCACAGGCACTGACTGACAAAACCAAAGATGCAACAATTCGCCACTGCTGTCCTTCGTTTTGCGTTCCCTCTCCCCTTGAGTGACTTGCTGTAAAGATTATTCCACCGCTTGGTGAGTGTGAGTGATGTGTCTGAACATGACTGAACTAGACAATTGCGAAACAAAATAGTTCACACCCGCACTCCAAGCATGGACCCTCGCACACGCAACTTCCACATGACAATTGTGTAATATCCCCCCGTGCGATAGATAGTAACCCACTAAGTACTGTAACACACGATTATTACAACCCCCAAAGTTTTCCCGCATCTATTTATTGCTGAAATGTTTTGGAAAAGCATTGTAACAAAATGCAGTTTGCATGTGGATGAAAGGCTAAAACATGGAAAAATAAACGTAGAAATTCCCATGCTTGTGTGGCCTTGGCCATAGTTAAATAATGTAAATTTCAATATATATGTATAGGCATGTGTTCCATTGTCAACATGAGCACCACAGGCACCCATTTGGTATTAAAGACTTGGGTATAGGTGTTGTTGTTGCAGTAATCAAGTCTAACCCTTTATTTGCAAATATGGCAAGTGACGGAGAGGGCTGCGTGCTGTACAACATGCACCTGAATGTCTCTGCGGTGTTCCTGTCTGGGGGTCTGGCACAGGCCCAGCTACATTACATAATGCTATGAAGTCACACGCCACAGGTTGAATGCTATAATGTGCATTTGTTGTTGTCATCCAACACGCTGTTCTTAACTTAACAGCTCTATGCAAAATCTAAGTGGTTGGTGCTGATAATCTGGTCGTAATAAATGAATGCAACAGAAATGCTATTTTTACATATGACATTGGCAATCCATGGCTTTGACATGTCATATTTTTCCTTTGGCTTACTTTGGTGAACACAATAAGGCCACATAAGTAGTCAAAGCATGATCAGCTTTGGTGTCGCCTCAGTTTTTCCCTTGGAGGATTAGAGCTGGGTTCCTCACACTGGAGGCGAGGAGAGGCAAGCCAAAGCCTCTAATGCTGCCAGGCGGAGTAAGCGGTGTCTCCGAAACCTTGCAACCATCATCCCTATAAGCACACTTCATCCTCACTATGTTATCCTTTATGACCCACACCTCCGCTCCAGCTCAAGTGGTCTTCTGAGACACATTGTATGCATCCTGAAAGTCCCCCTTACTGGCTCTTACATGGAGTCCTGCAAAAGGATCCTCCAAGTTGGCCGGTAATTGAGTCATGGCACAAACGCAGACGTATTTCAGTTGATCCAGTATGTATGTTTTTGTTGGATAAGGTATCTATAATATTACCTATCATGATGCCAGAGGAGGCAGAAGAACTCACAGTCTGTACTTATAAGGACAGTAATTTCTGTCAATTATATACAATGCCCATTTTGATAACTTGGCAGGAAGAAAAAAAAAAACTTCTGCACACAAAATAGTTTCTCTCTTTTTAGCCTACATTGTACTGAATCAAAAAAATCACATTACATCTCGCCTGTTGTAGAGTGCGCTAGCATTGGCTTAACTTTTATGCTATCAAAGCAAAGTGTTCCCATTTTCTTACTAAATCTGTGAACTGAGGAACAAAGAACACTAAATTAGCCAATGATAACAACGGAAAAAATTCACCTTGCTTATAAGTGTTTTTCAAGATTAGATTGAGAATTTTTGAAACGCAGAAGCTGGTGTGTTTTAGGCTGGCACGAGTAAATGTATTCGCCATAAATAATTCTTGTAGCATTCCGCCTTCCAAGACCCCAAGATTGCTATCAATCAGGATCTCAACCGCAGTTGACTTGACCTCTCTCTACTTGTCTTTTTACGTCGTGTCGTGGGGGTTGAAAAAATAAAGAGCCCATTTTGACAAAGTAAGGAGGGGGTAAAACTAAAAACCCGTCAGAAAAATAATCACTCAAGTGAAATACAGATAGCTAAAAAAATCTACCCAGTACTTTATTTACCAAGTGGTAAGGTATTTGTACTTTGTCACTTCCAACCAATGCATATGCTGCAGCGCTGTAACAATAAGAAACACTTCACCTTGTGGGGTTAGAATTGTGTTGCAGGTCAAATTGGAACATCCCACAGGTGAACAGGCTAATTGGGAACAGGTGGGTGCCATGATTGGGTAAAAAAGGAGCTTCCCTGAATTGCTCAGTCATTCACAAGCAAAGATGGGGCGAGGTTCACCTCTTTGTGAATGAGTACATGAGAAAATAGTCGAACAGTTTAAGGACAATGTTCCTCAACGTAAAATTGCAAGGAATTTAGGGATTTGATCACCTACGGTCCATAATATCATCAAAAGGTTCAGAGAATCTGCAGAAATCACAGCATGTAAGTGGCAAGGCCAAAAACCAACATTGAATGGCCATGACCTTCGAGCCCTCAGGCGGCACTGCATCAAAAACCGACATCATTGTGTAAAGGATATCACCACATGGCTCAGGAACACTTCAGAAAACCAATGTCAGTAAATACAGTTCGGTGCTACATCCGTTAAGTGCAACTTGAAACTCTACTATGCAGAGCAAAAGCCATTTATCAACAACAACCAGAAACACCCCCGGCCGGCTTCTCTGGGCCCGAGCTCATCTAAGATGGACTGATGCAAAGTGGAAAAGTGTTCTGTGGTCCGACGAGTCCACATTTCAAATTGTTTTTGAAAATTGTGGACGTTGTGTCCTCCGGGCCGAGGAGGAAAAGAACTGATTGACTCTTATGGATGCAAGTTCAAAAGCCAGTATCTGTGATGGTATGGGGCTGTGTTAGTGCCAATGGCATGAGTAACTTACACATCTGTGACGGTACATACAGGTTTTGGAGAAACATATGCTGCCATCCAAGCAAAGTTTTTTTCATGGACGCCCTGCTTATTTCAGCAAGATAATGCCAAGCCACATTCTGCACGTGTTTCAACAGCGTGGCTTTGTAGTAAAAGAGTGCGGGTACTAGACCGACCTGCCTGCAGTCCAGACCTGTCTACCATTGAAAATGTGTGGCGCATTATGAAGCGTAAAATACGACAACGGAGACCCCGGACTGTGGAACAGCTGAAGCTGTACATCAAGCAAGAATGGGGGAAAATTCCACCTACAAAGTTTCAACAATTAGTGTCCTCAGTTCCCAAACGTTTATTGAATGTTGTTCAAAGAAAAGGTGATGTAACACAGTGGTAAACATGACCTTGTCTCAGCTTTTTTGGAACGTGTTGCAGCCATAAAATTCTAAGTTAATAATTATTTGCTAAAAACAATCAAGTTTATCAGTTTGAACATTAAATATATTGTCTTTGTAGTGTATTCAATTAAATATAGGTTGAACATGATTTGCAAATCATTGTATTCTGTTTTTATTTATGTTTAACACAACGACCCAACTTCATTGGAATTGGGGTTGTACATTATGTCCCAGCATGACTATCCTGTATGTTCAGCGGACAGTGCATGTTTCAGGTGCATCTCTAGGGAGAAAGAAAGGCGTGGGCTGCACCAAAACAGGAGACATCGTCTGCTAGTATCCGCAGCAAAATAATGTGCACTTTTGACAAAACACAAGGCCATTAAAAGCAATAGGAGCTGTTTGTTTGTAGTTCTTGTTGTTACTGCAACCAAGACAACCAAGCCATAATATTTCCCTAACCCAAAGTGTTTTGAGGCATAATCCCAAACAGGAAAAGCTACTGAGGACTTTGCCAGGGAATTTGTGGAAATAATATACAATTGACCAATTACGTTGTGTAGGTATGTACAGTATGAGTGGCACACTGTAAACATATTGAAAAAAGTATGAATACATTTTTTTTCTACGTTCTTTTTTTCTTCATCCATAAAAATAGGCACAGTGAAGTGAAGTGAAGTGAAAGAGAAGTGTAATTGTCATTCAGTTGTCATTCTGAAATCAATCCCACTCACACTGTCAACAACATGCTTGCATGTTCAGAGTCTTAACAGAGCGACATATTTTCAGCAGAATGGTCAGCCGTTATTCCCTCAGCGAATGGCGGGAATTCTGTCATGCAATCAGAGCCCACTACAAAAGGAGAATGCAAAAACAACTAAAAATTAAACCCCACAGACGCGAATAGCTTATTGCTAAATTGTTTTGGTCTGGCTCAAAGCATTGCAGCGAGGAGAGCTTGGAGCAGAGTAGCGTGAAAGTGACAGACAGCAGAACGCTTATGCTGCAGTAGCAGCAATGAATTATTGGTGCCTTGTCTGATAAGTGGCTATATGCAGTACTCACGTGAGGACACCATGAAACTTAAATATGTTATGATAGATGCTTATGCTCCTCCATTGCTGTCCATAAATAATCCACATCGTGATGTCATGACACATTCATTATAATAAATTGCTGTCATTCTTATGAAATACTGTATTGAGATTGCAGAGGCTTCTGTGTAAATTAAAGCACAGATTGCACTGTGAACCTGATTTCACCCCACACACACACACACAAATGCCATGGGAAATGGTTTTCTATTGGCATCATGACATGTAAATCTCTGGTGTTTGTATGGGGAATTTGTCCCCATGTGAGGACATTATAAGAGATCTTCAAGAACTTGGCTAGTAAACGTAGAAGTGAGAAGTTATCAATATCAAGGTAGTATAAAATCTTTCTTTTTTGAAGATCTCTCTCTTGGGGGAGGAGCTAAGGTTAGCCCGTTGTTAGTCGAAAGTGAATAGGTCTCGTTATTGCTTGACAATCAACGTTATCAAGTTCTGATATTCTCTACTTTTTTTCGCTTCAAATGATTTGACATTGCATCAAAATAGAGTAAGTTAATAGACAAGATATGTCATATTCAAACAGATGAAAGTTATTGATTTTTTATTTTTTTTCAAATATCATTTGAATTTGATGCCTGCAAGACGTTTGAAAAAAGCTGGGACAGGGTCAACAAAAGACTGGGAATTTTGAGGAATGCTACAAACAGAACAAAACAAAAACCTGCTTGGAATATTCCACAGGTGAACAGGTTAATTGGAAACAGGTGAGTGTCATGATGGTTTATAAAAGGAGCATCCCCAAAAGGCTCAATTGTTCACAAGCAAGGATGAGGCGAGGGTCACCACTTTGTGAACAACCGCGGTGAGCAAATAGTTCAACAGTTTCAGAGCAACATTTAAATGACTTCTGTATCTTCATGTTATTCACAGAGTCAAATCATTATTAACATACAGACTAAAACAGTTACTCTGATGGCTGTTAATAATTTGCAGAACTTTAAATTATCCTTAATATGGCAAGAAGCTATCACTCTGTTTAGTATTTCCTATTGTTATTGATATAAACTGGAGAGCTATAAACCCCCAAAATTCCAAAATGTATTTCAAAATACTTCAGACCCCTACTTTGTCACTTGAATAGAATCCACAGTGGGATCCAAAGGAGTGGTGCGGGCGATTCATCATCGTCTGGGTCGACTCCTTCTGTCTCCAACACTGCACAAGATTGACGGCCTGAAAAGTTGCTGGACCACCAAGCACTCATGCTTGAAGCTCCATGAAGATTTATCAGGAGATAAGTGAGAACATCAATTTCTGTGACAGGGTGTGTATTTTTATTGCTTTTCTACAGTAGATTTGGAATGTAAAGAAAGACATTGTGTTCACCTGACGGAGCTTGTAAGAAACAGGAGAGTTTGAAGGGTTTAAATTCCAGCAACTGATTGTTCAGCAGACTTTTGTGTTAAAAGGGAAAGTTTGCAGTTTTCAAACTGCTAGCAAGATTTGAATGTAGCCTCACCTCACTCACCCCCTCACCTCTCTGCCCCCCAAAATGCCCCCAGCTCACTAACATTACCATGCATGGCATGCCAAGGCTGCTACATTGTTAGCACGGCTTATTCATGATGGAGTATTGCGAAACATGAAATGTTACTGGATTATGTTGTCTTTTTTGGAATGTGCAATTAATTAAAAATATAAAGACAGTTGATTAACTCACCTGATGATGTGGTGGAGACAGTGTCTTTGGCGGTGGGTGTTCCAAGCACAGCGATGCAGCCGTCTGCATAAGACACCACCGTTACATATATTTACCCTTGATTTGTCTCGAGAGCTGAACTTTTGTTGCTAACTGGAGTTAAATAATTCGGTCGAGAAACTATAATAGTCTCCTTTTGCGAGAGGCTTTGTATGGCAGATTAAGTGTGCGGTGTGCATACACGAGAACTGATCGACACACTCTGGCTCACGCCTTCTGCCACCTCAGTCTGATTGACATGGAGCGAGTATGATTTTAAGACCCAAATGCAGAATACCGGGAAAGTTGGAAAGGACTTTAATAATCAGTACGAGATCAACTGTAACAGGTCAAATCAAAGACAGCATACAGTTCATTTAAGGGCAGTCAATTTCACACTTCACAGTTAAGAGGTTAAGCCTCTGAAGATCTGTCAAAGTGAAGCAAGGCTTTGTGATTCACATATTGTAGGTCAGGAAATGCTCAGATTTCCATCTTGTCTTAATCCATGATTCACAGAGGAGAACGATGAACTCACAGTCCTAACAGAATTCCCAACAGCAACGGGTACAGGAACAGGCAAATGTCAAAACGCAGAACTCTCACTGGGTCATGTTGTAGTGTCCTGCTGGTATCTCCGTCAAACACTCTAGCATCGATTGCATCATCAACATGGCCTTAAATAGTAGACTTTACACCGATCTGATCGGTATCGGCCGATAATTAGCATTTTATGATGATCGGCTTTGTCAGAATTCGCATTGATCGGCTCCGCAAAAGACATTTACTCCACGTCGCCGTCGTCTACAGTATATTCAAATCCAAAAGCTAGTTTATTTTTAGCCTTGTCGCGTGTGTTTTGACATAGTACTGTAAATATCTGACTACCAATACATTTATTTTTAAAAATAATAATAACATGTCGGCGGTGTGGGACAGACAACACGTAATGCCCGGATCAGACTACAAGACAAATTTGGTCTTTCATGATTGTACCATGTCAGACTATAGCAATAAAATCTTGTGTATGTTTAAACAGTTTTTTGTGTGTTTTTGGGCATGGAAACACAGCAAAGTTGCCATTAATCTGCGCTACAAAGTAATTTGACATAGCGATGCTTAGTGATGTAATGATGTACAGCATACACTGACCAACCACATAATTAGGTACACTTGCTGAAATTCCGATACCATCGCATTCCGTTTTTTACGATGACTGGGCTTCATCTTGTCAACTCAAACGCGACCGGGTACACTCGTTACCATGGCGACGACAACCATAATGGATCGCACCGAGTGTGTGTAAGAACAAAATAGGGAAAAACGTGTATTGGTGGTCACAGGTGCTCGGGAGAGGACTTTCATTCAAGGATTGCTTGAGCTATGTTCCCGTACTTTTACTACGATACCGCTTGCAAGCAGGTAACAAAACGTTATGTAGCCTAGCAAGCTAGTGCTAGCACTAACGGTTGTAAGCGAACATGCAGGCATTCTGTCGAATCATGCTCTAAAGTTTTGGTTTGTGTGAAATAATTTAATTACCATCAAGCAATTTAATTACAGTAAGTTAGCACCCATTATTTCTGTCATGTTGTAATGTTGGTTTGACCTGACTGATTAGAGTACATGATCTGACTAGAGCAGTGATTTCCAACATTTATGGAGCCAAGGCACATATTTTACAATTGAAAAATCTCACGGCACACCAACAAACAAAGATGTTGCAAAAAGTGGATACATTAATTACTGTATGTACTTCCTGCCACCTAATAGAAGACCATAAATTTTTTTCTGTCTGTCACTATGCCTCACTGGCATAAATAGATGAACAAAGATACATTTATTGCAAATATATTTTTTGGGAGGAATTAAGTACACAAGTATATACAGTAAATGAACAAGTCCCTTAAATAGACACGTTGCTTCATCTTGTGATCAGATCGGTGATCGGTTATCGTTTTTTTAAACTTGCTGATCGGTCCCAAAAATCCTGATCGTGTAAACCCTAGGTGTGACTGACTCTGGCTAGTAGCATGCGATTGACTGACAGGTTGGCTGGTTAGTAGAATGTGATTGGCTGTGAAGTAGAACTTTGATTAGCTGACATGTGACAGAAGAAATGGCACACTGTGACACTGATGGGCTATTCTTGTCGCAGCATAACAAGTTTTAAAATAATAATTATAATAAAACCAAAGGGGTGGCACAGTGCATGACTGGTTAGCACATCCGCGTCACAGTTCTGAGCACCAGGGTTCAAAACCCGAGTGTGAATGGTTGTTTGTTTATGTGCCCTGCGATTGGCTGGCAACTAGTTCAATTTTTTTTGTAATTTTAACTTAGTCACAAGAGAAATACTAAAGAGAAAAAAAAAACATTAGTATGATGCAGCGCAAAACTAGCATCGTATTGAGCATCAGCTTTGAAAAGGCATTATTTTTTAGCTCTTGTATTGAGCTAACCAGCAAGCGTACCTAATTATGTGGTTAGTCAGTGTATGCTGTTCATCATTACATCACTAAGCATCGCTATGTCAAATTACTTTGTAGTGCAGATTAATGGCAACGTTGCTGTGTTTCCATACCCAAAAACACACAAAAAACTACTTAAACATACACAAACAGAGTTCGCATTGGGCCACACTGACCAACATGGACCACTTCCCTTGCACGCCTCTTGCAAATAATAGTTTGGATAGTATGGAAAGAACTATGACAGACTGAACCACACAATGTGTGATTTTATGAGAAAAGGTCCTCCGATGCTCAGCGTTACACCCTAAGAGCTGGGCGACTGTTTACTGAAACGGGTCACTTCACTTTCCACGATTTGCGATTGGTTGTCTTTCAAAACAGGAACAATTTGACGGCTTATTGCTTATTTTACCTGTACCAGAATGCAGATTAAATTAGACATTGGTGGTGCAAATTTATTATGATGTCAACTGGAACAATATGAAAGGTTTTTACTGAGTGTTTATGTCTATGACATAATCCCACAGAGGGAAACAGAGGAAATGTTTTTTGGAAAGTAACCAATGGAACATCAAATAAAAACAATGGAATATATTATGATCAGAATGCAAATTACGATTTGTCTGGGGAACAATTATTTTTTTCAAAACTTTCCAGAGTACTCGTGTGGAAGAGAGCAGGATTATACAGTAGCCAATGTTTCATTGCATGATCTTTTTTTTTTTAATTATTAGACTTCTCATTTTTGTTATTATAAAGAAAAGGGTGTTTTTGTCACAGTCTATAACCGTAAACCCAAAAGCAGCCGGAGGCGGCGGAAGTAGATAAGTAGTAGTACTTTTTAAAAGGGATAGCTCGGAGGCAGGATATTCGAAGAGTGAGGGTGGTTGGCCGGAACAGGGAACATGGAGGAAGCGGGCGCTTCGGGCAAGAGAAGGAGCTCGGCGAGCGTGGCTGGAACAGACGGTGAGGCAGGTGACACGGAAGGAGCACTGGAGGTGGAGAACAACACAATGGGGGTAAGCACAATCACTGGGAGTCGAGTAACTTACGAGAGTTGGCCGATGGACCATGGGTGTATGTCAATACTGTGGCGTATTTTTTGTGATCGGGAAGGGACCAATAAAGCGTGGCATGAGCTTACGTGATTCGGTCTGGAGGAGAAGGTTGCGGGAGGATAGCCAAACCGACCCACCTTGTAAAGGTTATTACATAATTCGACCCACCGTACGAGAGCAATGCAAGTCCGCCAACCGCTTGTTCCTTTCGGCTGTCCGACCTAAGGCAGCCCTGACGTCCTTCCAAATGGATTGTACCCATGTACCTCACTGAAGGAACCGCCACAGTGTGCTCTTGTTCCTTAAACAGGGGTGGTTGGAAACCACAAAAAGCAATGAATGGAAACATACCTGTGGCGGAGCTGGTGAGGGAATTATGAGGATATTCCACCCATGGGAGAAAGGTGCTCCAGGAGGAAGGGTTGCATGCAGCCACGCAACGTAGGGCGGACTCCAGATTCTGATTCGCCCGCTCCGTCTGGCTGTTAGATTGTGGATGGTAACCAGAGGACAGACTGGCTATTGCGCCCACCGCCTTACAGAATTCTTTCCAAACCTGAGAGGAGAACTGAGACCTCGGTCCGAGATGATGTCGGTCCGAGATGATGTCAATAGGAACGCCGTGGCGCTTAAACACATGCTAGGAAGTTAGTGTTCTCAAAGGCAGAGGGCAACTTGGGAAGTGGTATGTAATGGATACACTTGGAGAAACGATCAATAATGGTAAGAATGATGGTATTACCTTCAGAGGGTGGTAGGCTGGTAACGAAGTCCATGGCGATGTGGGACCAAGGGCGATGTGGGACCAAGGGCGGCTCGGGATGGGTAAGGGGCGCAGCAGACCAGCTGGGGACATATGTGAATTTTTTCCTCGGGCACAGACGGAGCAGGCAAGGATGAATTCCTGGGTGTCTTTAACCACGCTGGGCCACCAGAAGTGTTGTTGAATAAACTGGATGGTGCGGGTGATTCCGGGGTGACTGGTAAGCTTGGAATTGTAGGCCCACTGAAGGACGTCAGAGCGTGCGGTGTTGGGCTCGAACAGCCGGTTAGGACCAAGACTGGATGTCTTGGGATCCGGTTGAGTCTTCTGAGCCTCCTTAACCACCTGTTCAATCTCCCACGTGGCCGCCCAACAAAGCAGGAGGTATGCAGGATGGGCTCTGGTTCACTTGGGCTGGAAGGGGGGAAAATGGAGGCGAAAGAGGGCATCAGACTTGCCGTTACGGGAACCAGGGCAGAAGGAGAGGCTGAAGTTAAACCGGCTGAGGAATAATGCCCAACAAGCTTGACAGGGCTTCAACCGCTTGGCGGAACGGAGGTAAGCAAGATTCTTATGGACGGTCCAGATGATGAATGGAGTAACGGTCCCTTGCAGCCAATGCCTCCATTATTCTAGAGCCCAGACGATAGCTAGCAGCTCCCAATTTACTAAAAACTAAAAAACTAATGAACAGGTTAACAGGAAGTGACTACATGAACCTAGATCCCCCGAGTATGGTTGGGAAGTGGGATGTGAGGCTCTTTGAACGGGAGGAGTGGTTGATCGGAGGCTGCGGGCTCGGGAGGAATACTCACGGGAGGGTTGCTGGAGTGCACCTGGGAGGATATGAGGGAAACGTGTTGAGCGAGATTGTTGAGGAAGTCCCTAATCTCGCGGTGAGCTTTGTCCTGTCTGCCAATGTGGGCGCCTTGGAGGGTGAGCTTTTTCCTCAATGCTTCCGGGTTTGCGGAGTCCATTTTCGGGCCAGAGTATTCTGTCATGGTCTGTAACCGTAAGATATTGGACTGGACCCAAAAGCAGCCAGAGGCGGTGGAAGTATAGAGAAGTGGTTTATTAAGGGATATCTCGGAGGCAGGATATTCGAACAGTGAGGGTGGTTGGCTGGAGCAGAGAACATACAAGAAGCGGGAGCTTCAGGCAAGAGAAGCAGCTCGACGGTGTGGCTGGAACGGACGGCGAGGCAGGTTACACGGAAGGAGCACTGAAGACGGAGAAGAACACACAATCGCAGGGAGTCGAGTAACTTGGGTGAGTAGTCATGAGAGTAGGCCTGTGTACCACGGATGAACGTCAATACTCTGGCGTTGAATTCCTGGATCTGGCAGGCTTAAATTCATGCAGTGATGATGGCTGATAGGGAACAGGTGCACAGGTGAGTGGGTGGTGATGACTGGGGAGAGAGAGAGAGAGAGAGAGAAGGAGGGGAAGGCGAGGCACAAAGAGCCACACAAGTTCCAAAAAAGGAACAGCAGGTGACAGACTATTGTAAAGTTAGGTATTCTTTAACAAGATGTGTATTGTGGTTGAAGAACAATACTCTAGCAGGTTTATTTATTAGTCAACAGGGGCAAAATATTACAAAAAAACCCTCAGTCGCGCTTAATCAAACGTATTCCCATTAAGCAGTGCACAGGTACACAGCCAATAAAAATGCAGGTAGTATCATACCAGCATTCTTATTGGTAATATATACAGGTATATTGTAAGGGTCATTGGTCATTACTGTGGCAGCGGTTGGTTAGGTGGTACTAAGCATGCAGTATGTACAGTTTCTTATATAGTGTATGTGTAAAAATCAATCCAGGTAGATGAGTCAGTACAATTATATAAGCAATACAAAGTATGACTTTGCCAATATGTACAAAATAAAATAATAAGGAACAGTGCCACAATAGGATCACTTACAGTATATGTACAGTATGTATGATTCAGTATGATGCTTGTCACTGTGACTTTACATGTACTTACATGCACTTTTTAAAAATCATGACACTACTAATTCTTGTTATTCTAAGGATAACATTTACCTCTTTGTCTTCTTTTTTTTAACAAAAGAGTGACTCATTCTGTTTTGATGTTTATGCTTTGGCTCGGAACATGCAGAATTACAGCTGTATTTTCTTTTGTCGGCAACGATTTGGATAGGAAGTGAAGTTGTGGTAAATACGTTGGTGTTGAGGGCAGCCTTGTAGGAAAGGCTGAGAGACACCAGCCAACACGCAGACACAATTTTCCGCATGTTTTCCAGTAGAAGATGAGGGAAGAAATAACTCTACCCCACTGTGTGTCATCTAGAAGTGACTCTTGTGTGCATGTTAAAAAAAAAAGAAAAAGAAAAAAAAACGGGCAGAGCTCAAACAGCTGAGCTGGAATGGTGTTAGCGGAGACAAGCGTGTGGGAGATTACTCTGCTGCATGTGAATAACCCCCAAGATGAAAGCTGTCAGCTTGTACATATTTTGTTTTTCTCTCAGGAGTCAAACTTTGCAGGTCACAGGCTCCGGGGTGTGTGTGGACCAGGACTCAGGATGTGAAAGGGAGCCTTTCAACTGGACAGATTTCATGGATGTTTTGGGAAGTTGGAAACTGGGGAGGTCGGCCTGCCCGTTCCTCCCTCTGAGGTCCTTGCGGTGTCAAAGTAAAGAGAGAAAGTGATGGTGAGAGTTTGTAGAAGACCGAAAGTCAGCAAAAACAAGTCTCCTTCACAGTTCAGCTCCTGAAAGTGGACTTGACACATAGTAAAAGCAAGAGTCAAAGTTATGATGAGGATGATAAGCTGCTAACCCACACTTGGACTAATATTGATCTACTGTACTTTTAAGTTGGGACATATTTGGAACAGTGGATGGTTTTGATTTCTGAGACTAAGGAAAAGTGTAATGGAAGCTGTAAGTACCTTCATCATCAGGAGGAAGATCTGTTGTGTGATCCATGGCTGCAATGGTGAAATATTATTGGACAAAAGTGAAGAGAAGTGTAATTGGCTGCCGTGACGTGTTGTTCAGTTGGTAGCCGTAAAAGCTTAAAGTGCCGGCAGAATCTAAAAAAACAAGAAAGGCATGGTCATCGACAAGCATGATGTATATGTAAGACAATCTGTTGTACCTAGTGGCCAAGATTACAATGAAATGTATATCTTAAACTCTTAAAGAAATAGTCAAATATTGAAATAGACATGCGGCACGGTGGACGACTGGTTAGCTGAGATGGGCTCCAGCACGCCCGCGACCCGAGTGAGGATAAACGGAACGGAAGATGAATGAATGAATGAATGTATGAAATAGACATACCATTTTGGGCAATGCTCAGATGTTTTGTATGAATAAAAAGATTTAAAAAATTTAAGAAGCTCCAACTTAAACTGTTACCTGTACTGTATAAAATAATGTGTGTAAATACATATATAATATATACATGTAAATACTATCCATCCATTTTCCGTACCGCTTCTCCCCACTAGGGTCGCGGGCATGCTGGAGCTTATCTCAGCTATCTTCGGGCGAGAGGCGGGGTACACCCTGAACTGGTCGCCAGCCAATCGCAGGGTACATACAAACCATTCGTACACACATTCACAACTACTAGCAGTGTCTTCAATCTTCCCACCATGCATGTTTTTGGAATGTGGGAGGAAACCAGAGAGCCCGGAGAAAACCCACGCTGGCACAGGGAGAACATGCAAACTCCACACAGGCGGGGCAGGGATTTGAACCCCGGTCCTCAGAACTGTGAGGCAGATGTGATAACCAGTCGTTCACCGTTCCGCCATGTAAATACTATATTAAATATATTTATTCTGGTGTGATATAATTCAAAGAAAAATCCTTAATAACCCCTTTGATGAGTCACACAAACATAATCTTTACTCTTATTCTCTACAATGCCCCACATTCTGCATGTAACAATATTCGATACACCTGGATGATTTCTAAATGTCAGTGGGTTGCAACTACAACATCAATAATAAACATTGCCAAACTAAGCAAGGCATAATTTTGGAGAGCTGCAAAAGTGGGCCAAAAGTAATTTGATTTCTACTCAATGAATTGTCCTCATTACCAAACTGGGAAAACTTGCAGGAGCCAATCAAGGGTGGAGTAGCTACTTGTCACGGAACCTCAAGTTGATTGAGTAGTTTTTAAAAGTGTTGGGACTTGACTGCCTCTTTTCCATTTGTCAAACTATTCAAACTGCCTTTCTTCAACAATTACTGCAATATTCAAACCTTTTTCTTTCCAAGGATATACTGTAAGACTCACTGTGTCAATAAATGAGGTTTGAAAATAACTTGTCTGCGCTCACTTTACTAAGTAAGGCCAAGAAACAAAATAAAATAAAATAAATGCACTGAGAGACCTGTGTTAAACATTGAGTGGCTGATGTAGTGAGTCACGGCCTGGTTGGTAAGGGTTCAGAGCAGGAGCGACAAGGGCCAGTAACGCAAATTAATCTTTCACAGCAACAGGGACCAGACATGAGGTGCTATTATTATCTCTTTGACCTCACCAGACTTTCCCTTTCTTTTTGTTTTTAATTCTGGCTGCCCCCACTGACACACCACACTTTCACTTGTAAGTCAGGAAAGATGTTTATTTTACATGTGAGGATTTAGTCACGCTCCAAAGTACATATTTGTCAGGTTTATTATAAGAATTTTCTGTTTATATACAGCATATTCAGCTCTTTTTTTTTTCAGGAAATGTGATAATTCATAAATGTATTTTACACAATGTACAAATAAAACAAAGCAGTTTAGCTATTACACTGGTCACAAATGTAGGTACACCTCCATACTATATTGTTACCTTTTATAAAGATAACACCTCAGCTTTGACTACCATTGTAGGAGGTATATTGGGTATCATACTGAGATGTGTTTTTAATATTTTGGTTAACCTATTTACTACACTAAGTGGGTAAATATTAGAAACCTCAATATGACAAAACTACAACCACAATAATTATAAGCAAGTGCTTTGAGTTGCAGTTTATGCATGTGAAAAAAAGTTGTGTACAAATAAAGTTTGATTGAAAATAAACATAATTGTTGTACGTATTGCATGTTATTATATTGTGCACGTGTACCTGAGAAAGTGGCCAGGGATACAGCTGTGCTATGCATTATCAAGGTATATAAACACAATATATAGACACAATATCAATCCTACACAGGGTTACTTCAAGAGTCTATTCACAGACCTTTTAACAGTGAAATCAATTAAACTATAACAATATACTAAACTATACTAAAACTATAACCTATACAACATTTTATCCATGTGAAAGTGTTCATAGCATGTCGTGAAAAAAAAAATTCAAATTATTGCATACAAATTCTCTGTGATAAATCTTAATTTATCTTAGGTGTGAGCTTATATATATATATATTTTTTTTACCATCTTCTGTTCAAAGTTGCTCTCGCCTGGGTTTGGCAGTGATCTTAAAATCCAAAGGCCTCAGTGTTAAACCGTAGGCACAATTTAGGGACAGGTCCTCATAGGGACATTTCTCAAAGTGACATTGTTGAAGAAGGATTGCAAAGAACAAGAAGATCTCCACTTTAGCAATCTGGTCGCCAATGCAACGTCTCTTCCCCGCTGAGAAGATCATAACATTATTGGTGAGATCCTTGTCTAGAGAGCCATTTTCGTCTAGGAACCGTGAGGGGTCAAAGATATGTGGGTCCTTCCACTTCAGGGGGTCGTGATTGATGGACCACTGATTGATGAAGACCACCGTGTCTTTTGGAATGCAAAGACCCTCAATAGTAACGTCCGAGGTCGTAGAATGGGGAATGGTGATGGGCACAAAACTGCTGAATCGCATTGTTTCATAAATGAAGGCGTCTAGATGGGCCAGGCGACCTCTGTCTTCCACAGAGGGAAGCCTGTTTGACCCCACCACCTTGTCCACCAGCTGCTGGAGTGTCACTTGGATTTCAGGGTGTTTCACTAGGAGAAGTAGTATCCAGTCAAGAGCAGTGGAAACAGTATCCAGACCCGCGCCAATGAGATCTGCCACCGTCGCCTCAGTGTAGCCCTCAGCGAGTCCCTTGTCATTCTCAGTCTTGTCAGTGACCCCGATGATGGCGTCACTCATATCCCGGGTTACCTCGGGATTGAAGGTCTTTCTGTGCTCTTCTACTTTGGCCTGAACAAACCTGAAAAACTCCTTGTTCAGGTGTTTAAAGTTCTTGAAGACAGTACGGACAGGATTTGGGAAAGACTGAAGCCATGGCATCACATCCACCAAGCTGCCAGCTCCAACAGTCTGCCCAAAGTCGTTTATCCTCTGTAACAAGGCTCTGAACTCAGCGTCATCGTGTCCGTAACGTTTTCCGAAGCACAAGGCACAAATCACATTAGCTGCAGCTACTGTCAGCTCATGGGAAGGGTTGAAATAATGACCCTGAGCCCCTAGTTTCAGGAAAATCTCAACCAGTTCTTCAGCTTCTGCCACGATTTGCCACTCAAAAGCTTTTTTGGTTTGGCTGTTGGCAGATGAGAACGCTCTGATCGTGGATTGAGCAATTTTCCTGTGCATCTTCCACTCTTTGCTGTAATTGGTGAACGTCAGGCTTTTTCCTCCTGACACGTACTGAAAAGACACAAAGTTTGGTCTACCGGCAAACTCTGTGCTGTGTTGTATCAGAGCTTGACGTATGGCGCTGTCGCCGTTCAGGACCACAATGTCACTGCAACCTAGCCTTATTTGGTACACATTACCATATTTTTCAACAAGTTTGGCGAAGGTGATGTGAGGCATCTGGCCCAGCTGCATGGCGTTGCCCACTACGGGCCAGGCGAACGGTCCCGGCAGTCTTCTCTTGAGCCTCAGGTTCCTCACCCACAGGCCGGCTTCCAGGCAGATAAGGAAAAGAAAAGTTGCGACCAGAGCAGGCTGGAGCTGTCCACTCCACTCTTGAGTAATGCTGCTGCCCTTCACAGCAAATTCAGCGTCCATGTGAGCCATTGTGTCGTCTGTCCTCCTTTGCATCCAAAGAAAAGAAAACTCACTTTAAACTTTAAATCCTTCCAAGAGGTTCTCCTTTAGTTAATAAAGTGACATCAAAGGTCAAATGTGTGTGGTCAATCATGACCAGCCCAAATAAAGGACTCCAAGCAGCACTCACAGTCTCCACTGCAGTTAATGACAAGATCTCGATTACGCTGAGCAGTTAGCTGTGGCTCGGCTCGTCTTCAGATGACCACTTTAGAAGAAAGCAGATTCAAGCCTTCACTTATATGTATCCCTATGGTGGGAGGGGTCCTCGACTCAGTTTTTTTTTTTTTTTTTTTTTTTTTTTTAAACGGTTACTCTCCTCCCTTTTTGACCAAAGTTTGCAGACCTTAGTCCCACTTAGGCCTCCTTCCAGCAGCATCCCTTGTAGAATGACAGCAAAGCTGGGGAGACTTTATAGGCCGTGTTGCCAAAACTAGATATTTATGGTTTATGGTATGAACAAGATAAACATGTTGTATGGAACAAATTTTTCTACCAAAATGTAATATAAATAAATTCACTGTATTATATAGTGTTATTTTTGAGGTTGCTTTACCTTTTATGATGACTGCTTTCCTTCAGACTTTATATGTATTATTAACAAACAGCTTTGTTATCACCAAGACCCATTGGAAAAACACCACAAGAATATCTCCATGAAATGTATACGGTTTTAAGGTTTCAATATTATGCAAGCTACGTGTTGTCTTGTGACCCTGTGTAATGTGGTGCTGGGCCCAAAAGACTCTGTTGTCTGTATTGCGCTAATTTCAAACAGAGTGGAGAACACAGGACTCTAGCATGTGTGCATGTGAGTGCTTGTGCAACAAAACGAAGGATTTAAAAAGTCATCGTCCAGCCACAAATCAAGGTTTGTTTCACTTAAAAACAATGAGTAATGACAAACAACTTGACAATGGTAGCATTGTATTGCTGCCACGTTTGATAGTATGGCCTACATAATCCAATATGCTACTTCACATAGATGTTACTCAGCCTCACTCCACTGTGGGATTTTATCTCATTACAAACAATAACATGAAATTAAATCCAGAAACAGGAAACAGTCAACATGTTTTATTATCATCAATATCAATTTCAGATATAGCTTATTTTATTTCATCATATTAAAGCCAACACATGAAGCCCCGTTGAGTAGTTGGTTGAAGAAGATAAACATGCACAGAGCGCGCAGGCTTAAAGAGGTGCAGGAACATCCGTGTAGCTTTGAAAACTTTGTAAACAAACCTGGTCGTGATAATGCCTCATGGGAAACAAAAACATGGTGCACATCTGTGCTGTGAGTATAGGTGGGAACGGTGTTTGGCAGGCAGCGCTCGGGCTGACACTGGCTTCACAAAAGTTTGCACATTTTCTCTGATGGATGTTGATGAAAGACTTCCTCTTCACTTCCATGTTCTCTTTTTCCTTTCATCGTCTCTCTTTATTCAACGTCTTCACATGCTTTGAATACAGTAGATGATGGTAGATAGATAAAGTTTATTCTTATGTTTCCTGTCCTCCTCAAAACTTATAAAAACACATTCTAAAAGCATGATGTGACAAAGGTTCAGTATATACTTAGATATTACGACTGAGGAAAGTCAGTCAACAAGTGACTGTAACATTCACAAGCATTTATTACATTATAGTGTTAGTTTAAAAGGAAATTTAAAGGTCTGTAGATGCCCTGTGCAGATCCTACATGCTCATGCAATGAAAGCATTCAACTCTTAATATTATGTACGAAATCTGGAGAACTTTTTCAACCTCTTGCATTGATGCCAAAAGTCTATTGACATGAATTCAATTGGTTTAATATTAGAGATTTGACACCACATTCCCAACCGCAATGCATGTTTAAATACATTAAATAGGAAAATTTTACATTAAGACTTTGTGCAGGTATGCTAGCACGCACTGTTAAATGTCACTGGTGGAGTCGTGTGGGGAAGTCTCTGCTGGCCTTGAGTCACAGTGCAGATCCCTGCAGCTCACGCTGGGGAAACCAAGCCAAGTAACTTTCCTCTGAGCTTGGCGGTGACACAGTATCTGAGGGGCTTCAGCGAGAGCCCGTAGGAGCAATCCTGGCTGACGGGCTGAGAGGGGTCACTCTCTAAGACGCACTGGTGCAACAAGACAGCCGTGAATAAAAACACTTCGACCTTGGCAATCTGGTCACCAATACATCGCCGCTTACCTATTGAAAAAATCATAACACTGTTGATGACGTCCTTATCGAGGGTTCCGTTTTCCCCCAGAAAGCGCGAGGGGTTAAAGATATGCGGATTCTTCCATTTCAGCGGGTCATGGTTGACCGACCACTGGTTGATGAAAACCACCGTGTCTTTGGGGATGCTGAGACCTTCGATGGTGACGTCAGAGGTGGTGGAATGAGGGATGGTGATGGGGACAAAGCTGGTGAAGCGCATGACCTCGTAGATGAAGGCGTCCAGGTATGCCAAGCTGCTGCGGTCCTCAGTTGAGGGCAGTCTGTCTGAGCCCACCACTTTGTCTATGAGGGCATGCAGCTTAGCTTGCTCTTCGGGATATTTGACCAGCAGTAGTATGATCCACTGCATGATGGTGGATACTGTGTCTTGGCCTGCTCCAATCAGGTCCGTCACCGTCGCTTCTACAAACTCTTTCGTCAGGCCGCTCTCTTTTCCGTGCTCGATCACGTTGATGATGGCGTCGCTCATGTCCCGGGTCACATCTGGATCGAAGGACTCTCTGTGCTGCGCCACTTTATCTGTCACATAGGCGAAGAACTCCTCGTTGAGATTTTTAAAGTTTTCGTAGATGCTGCGGACCGGGTTAGGGAAGGACTGGAGCCAGGGCATGACATCAACCAGGCTGCCGGCTCCAACCGTCTCTCCAAACTTGTCCAGCCTCGTCAACATTGTCCTGAACTCCGGATCGTCTTGTCCGTATCGCCTCCCGAAGCAAAGAGCGCACAGGACGTTAGCAGCAGCTACTGTAAATTCATGGGATGGGTCAAAATATTGTCCATCTGTGCTGTGTCGCAAAAATGCCCGCACCAGTTCCATAGCCTCGGCCATAACGTGCTGCTCGAAGGCTTTTTTGGTCTGACTATTTGCAGAGGAAAAGGCTCTCAGGCTGGACTGGGCAATTTTCCTGTGCACCTTCCACTCTTTGCTGTAATTAGTAAATGTGAGGCTCCTTCCTCCAGAGATCATCTGGAAGGAGAGAAAGTTTGGTCTGCCAGCAAACTCCCTGCTGTGCTGTATCAGAGCCTGACGTATGGCCCTGGCTCCATTCAGGACCACAATGTCACTGCAACCTAGTCTTATCTGGTACACATTACCATATTTTTTGGCCAGTTTGGCGAAGGTGATGTGAGGCATCTGGCCCAGCTGCATGACGTTGCCCACCACAGGCCAGGCGAAGGGTCCCGGCAGTCTTCTCTTGAGCCTCAGGTTCCTGAACCAGAGGCAGGCTTCCAGGCAAAAGAGGAAGACAAAAGATGCCACCAGAGCCGGCTGGACCTGTCCACTCCACTCTCGCGTGATGCTGCTGCTCTTCATGCCAAAGTCAGTGTCCACTGCCATTGGGACAAATATTCAGACACTGCTTCCAAAAAGAAAAAGAAAAGAAAAAACGTAACTTTTTTTAATTCAAAATGTACTCACAATTTTTAAAATGTTTATACAAGCAAAAAAATATCATCTATTTTGTTCAAATCAGGCTAGACTAAAATTATGAAGAGAAAAGTTAATCAAATGCCAATCAGTTTATTATAAGTGAGATTGGCTAAAGTTTTTTTTTTTTTTTTTTTTTGCAGATGATTTAAGGTTTGAGTGGCTGACTGTGCCTCCCTCCACCTTATATATATTTTGCTGTTAGTGGGCAGGGCTCGGAACACATGTCATACTCCTCCCATTGTGGAAGTCCTGCAGACCCCCACTACATTGGTTGGAGGCATTGCTTGGCGGCAAGCGCTCTCGGAGGCGAGCGTCATATCAAGAGCGCGCGTCGTGAACGAGCGCAGTTTGAAGAGCTGAGACTGCAACTGGTGAAAGATTCAGCGGGGAACGTGTCGCGCCAATTTGGTTTACTAATTGGAGGACTCGCAACGTTTGCACCTCTCTGTGTGCAAGTTTTTGACATTTAAATCCTTTGTTTTTGTCAATGGAAGACTACTGTGGTCAGAAAAAAATATATAAAAAGGGTTTGTGTAACTTTTGGTTTTCAGTTAAAGTTGATTTGTGCACCGTGAAGCAAGTGGTTTATTGCATTAATAGTTTGTTTTGATCAGTGGACTTTGAGGACTGTGCATGCTCTAACTGGAGTTTGCTGCTGGTTGAATGGGGCTCCAGTGGGGATTAGTTTATAAAACAACTCTACAATACATCTTTAGAATATTCATTTGTGTGTCTAAACTACCTCAAATAATCCTACAAAAATGTGCTGAAAAGGAATGGTATATATTTACAACGTATTTATATCAATATACCTATGGCTCTTATGTGTATTTTTTAAAAAGGTCACTGAAGAAAAAATCTTTATATGATATGATATTGCCATTTAAACCAATGTTTGCACCTACATTATTACACGAAAAGAACAAAACAACAACAGCAACAACAACAAAAACAGCATAAATGGTTAACCAATAAATCATGAAGATCAAGTTTAATGTAAGCAAACTGATATTATTCACCTGGGTACCTTGGCTTATAAAATAAACAAACAATAATTAAGATAAGATACAACTAGGTAAGGTAGTCACTGATGGTGTAATGGTACATTCGCCTGACTCCAGTGCGGGCAACATGGGTTCAGTTCCCACTCAGTGAGGATCTGAATGGATGTCTGTCGACTGACTGGCGACCATTTGAGGGTGTAGTCCGCCTTGTGCCCGAAGTAAGCTGGGATAGGCTCCAGCGCCTCGCAACCCTGAATAGGATAAGCGGTGTCGAGAATGGATGGATGGACAACAAGGTAAGACTTTATTGATCCAACAGCATAAAAATGTATTGGTTACAGCAGTGAAAGATAATATAATGAAAAAAAGCAATATCAAACTAAATGAGATGAGAAAAAAAAAAGTGCAGACATAAAATATTGATACAGACAGTACTGTATCTGACTATCTACAACAGGGGTTACCTGATCATTGCACAGATATGTTCAGGTGGCCCACTTTTAGGAATCGACAGTTGGTTAGAATCATAGACGGATAGATAGATTCAATCTGCCCTCTAGTGTGGTGTAAAACCTTTGCTATTAATTAAGTCAAACTGTCATCATGCCTACATTATTTAAACAAGGAAGCAAGGCAAGAATGAAACTTGAGTTTATCACAATGTGTCATTCATTCTTTTATGTTAATTGATTAACATTTACAGTGTAGACATTTACAGATAGGGAGTTCTGCTGATTCCAAGCCTGGAAGCCATTTGTCTTTAAAAATGTGGCGTGGGTAAGAACCAAAGCCTCCACAATGATTCCTGGGTTAACCAGAGAGAAAGAATACACTGCACTGGGGATGACTGTTTCTTCTCTATTCCTATAGGGGAGAATCCCCCCCCTCGCCTCAGTCTGCTCCTCGCACACATGTGGCCACTTGCATCCCCAACATGCTAATCCGAGCCAGGTTTGTGGCAGAGGAAGAGTGTGGTCGGGTGTTTGGGGGGCACTCACGGTGGTGGGGGGTGTCATATGTGCATTTTGCGTGTGGCTGCTGTGTTTGCCTGTGATTACCTCTTGTAACCTGGCTGCGGGAGGCAGCCCCTGACCCGGCGTTGACTCTAGCTGAAGGCATTGTGTGCGTGTGTGTGAGGTTTTGGTGGTGGTGAGGGGTGGGGGGGTTCCTCTATATGCTGCATGTGCAAGTGGGTGGGAGCAGTTAGTATGCGGAGACAGGACCAATGGCAGACCAGACTGCTCTGGCTCTGGAGCTAATCATTGTTTACTAGTCTCATTTCCACTTCTCAGTGAGCTACTGTCACGCACAGCACTGACGGGGAGGAAGGAAGGGAGGGAAAAGGGGTCGGGTTTTTGGATAGGGCTGAGGGGGTTGCAGCAGTGTGAGCAAAGACAGGGGTCCAACAGGCAGTTGGGGAGCTGGCGGGACTTAGGAAAAAGAACTGTGGCGTGCATATATGTGGCAGGGGCGGGGGACATGGTGAGCTGAGACTGAAAAAGCTGTAAACACACCAACAAAAACATCCTGTGGGCAAGCACCTCCGCAGACAACCAGGAGGTAACCACGGGGCATTTGTGCTTGGTCACATCGGTGTGTGCCAGACCACAATGCTCTGAAACCAAGTTAGCTGGGGAACATTGTCAATGGCAGTTGTGATTGTTGTTCGTGTGAAAAGGCATTCGAAGTGATCTAAAATGGTATGTAAGTAGTGTTTTGTTACATGCTTTAAAAAAGGAGCACCCACACAAGACTGAAGGGAACACTTCAAGGACTGTGGTCAAGTCTCACGTTCCAGTCTTGGTTACGTGCGAATGTAAAATGTTAAATATTTTGCTTTAAAGAAAGTCAAGTTGTACTTGCGCTGTTGGAATGTCATTTTCCATCTTTTTTTGTGGACTGGGGTGGGCTTAAATCCCTTTAATAAATTCATAATTTGAAGTAGAAGTGTCATACTGTGTTGCCAAGGCAGCTCTGATCCTTTGCGTGCAGCTGTACATGCAACCTGATATAAGATTGGCTCAATTACAACATCGCTGAGGCCTTTGGGCCCTGCGTTCATTTGGAACAAATAAAAAACAGTGAATATGTTTATTGTGAGATATTTATTTCATTTGTGTCAGACAAAAAAAAGAAATCAACCATGACCAAGTGAGAGGAGCATTATGGAAAATGTTAGGAATGATTCAAGATCTGCAGAGTTCTTTCAGAAATCTCTTTTATGAGTTCTTGTGAATAAATATGCAATGACTGAATACATGGAAGGTCATGATTACAGTTTGTGGCCTCGACTTTCACTTGACCTCATGACTGAACATACCAGTTTGACACATTCAGTAAGATGTGCAAAAAACAACAAAAAAAAGGTTCAGTTGGCACACTTAAACGAGACATGCATTTTTTTCCCCCAATTTAAAACACTTCCCAGGTGTCTTAGTCATGTCTCTAGCATGCGTTCTTCAAAATATACCATGGCTCAACAATGATAGACATATTTTTACAGCATATTTCTTTCCGTTGTGAAGTTGTCTCGTTTTAAGGGTGGATTTGTCTGATGCGGTGCGCCAGCCCTCACCCCGCACCACGAACTGCTGGGCCACTGGCGAGTCCGGCTTTTGTTAGTTTGACAGTGGACTTCATCTTGCCGGCGTGTTCCAGCCGGCTTTTGGCCGTCTCCTCTTCCGTCTCGTTCGGCTGCTGGTTTCTTCTAGTGGAAGCAGAGCCCAGAGTGTGGCAAAACAAGCGAGTCCCCTTATCTTCGATGAAAGGGTTTTACCTCACAGATACAATAGTTCACCCTGCAGATGTGGCACACGGAAACATTGCCAAACACACACTTCCTCACAGAGCAATCAAATCAGTGCCGTGAATTCTCGGGTCAGTCCTTGCACACTCTGATTTTGACAATGCCCATTTTTTCCACAGGAACTTTGGAAATAAAATTGTCCTCATCATAAAACTTTTGTTATGTTTTATTGTCATTTAAGTGTCAAATAAGTTAACCTTATATCAAATCTTTTAATGAAAATGAATGATAAAGTGTAATGCAAAGGTTGGTCCTGGAGCACAGGTGCCTCACACGCCCTTTAATCCTCACAAGTGCAAAAAGAAGTTAACCAATTAAGCAAAACAAACTATGTTAACCTTTGATGCTTGCTGAACTGAGCTTTCGAGAGGAAAACTGACATTTCACATGATGTGCACGACAATGAGAGAATATCATATAGGGAAAGGGTTATAGCGCTCATCTTCATGAGGGTTACGGGTGAGCTGGAGCCTCTTTAATTTTGGCAAGACACCCTGGATTGGTCGCCAATCGCAGAGCACATATAGACAAACAACATTCACACCTATGGACAATTGAGTCTTCGCTTAACCCAACAGGAGCCAAGACTCAAACTCCAAACCTCAGAACTGTGAAGCAGCCATGCTAAGCACGAAAGCACTGTGCTACCCTGAAATCCTAAACATTAAGGGTAATATAAGATGCTTAGTCACACACTTAAAACGGTTAAAGACTCACATAGAAATCATACATTCTGGTTTTGTTGTTAAGTAGAAAAGTGCAGGAATTGAATTCCAATCTTTCCTAGCACATTCAAGCTATTTGGACACTTTTCACCTCCACTGCATGCAGACTGCGTGATAGAACTTCAATGCGTGGCACCCAGCACAGCACCCATGTATGATGTACAGTATAGAGATATTTCTTTCTAATGGCGTCGAGTTTTTGCGTGCTTGGGGAGCCAAGCGGGGAAGAGCTAGCGTGCCGCGCCGGCCTGGCGTGCGCGGACCTCGGCCACTGAACTCCGGCTTTCCAGGGGGGCGGGGGCTTGCGTGGGGGAGGGAGTGCGGCGTTATAGCGAGAGATTAAAATGAGACGAGGGAGTGAATGCGAGAAGAAATGGCTTCCAGATGACCCCCGAGTCTGTGAGCTCATCAGAAGGAACTGTTAGGACACTTTGTTAGGTATCTCACCTCCTGTCTGAATAATACAAATGGAATTCCTAATAAGAATGAGCATGAGCAATGAGAAGATCTCTATACAAAATGTCCATCAGTAATTATGACAGGGAACGAAAGAGTGTTTTATACCTACTGAAACATTTTTATAGTTATCACTTTTCCTTTGCCCCTCCTTGAGCCGTCACCTTATCGTGGTGGAAGGGTTTGTGTGTCCCAATGATCCAAGGAGCTAAGTTGTCTGGGGCTTTATGCCTCTGGCAGGGTCACCCATGGGAAACAGGTCCTAGGTGAGGGACCAGACAAAGCACGGCTCAAAGACCCCTTATGATGACGACAAAAAATGGACTCAGGTTTCCCTTGCCCGGACGCGGGTCACCGGGGCCCCCCTCTGGAGCCAGGCCTGGAGGTAGGGCTCGAAGGCGAGCGCCTGGTGGCCGGGCCTGCACTCGTGGCGCCCGACCGGGCACAGCCCGAAAGGGTAACGTGGGTCCCCCTTCCCATGGGCTCACCACCTGTGGGAGGGGCCATCGGGGTCGGGTGCAGTGCGAGCTGGGCGGTGGCCGAAGACATTAGCGGCAGCGTTTGGTGTGAGGTTTAAAAAATTGCTTTCAGCACAATAGGGTTGCTTTCCACCCCCCATAGTATAAAGTATCTGCCGTCCTGTTAAGTGCAATTCGCGTATACAAACCCCAATTCCAATAAAGGTCGGACGTTGTGTAAAATGGAAATGACAACAGAATAAAATGATTTGCTAATCATTTTCAATCTATATTGAATTAAATACACTTTAAAATACACGATATTTAATGTTTCAACTGATCAACTTTTTTTTTGTTGCGAATATTCACTCATTTTGAATTTGATAAGTTAAAAAAAAGATGGAACAGGGTCATGTTTACCACTGTGTTACATCACTTTTCCTTTTAACAACACTCAATAAGTATTTGAATCTTTGTAGGTGGAATTCTTTCCCATTGTTGCTTGATATTGCCATTGTCATATTTTGCACTTAATAATGCGCCACACATTTTCAAAGGGAGACAGGTCTGGACTGCTGGCAGGTCATTCTAGTACTCGGAGTCTTTTACTACGAAGCCATGCTGTTGTAACACATGCTGAATGTGGCTTGGTATTGTCTTGCTGAAATAAGGAGGAACAACCCTGAAAAAGATGTTGCTTGGATGGCAGCATATGTTGCTGCAAAACCTGTGCGTACCTTTCACCATTAATGGTGCCTTCACAGATGTGCAAGTGGATCACATTCTCTGAGAGCCATTATTTCTTAACACAAAGATATGTACCTGCCTTTTTAAATTAGTTTGATCTCATATTCATTTGCTTATTACTCCATAATTATCAACAGTTTGTTAACTGTAGAACCAGACAGTGTTTTCCTGCAACATGCAAAGTGTGACAAAGCACCTAATGAGTTGACTAGACTGCTTTTTAAACCGTGCATGCTTATGTTGTTTTGCTCCTATTTGTTTGTTTTGCTGCTGTTTGTCGTGATGAACTAGATTGTTGTCATTGTTATGAAACAGGACATTGCTGTTTCTTTTAATCGTTTTTTCTTTACTGATTGGCATATTTGATGAGCTCCTTTGTCTGTGTCTGTGCAAGGCTCGGCAGGTGGGGAGGCAGAGGCCAGTGGCTCAGCCTCAGGCTCACGGAGTGTTTCGTGCAGTATGGATACTAGCAGCAGGTTGCTCTCCTCATTGTGTAATTGGGCGGATAAAGTTCCGTGATTCCCTCTCTTTTGCACCTCCATGTGTTCTGCATGAGCAGCTCTGTGCATTTTAGTATCCTGAAAATGGAGCCGGGTCAGTGTGCGGTCACGTTATCCCCCCCACTGCTCCAATTCTGCCGATGAGTGGATGGAATTGTCGCAAGAGCAGTGCACCGAGGGCAGAGCTCATTCACGGCACTGAGTGCTTCAGAGCAATGTTGTAGTCTCACAGCTATTGTGCTTTATTGCAAATGCCCTGGGATTTGTCTTTTCTTTTAAATTTAAAACAAAGGATCATTTTCTTGGTACACTGGCTTGTAAAAGGAGAAGTGATTTTGTCGACTATTTACCCAGTTGTTTTAACGCTACTATCCACACTAATGCTTAGTATGTCATTTTATATTATTGTCTTACAAAGCGTTGAAAATAAACGACAGGGTGATTGAAAAGTAACTTATTCATATGATGTAATATTTTTTCTCAATTTTATTTTGTTTGTTCCATGATTAAAATAGCAAGTCTATTCTACCAAACCAACGACTTTGGAAGAATTTGAAGGGCGAATACGAGAAGTTATGTCTTCCATCCCACAAGAGTTGCTTATGAAATCAGTTCATGCGGTTCCCAGACGGCTTGAGAAACTGGTGACTAATGCTGGCGCCCATATCGAATTTTAAATAAAACTCCATGCAATACACTTTCTTCTCATGTTCATTTCTTGTAAGAATTATAGTTCAGAAATAAATTACAAGTACTTAAAAATAGGCAAATACTTTTCAACCACCCGGGAGAAGTGCAGCTCTCTACCAAGGCCAAACAATCCTAATTTGATTCAGCACCTAAATCAAACCTCCATATGTTATTATACTGCATTATTCACTGACAATTTAAGGAGCATGTATGGGATTAGCATAACTGAAAAACAAAACCCTGGATTTGTACCAAAATAAAATGTTTTTCTTTCGATCATGGCCCACCTTGGACAATTTGTCTTGTCATTTGTTGAAGCACTTCTTATATAATTCTGCTCAAAAGCAGGCAGACAGCCATTGATTAAAAATGATATTCCTGTTACATAAGAACATCACCCAAGTATGGTGGGAGCCTGGGAGCCAAAAATAAATTGGTACCTCTTCTAATAATATGGATAAAGCCATAACTGGCATAACATGTATAGTTGACACCTTGTCCGTTCTGAGAATAGAATTCACTTGTGCAAGAAAACTAGCACCTCTGTTTGTTGTGTTTGAGCGAGAGCCAAGATAAAGGAGGAAAAAGAATAGGAGGTGTGCGGTTGCTTCATGGGAATAAGATTAATGATGAGTAGAATAAATCATCCTTACAGTAGACCAATAGAACTGCTTTGTGAAAGTGCGAAATGTGAACAATCTGCTGTTATATACACTAGCATATAAAGACTCTTTGGAGCTGCTGCCGTTACCAAATACATGATTTAATGATTTCACATTTTCGTAAACAACTCACTGTAACCATCTGCTAGGATTTAACCGTTTTAGGCGATTCATAAACTCAGTTTTTTTCCATACATTTTGACTTTTGTGCTTATATTTGTGTTATTTGACGTCTCAAAGAAGTCACTTAGGTCTTTACACATTACATTGCATGTCCTCAGATAAATGAAGAACCATCACAGCAAGCTGATGGATAATAACAGCGTGATCCTTGGTGATGACAAACCTCTCGGAGCCTCTTGTCCTCTGGTGCACCCCACCAGTGAGAGGTGTCATATTTGCTTTCAGTTGACTGATGAGGGGCCTCTGAACGTCTGAATGTTAAACGTTGACGCCTCCTTGTTAACATGCAATGTTTTTTTGGGGGGAGAGCAAGGCCCTCACATTTTGATGTGAGCATATTCCTTCGCTCAATTGATGACCAAGCATTAATAACAATGTCACTCAATATAGTATGCATTGTATATCAGTGGCAGGCTGAGCGTTTGGTGCCTGGGCCTTCGGTGGGGAGTCTGGAGACCTACCCGACTTAATCCACCTCTTTATACCAACGCTATACAAAGTACAATGTTTGATTTCGTGAAGCATTTTCAATGCCAAGCATTATTATCATTTGTCTTGCACCGGCATATGCTGTCATATGTTTTTAGACCGTTCTTGTATTTGAATTTGTCACCTTACTTCGCAAATAATTTCAATGCATTGTATAAAAGGAGAAAAGTCGGCCTTGATTTAATTGTGGTACGTTGGTGACTATAACCCTTTTAATTGTTACCATTATATACTTTGACAAAATAAAAATCAGATAAAAGTTTTGTATTTGCATAAAAAGTCTAAAATCTAATTTTGAGCACTATACTGTACAGCCATGCTGATCTGGGGTGAGATTTGTCTCAAAATTATTTACACACATATATCCGGGATTTAGACACGTTTTTAAAAATATATCATAAGTATATTTGCGATTTATACGTTTTTAATGTTGTCTGTGCACTTACCATGACTTATCATTTGTAAATATTCAGTTCTGCTTGTGAATTGTTGATTCAGCAGGCACGCGCATTTATTTTTTAGACAAATGTAACGCAGTTTTCAAGATATTCACACTCACAAAAGTTGAGAATATTCACTCGTGGGAAGGTCCGTCCCTCCATCCATTAGGAGGCAGTGTTGCTGTCTCCGTTGAGAGCGTAGACTTTAAAATAGATGATTGAGAGCTTGCCACTGTTATTATTCAAACAGTGTAATAAGAAGCTGTTTTTTTGGATCTTGGATGAGTAAAGCCATTTCTTTTTATTTTACTTACTAATGACGGGCCTGCCGGTTGTCCACGTTGTTCAGCCATTGTCGCTTTACCGGGGATTTCAGCAGACAAACATAATGCAGTTTTCAAGATATCCACACACACGCACACACACACACACTAAACGTGTACATCACTGACTTATTTGTGGATTTGAAAAACACATGTAAATCACAGATATACAGTATTTGTGTAAATAATTTTGAGACAAATCTCTCCCCATATGCTGATGGCCTGGCCTTGGTCAAACTATTTTGACCATTGACCATGACGACTTCCATAAACAACTGGTGGTGGTCAAATTTGTTCTTTATTTTTATGTGGTATCGATAGACAAATGTGGTTTGGATCTTCACAAAGTAAAACATTTATTTCAGTACCAAGAGTAAATCTGTCACACATATCATGTAGCATTATGTCACCAGCATTAGTCAGTTTTCGATTTTCATTTTCCAGTGCATGTTTGACCACCATGTGCACCACTGGCATGAAGATGCTTTCAAGCCGTGAGCCTCACGCACACATCGTATTTGTGTAACTTTACGTCTGCTCGCATGACTGAAGTTCATACTTTCCATTTCACACATATTCATCGTTGCTATCTTCAATCAGGAATTGAGAGACGGAAAATACATTTACAGTCACTGTATCCTTAGCTGTGTGCAGTCTTTTCTGTATTTTGTCTCACAGCATTTTGTATTATTGTTTAATACTTTTTACTACTATTAGGGAATGAAAATACAAAGCTGTTAATTGGTTGATTCTTCCACTGACCAATCTGATGTTTTCATTACCACCCTATTCTTGACTATCAAGTATCCACACATATTTTCTATTAAATCCTATTCCCTTCAGAACTAATAAAACAACCAAATTAATTATTATTTTTCTAGGAGGCCTCAACATCCGGCGGCACGGAGGCCGACTGGTTAGAACGTCTGCCTCACAGTTCTGAGGACCGGGGTTCAATCCCTGGCCGGCCCCGCCTGTGTGAAGTTTGCATGTTCTCTCCGTGCCTGCGTGGGTTTTCTCCGGGCACTCCGGTTTCCTCCCACAACCCAAAAACATGGATGGTAGGTTAATAGACAACTCTAAATTGCCCGTAGGTGTGAATGTGAGCGCGAATGGCCCTGCGATTGGCTGGCAACCAGTTCGGGGTGTACCCCGCCTCCTGCCCGATGCTAGCTGGGATAGGCTCCAGCACTCCCACGACCCTTGTGAGGATAAGCGGCTCAGAAAATGGATGGATGGATGGGCCTCAACATCCAGTTGAGTTATTTCATCCCAAGGTGTTAATGTCCCTTTGGTGGCAAAATAATTCCTAAATCCTGTGGGAACATTTGCCAAAAATAAATACTTACTTGCAAACAATTCTTATAGTACAGTAATACACCAGAGGACTTTATTTTAGTAACGTTTTAAAAAGTATTTATCATTCGGCAGCAGTAACTCTTCTGTAAGGATTTTGGAATGGTCACAGTTCGAGTCCAATTGCAAGAAAAAAAATTGCCAAAAGTTGTTGGAGTGCTTGTCTGCATCCTGACTACTGCTGAGACACACTTGAGCGAGGTGATCTCTACATAAACAACACTTTTATGACCTTTTGAGGTCTCCCCCCACAATGCCCTGCCCTGTTCCCCCTTATCTTGTCGCACCTTCCCTCGAGGTGATACATTTCTCAAGAAATTCCTTTAGGGAAACGTGGGGGCTGCCCCAAAAGCTAAATAACGTCTCTCATGCACAACGTATTCCACATGCTTTCTCGGGGGGCAAGGAGGCACCCTATACGCCACATGTGGCTCAGACCACCTACGTACAGTGGGTACGTTAAGTTTTTAGACCCCCTTAAATGTTTCACTCTTTGTTATATTGCAGCCATTTGTTAAAATAATTTAAGTAATTTTTTTTTCCTCATTAACGTACACACAGCACCCCATAGTGACAGGAAAAAAAAACGGAATTGTTGAAATTTTTGCAGATTTATTAAAAAAGAAAAACTGAAATATCACAGAGGCAAAAGTATTCAGACCCTTTGCTGAGTATTTAGTAGAAGCACCCTTTTGAGCTAATACAGCCACGAGTCTTTTTGGTAATGATGCAACAACTTTTTTCACACCTGGATTTGCTGATCCTCTGCCCTTCCTCCTTGCAGATCCTCTCCAGTTCTGTCAGGTTGGATGGTGAACGTTGGTGGGCAGCCATTTTCATGTCTTTCCAGAGATGCTCAATTGGGTTTAAGTCAGGGCTCTGGCTGGGCCATTCAAAAACAGTCACAGAGTTGTTCTGAAGCCACTTCTTCTGTATTTTAGCTGTGTGCTTAGGGTCATTGTCTTTTTTGAAGGTGAACCTTCGGCCCAGTCTGAGGTTCTGAGCACTCTGGAGAAGGTTTTCATTCAGGATATCCCTGTGTACTTGGCCGCATTCATTTTTTCTTCGATTGCAACCGGTCGTCCTGTCACTGCGGCTGAAAAACACCCCCACAGCATGATGCTGCCACCACCATGCTTCATTGTTGGGACTGTATTGGACAGATGATAAGCAGTGCCTGGTTTTCTCCACACATACCGCTTAGAATTAAGGCCAAAAAGTTCTATCTTGGTCTCATCAGACCAGAGAATCTTATTTCTCACCATCTTGGAGTCCTTGGGGAGGGGGAGGGGAGGGGTGGGTGGGGGGGTAATGTCATAGGTGTGTGTTCTGCTCCTGAGAGCAGCTTCCCCACCTGTGCCCCGTTCACCCTAATTACCCCTTGCATTTAACCTCGTGTCTCATTCTTTCTGGTCGCCAGTTCGTTGTACCTTGTTGTCGCGTTCCAGCATTCCTTGTTTCCACGTCACCGACTCATAGTAAGATTAGACCCTGTTCTGATAATTGACCTTGCCTTTTTGCGTCACGTTTTTGGATACTGTTGCCTTTGCGGATTGCCTGCCTGTGTGGCGACCTCTGCCAGTTTTTTTTAAACCTTTCTTTTTGAAACTGTCCATTTGAATTGGAGTCGTACATTTTGGGTCATTAACACTAATTAACCTCTAGAAACGTAAGGTAAAGTTAGTCAACTATTGTCACTCCTCACATATTTATATTAGAAAAATCTCACGGCACACCACCAAACAAAAATGTTACAAAGTATGTACTGTCTCAATCTACTCACAAATGGACTTACACAGTGGAAAATCTGTGCCTGTTAAGTGGAACACAAAGCTATCATTCTGTTGTATGAATGGCAACAGGCATCTACACAGGCAAATTGTACCTTCTGTTATGGAGTGGAAGATAATTTTATCATTCTGCCTATCACTATAGGTCACTGGCATAGATAGCTATACAAAGAGACACTGAAAAATAGTACCTAATTTTCATTTGAATGTTTAAAATGTGGTAAGCTGATGGAATTTCTCCCTCTTTTCCTCAAAATTAATTAAATAGTATATGTTAGTTTAACGCATTTTAATCATGTGCAACTGATGTACATGTTCGAGTTAAGTAAATTCAAAGGAATTTTTTTCTCAGTGTACATTATTTGGAGTAAATCAACATTCTCGGATCAGAACGTGAAATTGGATGATTCGTCAAAGCACGCTAATTAATGTGCATCGGCACAGTGGTGCGAAATTACTCAAAGGTGTTTCGTTAATTCAATTTCCCTTGAGGGATAAATTGGAATAAATAAATAAAAGTGTACATTTAAGTGTGTGTCAATGTTGAAAGCTTAACTGAAGGTCAGCTGACGACGAAGGAACATGGTTCTGGTTCTGCTCTTCATCACGTCACTCTCGAGGTGCACTGAGGTGAGCACAGTTGTTTTTGCTGAAACGTCCCTTCTTACTTTTCCGACACCGGTCATCTTCCCGTCTACTCCCCGTGTTTTATTACCTACGTCGGCCCTAATTCGGCGTGGTGAAGGCGGCCGCTGCGTGACGAGACACGTCTGGGCCCCTGCGTGAGAAGGCTGGCTCGCTTTGCGTGACCGTGTCCCTCAGCACTCTCACTCCTGGCACCTCCCCGCAGGACCCCCCTCTGACCCTGTTCGTGCCCTCGTTAGCTGGCACGGTACTGGTTTATTTGCTTTGGCTGTCCGCCCGTGTGAAAGGCACATTCTGTGACAATGCTCACACAGGGTTCATCTCGTAGAGCGGAGCCATGGCGGCGGTGTCGGTGGAGGTAGCCGTGTGTGCATCAGAAATCGCTTTGTGCACGGCAGCGTATTTGAGTGTGTGACCTCCCTGTCTGGTCAAAAGGAAACAAGGTCCACTCCATTTACATTTGAGGAGGGTCATGCACATGCGGGTCACTCGGAGTTTACTGTCCCACTTGTCCCGTCCACTGACGAGGACAGAAAAGGGAACATGATGATCACTGGGAGGAACTTTCGCTTGTTCCCACTGATGTAACCCACAAAACGCTCACGCTAACATTCATGTCTCCTGCCAAATGTCCTGGATTGTATTCTGAGTGAAGATAGCTGGGGATGACAGGTTGGAGACAAATCTGTACAAGAGCTTCACACAATGATTTCCTGCCAATTGACACTTTTGGAACCATAAAGGAAATGCCACAGCATTATATTAATATAACCTAAATATATCTTTTTACGTTCTACAATCTAGCTCTTTTGACTGTTATAAATGGCTGATGACAGCTGCAGGATCACTAATTGAATGTGATAGATCAGTACATGGTGATTAGCACATCTGTCTCACAGTTCAGAGGTTCTGGGTTCGAATATTAGCTCAGGCCCTCCTGTGTGGAGTTTGCATGTTCCTCCCCTGCTTGTGTGGGTTTTCTGTGGGTACTGCTGCTTCCTCCCACATTCCAAAAACATGCAAATCTAGGTTCATTGAAGATTCTAAATTATCCACGAGATGTGAATGTCACAGTGTTTGTTTGTATGTCTATAAGTGGCTTGTAATTGGCTGGCGACGAGTCCAGGGTGTACCCTGCCTCTTGCCCAAAGTCAACTGGGACGGGCTCCAGTTTACCCTTATGAGGATAAACGCTATAGAAAATGGATGGCTGGATATAGGTAGCACGGTAACGTAGTGGTTAACACGTCTACATAACAGTTGAGCGGTTTGGAGATCCAAAAATCCCCATATTTACTCAAATAATTATTCATTTAGATGATGCTGTTGGAGGGGTACTATTTAGCAATACATATTGTATTTATTATTGTAGTTGCAATTGGCAATAGTGTAGCACTGCAATGCATCACACCTAGAGCCTAATATTTTGGTGACCTTATTTGGCAAACTTTACAATGGTAAAACACAGAATTGTAGACCTGGCACAAGTTGCTCATAAGCATACCACAAGTTAAGTAGTAAAGACAAAGAGAGTCGCCAAGTTGTTCTTCACTTTTTGTTCTAGCAAAAGCTTTGTGATTGTGATTAAAGATGTTCAATGACTGCATGTGTACATGTGGTATTCATTCCCCGCTCAGAGACTTAAACTGGCTGTGTTGATCAAACTCACCACAATGTTTAGTGTATAATCATTAGACTCAACACAACAACAATATGGACCTCCTACCAGCGAAGGTTTTGGGTGTATTATTATACCAGGATATTGACACATGCAGTCACACAACTTTGATATAATTCGTTGACTCCTGGGGAAGCCAAGTTTATCCACTATTCCTTTAAATCAGAGAAGGGACAGAGTAAGAAAGAAGCTCGATAAGGTCCCTAAATCAAGCAGCGTGGTGGGAGTATGTTCCTTATTAACCTCTGCCACTGTTTCAGTTAATACCTCTGCTGGGATGGAACCTCTTTGGCTTTAAATACTGACACTCAACTGGCTTTCGGCAGTTCTCTCAACTAATATTGAAAATTACATATGGTGATTGATGTTATCGTTGACTAAAGTGTTGCAAAATACTATTATTGCATGTTTCTAACAGAACCCCTCAAAGTGAATCATTACGATTTATTTGCTTCAAATTGGGAGCTCGTCAAACCCTTACTGTGCGGCTTACCATTGACCTGGCCACATATTTGGATGATGTGCAAATAGAAGAGCCGCAACCTTATGTGCCGACATGACCGTAAATGACAAACAAGACATTAAAAATGAGCTACGGAGAAGATGAAAAACCGAGCGTTGTCTACTGTTCCAGGAAACCGACTTCCTGGTGGTCCCCTCACGTTACGTATACTGCCACTAACCCAAACACAAATAAACAAGGCACAAACAAGATTTGATTAGGACTGGCTCCAGCATGGAGGCTTTCTCAGTTTGTCTTCTCTTCGTTTGTTTACACGCAATAACAGTTTGTCACTCTTAGATGTGCTGAAGGGCGATGGCGAGCTCCCTTGTGAGGCGTGGCATGTCCGTTCTCTGTACCGCTTGTCCTCAACAGGGTCACGGGTGTGCTGCAGCCAATCCCAGCTGACTTTGGGCAAGAGGCGAGGTACACGCTGTACTGGTCGTCAGCCAATCGCAAGGCACATACAGACAAACAACCAATCACACTCACATTCCCACCGACGGAAAATTTTAAGTCTTCAATGAATCTACCATGCATGTTTTCGGAATGTGGGAGGAAACCGGAGTACCCGGAGAAAACCCACGTAGGCACGGGGAGAACATGCAAACTCCACGCAGGAAACCCGGAGAGGAGATTCGGACCCCGAACCCCAAAATTAGACACCCACCCCCCCCCCAACAGAACAGCAGAAAAAGACAGTGGATGCTGAGGGTGTTGAATTTTCATGTGGAAATGTCGATATTCACCCTTGAAAATGATCCCTGTCATGAAATTAACATGCAAAATAATTATTTACAAAGTAATAATAATGCACCTTATGTGTTGTAGCATTGAATTTTCAGTTTCTTTTCTGTGTGGCTCTAATACTCCACAGAACATGACACGATGTTTGATTACTCAGTAGAAAGTCAATATCAATGTGTGAAACCAGAATCTACAAAAATAAAGGGCGTAACTTGAATAGTATCTTGATGCATGCCAGAAAAACATTTGGACAACTAAACCCCTTTTTTTTTTATGTCAATTAGCAGCAGAAGTACTCTACATCTGTCAAATATCATCACAAAAATGTATGTCTCCAAAGTGTCAAATTGTAATAAGGTTTAAAAGTTATTTCAACTTAAAAACTGGATGAGGAGTCTGGATGCAAAAAGGCCAAACTATTTTTATTGTTAAAAACATCCGTCCGACTACTGCCAGTTGTTTTGTTTTTTGTTGGGTGTGTGATGTTATTGAATAAGAATACGATGGCAGGAAATCGTAAATCCTGTCATCTTTTTTCAATTAGTATTAATCTTCTTTGCAAGATTCCTCAAAGATTTTATGTGACACCTCGCGTGCAGGAGAGCTTCTCTGTGAACGTGAATGTCATGCATCTATTAGAATTTCACAGTCTTCTGCCTTGTCCATTTTTATTGGACCCTAGGCTCCACGCGGTGGGGAGTGAATGATGAAGGTGCACTAAAGAAGAGCCCATAACATGACATAAGATGGAATGATCTTTCCTGCTGGTGCGCATAACGTGCGAAGGGCAGACATGCAACTGTGAGGAGGAGAAGCTTGAAATCCACAGGTTATGTTTACCATGTGAATGCTTAAGAAAGGTCACGACCTCAGACATCTCACAATCCGCTCAATTCCTTCCCCTCCGTGACCCCTCGATGGCCTCTGGCCACACCACATCATGTCGCCACCTGATGAAAGATGCCGATGAGCTGCAAAGTGATCTTCGGTCACGGGCCACGTATCTGCAGCCATATGGAGCCCAAATGAGAAAAAGTTGTTGTGTTGTATCCCTTCACAAGTCACCCTGAGTAACCTGGATGCACCTTTTTTAATACTAATTTTCACAAGTAGAGGACATTGTCTGTCTCCATCCATCATCCATCCATCCATTTTCTGAGCCGCTTCTCCTCACTAGGGTCGCGGGCGTGCTGGAGCCTATCCCAGCTATTTTCGGGCAGGAGGCGGGGTACACCCTGAACTGGTTGCCAGCCAATCGCAGACATTTTCTGTCTCCCCCTTGATATTTCAAATAACCTATGCTCAAAGTACAGAAACATGAAACTTGTTGACTAAATTATAATAGACTTGAGGCAAAATGTAACTTTTTGTTATCTGTAGTAAAAGTGATTCCTTTAAAATACCAGTTAGGTCTTGAGGAACCCACTTAAATGGCTTTCTTTTATCTTGTCACCGCAGCTCGATGTTCAATTTACAAATTTAGATACAAATATAGCAGATAAAATGAGTACTAAATCACACACACACACACACACACACACACACACACACACACACACATATATATATATTATATATATAATTGTATATATAATTTTTTAAATTTAATTATATAGCTAAATCTGGGGACACGGTGGAAGACTGGTTAGCACGTCTACCTCAGGACCCGGGTTCAAATCCGGCCCCGCCTGTGTGGAGTTTGCATGTTCTCCCTGTGCCTATGCGAATGGTTGTTTGTTTATATGTGCCGTGCGGCGCAGGTGGAGACAGGCTTGAGCAACGAGACGTGGAAGGTTGGGTGAATCTTTAAGGACTGTGGAAGCTTCAACTGGACGGAAGTGGGATTGATGATTTTGGTAATTGGGAAAGGGCCAATGAAACGGGGAGTGAGGTTACGGGATTCAGTTTGAAGCCGGGAGGTCGTGAGAAGAAAGCCTGACAGATTGGCCCACTTTGTATTCGGGCGTCGGTGAGCGATGACGGTCCGCGAGCTGTTTATTGCATGCGGCGGACCGGGTCAACGTCGCACGGACGTTTTTCCACGCTGCCTGGATTCTCTGGAGATGATCCTTGACTGCGGGACTGTCACTGCCTGCTCCTGTTCTTTGAATAAGAGCCAGTTTTTGTAGCCGGGGATCGGATCGCCAAGGTCCCCCCCTCCGGTCACCCCCCAGCTCACATTGCACCCGACCCCTATGGGCCCTCCCACAGGTGGTGAGCCCATGGGAAGGGGGACCCACGTTACCCTTTCGGGCTGTGCCCGGCCGGGCCCCATGGGTGCAGGCCCGGCCACCAGACGCTCGCCTACGAGCCCCACCTCCAGGCCTGGCTCCAGAGGGGGGCCCCGGTGACCCGCGTTCGGGCAAGGGAAAACGTTTTCCTTTGTTTTTAATCTTCATAGGGGTCTTTGGAGCTGTGCTTTGTCTGGTCCCTCACCTAGGACCTGTTTGCCATGGGTGACCCTGCCAGCTGCATAAAGCCCCAGACAATTTAACTCCTAGGATCATTGGGACACCAATCCCTCCACCACGATAAGGCGATGGCTCAAGGAGGGGGAATTGATATTATTATTATTCTGAAGTATTTTGAAATATATGATATCACAAAAAAAAATCTCATAAAATGTGTACCATTTATGGTTGAGCCAATCAAATTATATATACGATGGTTTATTTAGTTTATTATTATTATTATTATTATTGAAAACATTTTAGAAAAATCAAAAAAGGTCTTTTTTTCAAAAATGTTGGTGCCTAAATTGTCCTCCAATCGAATGACCCTCCTGTTGGAATTTACCGCTCGTGCAAAAGCAACTACCTTTCCCTGACACGCTATGTCATAAATCTGCACTTTTAACTCCATCGGCCTCTGTGCTTTGAGTCTGGGCCCACACAATCCCGTGCGAGGATAAGCGTTCCTCACAGGTGCCCCTGTGCCGAAACGTACTGTGGGCCCCGACTCCCCCCCACCCCCTGCACTCCACAGTCACGCAAACGCTGCCCCACGCCAGGTCCTTGGCCTGATTTTATTGCAGCCAGCAGGGAAACCAGACGCTCGAAATGCCTCGATCTACATCACTTTCATGAGCAGATTTACTCGGAAATAAATCATTTGTGGGATTCATGAAATACGGAGACGTCAAGGAGGATGTGTGCTGCCTTGATGGTCAGACATGTGGTGTGCACTACAGAATGAGCTATTTTTCTTTACATACTGTATGAAAGAGCATCTGTTAATGCTAACTACTTGTACCTTATAGACAAATTAGGATAAATAAAGTCAGCTGTGTTTCGCGGATACTCAGCGATCAAGACAAGTCGAGTATTTTGGGTCCACTAACATATGAAGTATTTTTTACCCTCTTGGTCACCATATTTCTTGTGTGTTGAATGGAGAAGTGTAAGGAGCCTCTAAAAAAAAGGAAAAAAGAAACTTGTTTCTCATTCTTACGAGAAGCTTTCTCATTAGTAGCAGAAACTTTCTCATTTGAATGAGAAACCTTCTCGTTAGAATGAGTGTAAAGCGTAATGATAACCACAGAAGCAGAAATGGAACTTGCCGCGAACAGAAAAAGGTCTGGCTGCTCACTAGTGTGTGGGCTATACGGTTTATTGACTATCGAGCCGTAGGAACACCAATAAAAATGTCACAAAGTAACAATATCGCTGTGCAAACGCCTTCCTGTTCCCAGTAGGTGTCCGTCAGGCATTTTCAGAATCAGAATCAGAATCAGAATCATCTTTATTTGCCAAGTATGTCCAAAACACACAAGGAATTTGTCTCCGGTAGTTGGAGCCGCTCTAGTACAACAAACAGTCAATTTACAGAACACTTTGGGGACATAAAGACATTGACAAAAAACAATTGTGCAAAAAGAGGGTGAGTAGATTTGTTTTACAGTGATTTTATAATGGAAACAGTTTAAGCCTGTAATCACTTTACTTGACATGTTATGTTATGTTATAGGAAAAATAGGAATAGGAAAAAATAGGAAATAGGAAAATTAGAACAACAATACGTCACCCAAGCGTCACGGGACAGATTGGGTTCAACTGTTCCAGGGTTGACCATCATTTAGCATCATTTCAACATTTTTAACAGTTATACAAGTGTGGAAATAAATTAAGCACTGTTAATATTAAAACAGTGAGACAAGAAAACAATCAACTTTAATGCAAATGACAAAGGTGTAATGTGAAGGTGAGTTATGTCGCAGATCCACCTCATGCATTTAACATTATTGCAGCAATAGCCATATAAGTGTTTAAGAAACACCCTTCGATGCAAAAACGATACTCCACCTTAACTTTATCAACAAGTTAAATGTTTGATGATTACCTATTCATGTGTGTTGAATTCACTTGCGGAGTACACGCATACTGATGTTTAAAAACCTTGACTATTTTCAAATGTGAGAGACCCCACATGACGATGGAAAAATCGACAAGCGTGTTCTTATTGCCCTCATAGTGTGTGATGTACTCTAAATGACCAACATACACATAACGATATCTCCATGGACAATCACTAGTCTCGTTCCCAAAACAGATGTCCACCTATTGTACCAAAACTGACCTATGATGCCACAGGTCATCCAGACTGCCAGAAAATACAAAGACTACTACTACTAGTAGTAATTGTTGCAGTAGTAGTAGAAGAAATAATACAAGAACTTAGGCTAACTGTTAGCTGATATGTTGACGACACACATAAGTTTCTTACAGGTTCAACATTTCGGGTTTTCAGCCCCAAAGTTTTCTCCGAGCAGCAGGATAATCTTTTAGAGGAATCTGGCAATTGGGTCTTAGAAATGCTCATATTCGGCCCTATTGTCAGTATATGCTAACCCCGCTTAACAACCGAGTGTGGACTGTTACATCAGGTTCTGCTTCTTTCACCCCATATCAAGGCTGATCCTGCTTTTAGGATGAAGTGAAAAAGCCCCAAAGGTTTTGTGCGACTTTAGGGGCATAATTTCCCTCCAAAATTTCTGTTTGAATGAGCTCGGGGGGAATTGCTTTTGAAGGATCCGGCATATTTCTATTTGACTAATCATATTTGGTGCAGACATGCGAAGATCCAGGAACAAGACCTCAAGGCTTTATAGGTCACTTGAGATCAGCACTCTGGATTTTATAGGGCAGGACTCCATCCAGACTGCGATTCATAAAACACATTCAAAGCCAGCGTCTTCTAAAGGGGCTGATGATTCAAAATAATTTATTCAGGTTGGTTAGATGTCATGCAATCCAACGACACTACGAAGATTTTGGTGGTGTTCCTAAAAGACTGGGAGATGCACGCTGGTGCAGACCCAAGCCGCCGCTCCATCTGGTTTAAGGCTGAGAACAAATCAAAGTGCTTTCTCCGTTCCCCTCCACTGAAGGAAACACAACTACGCATGTTTGGCGTTTGAATCAATTGGCCGCGTTAGACATTTTTACGAAATGGCGTGAAAGTTGAACATTCTTCATCCGTCTCATTATGAAATGCTTTGGATTGACACAGTTAGAAAATGTTCTCAGAGGTCTCGACACAAGACCTTCCTTTGACGCATTCCTCCCAAATGTCTGCTGCATCTAATTTTTCCCCCCTAGATTTTTTTGTAACTGCTTTTCAGGGAGGTTTCTAAAATGACACGCTAAATCATTTATGTCTCGCGTGAGGATCTTTACAGACTTTTAAGTGTATTAATCAGATTAGCACATAAAAATGGCTGTGGCTTTGTGAAGAAATCCCTGCTCAAGCATGTGGCGCTTTCATTTTTTTACATATCATATCAGTGTGCTCATTTCAACGGAGGTGGAATTTGGAATTGCACTTACACACACGCACGCACGCACACACACACACACACACACATACTCTTTCAGCAGACTCACAGGTATGCCATAGAAGCCTGCTGTGCTCGGCATGAAAGGCCTTTTTGGGGGAAATACAGTATGGCAGTAATTACGCTGCTTTTTGGCTGGCAAAGGTTGCTCATTTAGAAGATTAATCAGTCATAGATAAATAAACACTTTGCGTGTCACAGTCTTATGTCTGTCCACAGGAAAGAAGGATTTTTTTTCCCTCCCCCAGGATTCCCTCAGCAAACAGCTTCATTCACAAAAGTCACGAGGTCGTATACTGTAGCTGGAGGATAAAAGCTCAGGTCAGGAAGTTGAAATGGCACCAAGAAAACCTTTTCAAACAAAGGAGAAGGAAGGTGTTCTTTTGTTACTTTCGAAATGTTGAAGTTTCCTCCTTGACTGTATCAAGGTGAGAGAAAAATGGTAATTAATGATACCTGAGGCAGTCTTAATAACGCTGCTTATATGTAAATATCAATATCAAAGAAATACTGTTTTTCCATACCGTTGTGCTTTTTTAAAAACATTTCCTTGCTTGTGTGCAGGCACATTTTCCTCAAAGCTAAAGTGGCGTACCATACCGATTTTAAAAATCTTGGTCGATTTTTAAAATGTGACAGATGACGAAAATTTGTCTCATCATTACTGCTGTGATTGTGCGTGGTGTACTTGAGATGACCATACAAATAAACATACAGTGGATATACAAAGTCGACACGCCCGTTCAAATGACAAACTTTTGTACAATAAAAACATGAGACCACAATAAATAGTTACAAAACTTTACACACCATTATTTTGACCCGTAATGTGTACAAATCAACTGAAAAAAAAATCATTTTGAAGGAAAAATAAAAAATGAAAATATGCAATAACCTGGCTGCATAAATACCCACACCCTCAAACAAATACTCTGTTGGAGCAACTGCTTTTATGACAGCACTGAATATTTTGGGGTAGGTGTGTCTATCAGTGCGGCACTCCTTGATGTGGCAATATTTGTCCCCTCTTCTTTGCGAAAACACTTCAAAACTGTCAGATTGCGAGAGCATGTCCGGTGCACACCCTTCTTCGGATCACCCCACAGATGTTCGATTAGATTCAGGTCGGGACTCTGGCTGGGCCATTCCAAAACCTTAATCTTCTTCTGGTGAAACCATTCTTTGATTGTTTCAAATATGTGCTTTGGGTCACTGTCATGCTGAAAGATGAAATTCCTCTTCGGCTTCAGCTTTCTAACAGATGCCTAAAGGTTTTTTGGTTACACTGACGGGTATTTGAAGCTGTTCATAATATTCTCCACCTTGACAGAGGCCCGAGTTTTAGCTTATGAAGCCCCAAAGCATGATGCTTCCACCGCCATACTTCAGTTTAAGTATGGTGTTCTTTTGTTGAATAGCAATGTGGTTACTCCAAACATACCTTTTGAAATTATCTACAAAACGTTTTTGCAAAATCTAGTACAGTAGTGGTAATGGAGTACAGTAGTGGGAATGTACTTCTTACGCCACTACTACTACTTCTTCAATATTGCTGTCTGTGTTGGTAGCCTCCACGACTGATGGGTTTTCTCCGGGCACTCACTTTTCCTCCCACATCCCCAAAACATGCGTGGTAGGTTGATGGAAGACTCCGAATTGCCCGTAGGTGTTTATGTGAGTGCGATTGGTTGTTTGTTTATGTGTGCCCTGCGCTTGGCTGAATCGGTTCAGGGTGTACCCCGCCTCCTGCCCGAAGATAGCTGGGCTAGGCTCCAGCACTCCCGCGAACCTAGTGAGGAGAAGCGGCTCAGGAAATGGATGGCTGGATGGATAGATTTAGACATTACATCCACGGCGCAGGGACCTACGTGAGGATCCTGTTTGTGGACTTCAGCTCTGCGTTCAACACCATCATCCCCGAATTTCTCTCCTCCAAGCTTCTCCAGCTCAGCCTCTCGCCTGCCATCTGCCAGTGGATTTATAGCTTCCTGATGGGCAGGACACAGCAGGTGAGGCTGGGGGACACCACCTCATCTACACGCACCACAAGCACCGGGACGCCCCAAGGATGTCTCCTCTCTCCGCTGCTCTCCTCTCTCTCCACAAACGACTGCACCTCAACGCACGCAGCTGTCAAATGTTTTCAGACGACACCACAGTCACAGATGGTGACGAGTCTACGTATCGACAGGAAGTGGAGCGGCTGGAGCTGCGGTGCGGCCGACGCAACCTGGAGCTGAACATGCTCAAGACTGTAGAGATGATCGTGGACTTCATGGGGGTATCCTTCGCCACAGCTGCTCCTCACGCTGTCCAACTGCCCTGTGTCAATCGTCGAGACCTTCAAGTTCCTGGGAATTACAGTCTCTCAGGACCTGAAGTGGGAGATCAACATCAACATCAACATCAACGTCATCCTCAAAAAGGCCCAGCAGAGGATTTACTTCCTGCGGCTTCTGAGGAAGCACTGCCTCCCACGGGAGCCGCTGAGGCACTTCTACACAGCGGTCATCGAATCAGTCCTGTGTTCTTCCATTACAGTCTGCTTTGGTGCTGCCACACAAAAAAACTGCTGAAAAGATTGTCGGTACCCCCCTACCCACCCTACACTGCCAGAACTAGGACAAGAGCATGCAAAATCCTCTTGGACCTTCCACATCCTGGTCACCACCTGTTCCAGCTCCTTCCCTGAGGTCGACGCTATCGAGCAATGTAAACTAAAACCAGCAGACATTCCAACAGGTTCTTCCTTCTTGCCATTAAATTGCTAGAGGCTAAGTGACTCTCCGTAGTGTGTTTTTATTTACCGGACAGACCGGTGAGGGGCAGCATGACGCGCCTGAACATCCAGACTGCGAGAAAATCCAACTAAGAATGTAGACAAGTTGGTAGATAAAGAACTACAAGAAGCTAGCCTAACTGTCAGTTTATCCAATAACTACATTGCAGTTGCAAACTCCTTTCTTTATTTTTGTGGTGAATGACTTGGGAGACACATTATACAAACAGTCAACACAACCGGATGTTCCTTTTTTGGCAAAAGCGCAAGCTTCAGTTTTCTTCTCGTTTTGCTATTGTTTCGAATAATGTCACTATCACGGAGTCCATGGCTCGGACGAACTCGGTGTCGACCTCGCGTAAGGATTTACGACCGTAGATATTGAACAAATTTAACATTTACGATTGCCAGCGCCAATCATTTTCCAAGCAGCACTAAAGACAAATCACTCATAACAAACCTCACACCACAGGATTATCATCCAGGATAATCTTTCAGAGATATCCAATAATTAGCTTTTATCTGAATTTTAGATCGGAAGGGAAAATTATCAAATTTGGCCCGATTTTTGCTATGAAAGTACGCTGCGTAACTCTTCAAAGTCCTTCAGAATGTAAACGTCAAGACTTCCGTCACCATTTTTTCTTGCAAAATGTCCCCATGAAACACAGCAAAAACATATTTCCATGGAAAAATATGTTCATGGCATTCCTGTGCATGACTGTAGCTTTAACCGAGCAAATAAAACATAAAATCTCGGTTAGTCACAACATTTTTTGCATGTTTTTCAGTGAGTAAGATAAGAAAACTGTATCGAAAACTGAGTCATCAGCACAAATAACTTGCAAAAAGGTTCTCTTGGGACTCAGTTGGAATCTGAATTAGTCATTTCCACCCACTGCAGTCTTTAGTCAAGAAAAGGAAATGCAATTTAATGTAAAGATGAGGGAGATTCCTGTTGTAGAACATCTGGCTGTTCTTGACTGTATGCAATTGTATTTCGCCCTCTTGTGGCGTATCATTAAATGGAATTGTTTTTTGATTTACAAAGTCAATATACGTAATGGCTACGTGTATGACCTTTAGACAGAATTCGGCCTTTAAAAGTTTTAATTGTCACTGTCATAAAGTTGTTGTTTTTTATTACCCACACACACACATATATATATATATATATATATATATATATATATATATATATATATATATATATATATATATATAATACTTTAATGATAATATCATAAAAATATAATATTTTATTTATTGAGGTTATGGTGCAAAACAAGCATAACAGGCATGTAGAAGCCCATAGTGTAATAACAGCCCATAATGTAATAACAGCCCACCATAACGCGTAATAAAGTTGCCTTTTCTTTTAAATATAATAGGAGCAAAACTTAATAACTGGCCTATAACGTAGTAAAAGTCTTGAACCTATACCGTAAGAACTTGTTTCTTAATTATTTTTATTACACTGAATATTATTTTCATCAGGCCAATAATTAATAATAATAATTAATCCATCCATCCATTTTCTGTACCGCTTAGAGAGCGAGAGAGAGAGAGAGAGAGAGAGAGAGAGAGAGAGAGAGCGAGCGGTGGGGGGGGTGGGGGGGAGTATGCCTTTCATATGAGTGAATAAATTCCTGCTATCCTTGAAGAACTCGGGGTCAGTTATGTTATGCCAATGACCAGTAGATGGCAGTCTCTCCACGTGATTGTACGCGAAGTGTCGTTGTCCAGGCAACTCCAATCAGTTATAATAATAGTTGTCATTCAGCGATTGTATAAGAACTAAGCTTGCACAAATTAAGGTCCACTGAGCAATAAGGATTTAGTATCAGTGAAAACCTCAGTATAGTGTCATGCCTTTATTTCGTCGCTGATTTGGACATGTTGCATCTAATATCATTTATCTTCACCCAGCTGTCATAATACTTTCACAATCGACAATAAAGTTTGCAAAAATTAATCAATTAGAAATTCGAATTAATTACATGTTGAAGTGTGGCTAAAACAACACGCTAACACTTTGCAATTATGCTCAGATTAGAACGTGTCTAACAAATGCAAGTAGATGAAAACCAAACCCGCATTTTTTTACTTTTATTATGCAGTCAAGACAGCAATGTGATGTTTTATCATGATCATGATGATGATGATTATTAGCAGTAGTAATAGTAGTAGCAGTAGTAGTATTGGCAGCAGTAATAGTATTGTTCAAATATAGCAGGCTTTTTAAATTTAAATATTGTGCTCAGGTCAAAATTTCATCTTGTATAATAATCATAATAATTTGGTGCTAATCCATTGCAGTCCTGTATAATTCCAATTTTCTTAACGTGTCCTGAATTGAAATAAAATGAATGCAAATGTTGCCACTTGTGGATGAAATGCAAATCTTCTGATGAAAGTGACCCAGACTCCAGCAACCTATTGAGCACGTCTTCCTCTACAATAGTTTCATAGAAAACAGTCCTCGGAAATTGTCTGCATTTTAAATCCTTCATTCATAGGCGATTACAGGATTAAGTAGGACCATGAAAATGTATTTTGTAAAAGTCCGAATCCTTGTCGAAACGACCCTCATGAAGACAAATGTGACCCTAAAGCATGAGCGATGGAAACAAATAGCAGTGATAAGCAGCGTGCAAGTGAGTGTACAATGATGGATGGTTGCCCCTTCGGAGACACAAGTTGTGCTTGTCTGTTAACAGGTTGCTAACATCGTTACAGACGGCCTGCTTGGCTGCTGAGAAAATTAGCGCTCCGGCAGCAGCGATGCTAAGCACATTTAAGACTCAATCGCAGTCGTGCTAAACCTGGTTGGCTTCGATAATGCAGTTTTTATTGACGGTAAGGGATTAACTCAACTCGTATTGAATGATGTGGCCATCTACTGATGTCATTCTGAATGTGCATTAATGCTCATACGGCTATATAGTTAGTACACACTATCTGAGGCAATGACCTACATTTACAACAATAACTCCAATATCTGTTCCAATCATTTGGATTTATTTATTCCTAGTCTATTTTCTTCATTTTGTAGGATTTCTCTTGGCTGCGTTGCTTCAAGTATACTGTACGTTTAGATGGACGTTAGATGCTTTTGTCCAATCAGATTTCAGCCTCTATGTGCTGCTATGTCGATGTAATCTGGGCCAGGTCCTTCCGAAACAAATTTCAAATTCGTCCTCACAGCGTCAACCCGGGTTAGCGAGCACGCCCTCACTAACGTCACCGTGTTTCCATCTTGCGATTGGATGTCCTGTCTTTTTTTTCCTTTAAGACAATAGTTGGGTTAAGGAGTAACAAATATGTAAAAAAAAAAAAAAAAAAATATATTTAAAAAAAAATTCTAAAGGATTTACTGTACAGGATTATACTGTACTGTATTTCATGGTGCAGTCTAATTTTAGGAAGAGGTGAAAGGCAACAAGGTAACAGGGTTCAAGGTTGTTTGAATTCATCTTTTTATTTGCATTTATTTTTAACAATCAGATCCATCTGCAGGACACTTTGCTCACTAAAAAAATATTTTACCTGTTATTTTTTTGGTGTATTTATACATTTTATTTCCTAGGGACGCAAATGACGTCCATTTGAGCCATACTGTGTTTTTGTATAGTATTGGTGTTGGTTTGTATAATTGTGACAAGATAGTGCTGGTATTAAGAGGTAGATTAGGTCAGGTAAATCCCTTGAAGGCCCAAGTACCGAATTAACGGCCTCCGCACTGACTCCCATATATGCTAAATGCAAATCCAACATTTCTTTCTTATTAAAGTAAAAAACTTAACTCTTTATCTTATCATGACATAAAACTCATAATATTAGCACAACGCTTGTGCTAACTCACTAGGTGAGGTGTGGGGGCAGGTTAGAGACCACCAAAGTAGGGTTGCCATGACTACAAGTTCCAATTATCCATCCATCCATCCATCCATCCATCCATTTTCTGAGCCGCTTCTCCTCACTCGGGTCGCGGGCGTGCTGGAGCCTGTCCCAGCTGTCATCGGGCAGGAGGCGGGGTACACCCTGAATTGGTTGCCAGCCAATCGCAGGGCACATACAAACAAACAACCATTCGCACTCACATTCACACCAACGGGCAATTTCGAGTCTCCAATTCATGCATGTTTTGGGGATTTAGGAGGGAACCGGAGTGCCCGGAGAAAACCCAAGCAGGCACGGGGAGATCATGCAAACTCCACACAGTCGGGGCCGGGGATTGCACCCCGGTCCTCAGAACTGTGAGGCTGACGCTCTAACCAGTCGTCCACCGTGCCGCCAAGTTACAATTATGTAATTGTAAAATTATTATTATTACCTCTGCCATGCTTGAAGGAAAGACGTACTGTTTTGATCACATTTGTTTGTTTGTTTGTTGGCAACATTTCGCAAACTGATTTCCATGAAACTTTTGACAGGTGGCACATGGGCATGTTTTGATGCAAATGCAGATAGAGAATTTTATTTTCTCCTTTTGACGTTTTTCTCAGAAGATTTCATATTGCGCCTGGAGCAGCGGTGTTAGCCATCCACTTGCTTGTTTTTGTCCTCGCGCGCATTGCTAATTTTAGAATCTGTTGTTCGCCTCAACGTGGTCAGACAAACAAATAATATGGCACTCTCCTTTTCTCCCCCACTTTAAAAAGTTCAACAGTGACAGAGGTCTTCCCTCCCAAGGGTTCTATTCTTGTTAAAGCTGAGGAGTTACAGTATTTCATAATGTTGCTTTAAATAATTTATTTTTTTTGATTGTCTGAAAGTATTCCTACCTAACACACGCATTGCTTTGGTGATGTGTATTGATTGTAGCTTTGCCAGCTTTCACAAATGAATAAATCAGCGTTGCCGGGTGGAGGTGAACTCTCATTAAAGCTGTGTCTTGGCGCGTCACTGCAGGCATCCTCACTTTGTTGTTGTTTTCAGCATCACCACTTTTCATAGTGGATTTTCTTTTTAATGCCACAGTGGGGAGAGCGCAAAGCCTCGATGCCGTATGGTCGATGAATATTTGATGGCCCTTAATGGACCCCTCGCCCTCGTGCCGCCGCTCTGTTTTTCCCACCCTGCGCAGCACAGTGCCACGGTTTGGCATCCATTTTTGGTGCTTCCCCTGGTGAATTCACTTGCCAGTCTGTGCTGTGCAGCTCAACAGCTGCACAGATTTCATCATACCAGTTGGCGGCCTAGCTACAAAGTTGACGGACAACTGGTAGTGATGTGGAAATCCATGGTAGAACACAATGCACCCAGGCCGCCACAAGCCACACATAGCACGAGGCCGGTTATTTCGCCCTGTCGATGAACTTGTCATTGCCAAGGCCACTTGGTCAGCCGCCATCTGTAACACAGAGGGACTGCGTCATCTTATAAGTCATCCGCATACATCTGGACACATGTCAATATTTATGTGCACTGAGTATGAAACATTGTTCACACCAATCCGGGCTGAGGAGATTAAGATCTTCAGTGAGAAGAGATATGACCCAACCGGTCTTTCCAATTCAGAAAGTGACAGTGAGACAAAGCAACTACGCATTTGCTTGGTGACCTCATCCTCTACACAACACACTCCGTAATTATGACAGACGGTCACCTCCGACTCATGTTTCACTGTTGTCTTGCCGGTGTAACGGAATTACTCTGTATTTGGGAGCAGTATCAGTCTGAGATGAAGGGTGTGAGGAAGAGGAACTTGCTTGGCCTTGCGCTGGAATGTGACATATCTGTGGTTGCGTGTGCATGTGTGTGTGTTTGCGTGATGTGCACCTGTTTTATACTGTCGCTGCATGTTTAAGCCTGTTTATTATGCACAATCACAGCTGCCCCTCACATCACACTGCTATTTATGAGCTGCCCAACAAGTGTGGCGCACAGAAGGACAAAAGAGTCAACAAATTGCAATTTCTCTCTCGAATAAATGAATAGAATAGAATAGGCTTTATTGTCATTGTAGTGCACAAGAAAATTGTAACGCTACTCCTTTGGTATGATAGCCAAAAAAGGTATGTGCGCATATGAAAATAATGAAATGATGTGCCAGGAGCAGTAGAGGCAATTCGAATAAAATAGATACAAGTAAAAATATTGTTGATTAAAATGGAATACAATAAGGTGAGAAGGTACAGATCAGCGCAAAGTTGTGCTCTTGTAAACAATTTGATACTCTTGATGAGCAATATTGAGATATATTCCACAAACATGTTCGTTTGTTACATAATCTTGAGTAAAATCTTTTGTCTCTAACAAGTGAACATAATCCATGTTATGTTGAAACTGAATAGCAAAGAAAGAAAGAAAGAGAAGAAAAACATGGTCGGATTTCTCTCATTAATTTTAATCACTTCTCTTTTACAAGGACGCGAGTGGCACCCAATACCAAACAGTGCCACGCCTCCTCGAACCTCCAGCACGCAACAAATACGAAACATGGCCAGAAGAACACTGTCACTGTCTGACATGAAAGGTCGCCACGAATGTATTCTAGAGTTGCACTCAAGGTCACCTTGGCAAGAGGAATATGATTTAAGATCATTGGCCGCACTGCATGGCCGACTGGTTAGAGCGTCAGCCTCACAGTTCTGAGGACCCGGGTTCAATCCCCGGCCCCGCCTGTGTGGAGTTTGCATGTTCTCCCCGTGCCTGTGTGGGTTTTCTCCGGGCACTCCGGTTTCCTCCCACATCCCGAAAACATGCATTAATTGGAGACTCTAAATTGCCCATAGGTGTGACTGTGAGTGCGAATGGTTGTTTGTTCCAATGTGCCCTGCGATTGGCTGGCAACCAGTTCAGGGTGTATCCCGCCTCCTGCCCGATGACAGCTGGGATAGGCTCCAGCACGCCCGCGACCCTAGTGAGGAGAAGCGGCTCAGAAAATGGATGGATGGATATATATATATATATATATATATACAACAGCAAGGTCAATTCCTTTGTTTTTGTTGTATCCTGAAGACATTTGGGTTTTAGATCAAAAGATGAATATGAGACAAAAGTTCAGAATTCCAGCTTTCATTTCATGGTATTTACATCTGATGTGTTAAACAACTCAGGGCAGAGCTCCTTTTCAAGTGATTAAAAGTATTGGAACCGACGTTATTAAATGAACTTAAAATGAATAACATGTAATATTTGGTGGCATAACCCTAACTTGCAATAACCGCATCAAGCTTGCGATCCATTGACTTCAGCAGACTGTTGCATTCTTCATTTGAAATACTTTTTCAGGCCTTTACTGCAGCCTCTTTCAATTCTTGTTTGTTTCTGGGGTTTTCTCCCTTCAGACTCCTCTTCAGGAGGTAAATTGCGTGCTCTATTAGGTTAAGGTCCAGTGATTGACTAGGTCTTCCACTTTTTCCCCCTGACGAAGTCCTTTATTGTGTTGGCAGTGTGTTTTGGGTCATTGTCTTGTTGCATGATGACACTTCTCCCGATTAGTTTGGATTCATTTTTCTGGAAATTGCCAGACAAAATGGTTTTGTAATCTTCAGAATTCATTCTGCTGCTATCATCATGAGTTACATCATCAATAAAGAATAGTGAGCCCAATTCAGAAGCAGCCATGCATTACCTCCACCATGCTTCACAGATGAGCTTGTGTGTTTTGAATCATAGACTTTCTCCATACTTTGGCCTTTCCATCACTTTGGTCGAGGGTAATCTTGGTCTCATGAGTTCCAAAACATTTGTAGCTCATCTCTCTACTTCTTTGCAAAATCCAATCTGGCCTTCTGATTCTTTTTGCTGATGATTGGTTTGCATCTTGTGGTATGGCCTCTGTATTTCTTCTCTCAAAGTCTTCTTCAAGTCTTCTTTTTTTGTGATACCTTCACCCTTGCCCTGTGAAGGTTGGCAAACCATTTTGCCTGGGAATTTACAGAAAAATGCATCCAAACTAATCAGGAGAAGCTTCATCATGCAACAAGACAAAATAATATATACAGTGTATATATATATATATATATATATATATATACACACGCAGTATTTTGCTGATATACAACTCCCTTTTATTTTTAAATTGTTGTATCATTGTTATAATTAGGGGACTCTAAACAGGAGTGGATGAACGGTATTCAAAGTATTCTTTTTTTATGCATCTTTTGTTTTTTCCTCTTTTCTTTACATGACATCGCAAGTGACTTGGCATGCATGAATCATTTTGAACATATGTGGATAAAAAAAAAAAAAAATGTAAAAATTATTTTTGTTAAAGTACACATGACTGGAAATTGGCTACATCATGTAAACATACTGAGTTGGGGGCAGGTGAGGTTTCAGTGATCAACCAGTGCAACTCCATGTTGGTGGGACCACACTGAGGTGTGAAGGGCTCAGTAGGGGTCCGGCAGGACTGAACATCACAAACTCTGAATCCCCTTCACAATAGAGGTGTGAACTAGCACAAGAGTGTGAAGACATTGGGAATAAAAGCAGAGGAATGTGAATGTGCAGGTGATGACGGTTCATTGGGAGGAGGTCAGGACATCTTGGGGGTAGCTTATGACCTTTTATTTAGCTAATGACAGAGGTCACGAGGTGAACAGTGCTTCACATATACATGAAAATGTTGACTTCAGCTTTGGGATTTAGGTGCTAAAAACAGGCCTCCCAAACTTCACCACAAATGTTAATGTTGTCACACACTGTCGACCACATCCAATACACTGCATCTCATCATCGCCTCTTGGTCATTATGAGGAATAAATTTTAAAAAGGCATGCTCTCGCTGCTGTAGACACATACAGATCCACTGATTCCGCAAAGTGATGATTTCATCACGTGGGTAGAGTTTCCTATATGCGGCAGACAGAATTGTTCAGGATATTTTGACTGAAATGATAGACTGTGTGACGCAAGACTTTTTTACTTCCTTTATTAGCGGCAGCAGTCTGTGGTTAGCCGTCGCCTCAGAAAAAAATTGGCTCCTTTTCAAACTGTTCCTTTGATTGGTGTAATATTGTCATGGAAGTGCCACTTGCTGCCAGGCAGCAGACAGCATGACGTCATTCTCTTTGTGTTGGTGACTGTCAGTAATTTGTCTGAAGAGCTGCCAGCAGCTTGATTTGTCTGTCTGCCCGGTGTCTGCCAGGAATCCCTGGCTGGCACTGCGCCCAAGGACAAAATTTGTCATCCAAGGTTGAATGCAACTATGTCACCTAAGATTTAATGTGAACTTAGGTTATCTTTGTCTGATATTTGTTTGATGATCTTAAAGATAAACGGGGAAACGATGCAAAAAAGGAACACATTTGAGAAGGGGCCAAACACTTTCACTGCACTGTACGTAGATAGATACTTCATATTCGTGAGTCAAATTCAATTGTCGCAGCGGCAATATTCACACGTACAGTACACTTGTAACATATCAACAAAGTAAAAAGAATTCAAAGAGCAGCATGGATCAAAGAATAAATGAACAGAATGTGTCTCAATCATTTTGGCCAGCTAGTGTCTGGTGGTCACATGACTCAAGGCATACTTGGAGAAGTTAACATGTGCAATTCTTTGGTTTCTTTCGATGTGCACACTGTTGCAATGGAAGCCTTCTTCATCTGAGACTTTGCTCACATGATAGTCTTGTTTACAGTCGTCTGATGTTTGCTTGCAGCCGCAGGGTTTATCGTAAACACGAGACACGGCAGCTGTCGCTTTCTGGAGGCAATAGATACACTTTCCTGGCCGTCACCACTTTTCAAATCAGTAGTGCAGGTTTGAAACCCCATTTATTCATTAGCTTCAACATCTGCTCGTGCTGTTGTTGGGCTGTAATGATTGAAAGCACTCCCTCACCCCTCCTTGCTTCTCAAAGGAAAACCTAAACAGCCATCCTGCTTGACCTCAAATGCTTCCCTTTGTTGAGGACAATAGCGTGATCATTCCTCTGTTGCAGGTGGCCAGGAGCCTCCTGCTGAGCCAGGGAGAATCCCAGAGTCAGCACATTAGCCTGTCAAAAGGAGCAGATTAGGCAACTGGGGATGGCTGCAGGGAAAGAATCCCTACAGAGACCCCCCAGTGGTTACTTTCCAACAGTAAATACTTATAATTAAGGAATATCAATTTAAATGCTTTAAAATGGTCACAAATGTCATGAACACATGCACATAAAATTTGTCCTCTGAATTTTACCCATCACAGTAGTGGACACGGCATACGCACACTGCAGCAGGGGGGCAACTTAAGCAGAGAGAAGATAAGATGAGTGAGGATACGTTGTGCGGAAAATGGGTGGATGGATCAGTTCCCCGTACTGTTTTTTTTTCATTTGTGAAATGCAAGAGAGGTTTTTTAATTTCATTAAATGTTTCATTATTTCCCTTTTTTAGTTATTCTTTACTGTTACTGTAATCTTATTTGTTAATAATTCAATATATTATATACATAGATATTACACAAAATAGCCATATCCTAAATGTCAAATGATAGAATTTCAACATCCTTGGAGATGACCAGGTCTAAAGGCTTCTTTATACTCACACGGACGGCGACCGCGCTGACGTCACTGCGGCTATCCCGCACGCAGTTTGCCTTTATACTCGAGCGCAACCCACGTGCGCTGTTTTGAAAGTGTGCTGCAGTTCTCCTCATAGTCGGGGGCGTCTCCTGTTGCTTACTATGCCTTTCTCCATGAATACGAACAGAAACTCTTTTCAGAGATTTTTTTTGGGGGGGTTCTTTTTCAAATGGCCCTTCCTTGCCACTCAAGATGTCTTTACCATTAATGCCACTGGAGAGAGTCTCAATACACTCGAGGGATCTGTGAGCTGAAATGCCAAGATGAGGCAGTCATTTTGCATTCACACAATGGTGTTGTTTCTGACAAAACAAATGGTGTTGTTTCTGACATATTAATGAATATGTATGAATTTGTGAAAGTGTCAGAAGTATTGCATGTCTTTACCATTATTCCGATTGTATAAAGCCAAGGTTTAATGGGTAGTTAGGATGGGTATATATAGGATCATTTAGTTTTAAAGGCAACGCGTGTAAATTGTGCAAGTCACGATTTTTATGGAGGTTTTTATGGCTTTACCAGAGGCACTTTTGTCTTTACCGTTATGCAAGAATTCTATTTCAATGGATCGCCGCCATTTGCGCTGTCTTTAAGGATTGCCTTTACTAGGAATGCTTACAATTTTAAATCATCAATAACTAGCTCAGCATGGGAGACATTTACCCATACAAAACCAAGGCTCTGCAATTGACTGGCGCCCATTCCAAGGTGTACTCCACCTCTCCCCCAAAGTCTGCAGGGATAGGCTTCAGCTTACGTTGTGTTTGTCTACCCGATGTTGTTGTGAGCCACAGAAACATTGACAATACTGTAAACTGTCAATTAACCCATAAATGAAAAGTTGTGTGAGCAACAAAACTGAGTTAAAAACAACAACAAAAGTAAAAAAAAAAAAAAAAAAAAAACGAATATCTCTGTCTTGTTAGATGGAAATAAACAAACATTACCTCCTCTGTGTTCACAGCAGTCGAGGTAGAGGGGGCTTCAGAGGCTTGAGGTGGGAGTCGAGCAAAAACCTCCCAACACATTTGTTTGGTCTGAGAAATCAATAAATCTTTCATCCTATGAACTTCCTGGGAAAGAATGACCCAGAAACAGTCTTTCTGCTACTTCAGTGATTATGTTGAGTTTCTTCACAGCAGGACTCAAACAGCCAGCAGTAGCCTATGGGCGAGTGAAAGGGCAGAAAGACAAAGAAATGTTTTTTTCTCTTTACGCACTTGCCATATGGGACTGTCTGCATTAAATATGAATGTTAATCCATATGCTGAATCCTTTCCCATGAATATTTAACATTCTAGCTGTGCAGATATGTGAGCTTTACATAGTCGCATAACCCTGCATCACCTCTTTTTCTCTCTTGCCGCAATCAATAAATGATAGCGCTTGACAATCCAAAGCCTGCCAGGATGAAACCAAATCAAACACCTTTCACTGACCACCTGAATCCGAACATGAAAGAGCAACGCAACTCTAGGATGGAAATATTGATCAAGCACCATGGCGCGGCGTGTTAAGTTCAAGTGCGAGTGAGCGCTTCGTGCATGGATCCGTGTGCTGCTCATACTGTGGTGAGACAGACGCCGGGGTTATGTGGAGGTAGGGGTTACAGGTTCAACCTCCTCGCAGCTGTGGAGTGAAGTCTGAAACTTTCACAGAGATTACATTCATCTTTTGTTGCCACATTTTCCCCACTTCAGCACTGCCTACATGTAACAATAGAAGTTGGTTTACAAATTTTTAAAAGGACCTGTTTAATGCCCCGAGGATGTTATTTGTGCATGGATTTTGTTTGATTTTCATTATCCAAATTCTCTCCCACATGAAAGGGGACCCTTCCCCTCTATTAATAATTGACATTTTAAGACTTTCCCTCTCCTCTTGCCACGCGTGCGCTTTGATGCGAGCACTGTTCTTTTATCAGCGTTGTGCCATGCATTGATCGCCTCGCAGATAAGCGCAATCAAAGAGATTCCTCGTGGGGGAGTCAACACATGGTCACATCACACTCCTGGAATGTGCTGGGACTCCTTGTTTGGCTCATCCTGTCTGAGAAGCACTTTCTCTGGGTTAAATATTCACATACGATAACAAAGCTCTCAAAATGACATCATTTTGAAGAGGAAAGGGAGGGAATTGGGGGTAATTAAAAGTTGTTTAAAACCGAAAACTATGCCATTAAAAGTGGCATTTCTTTACATTCCGACAATGACTACAATGTAACACAAATTTGTATTTAAGTAAGAAGGCTTGCCCTCTATCTCTAACCTACGCTAATGCTGTAGTAAAGTCATAATTACAGTAAATATTTGTGTGAAATATAATTCCATCCATCCATTTTCTGTACTGCTTATCCTCACTAGGGTCGCGGACGTGCTGGAGCCTATCCCAGCTATCTTCTGGCGAAAGGCGGGATACACCCTGAACTGGTCGGCAGCCAATCGGAGGCCACACATAAACAAACAATCAGTCGGACGCACATTCACACATATGGGCAATTTAGAGTCTTCAATCAACCTATCGCAGATGTTTTTGGGATGTGGGGGGAAACCAGGGAGAGGGAGAACATGCAAACTCAGGGAGAACATGCAAACTCCACACAGGCGGGGCCGGGATTTGAACCCCGGTCCCCAGAACTGTGAGCCAGATGTGCTAACCAGTCATCCACCGTGCCGCCTGAAACATAGTTCCAAGTCATAAATATTAAACAATCCAATGGAAAACAGTAAGTAAATAAGTTAGTAACTATGGTGGTGACTGAGTGTGCCTTCTGAGTGTGCCGCGTGATAAAGTAGTTTTATGCTGCTGCACAAACTAGTTTATTGTGTGCCGTTTGTAGCCTCTAAACCGCTTTTGTCTGGACCTTTGTAAACCGAAGCACTCGCTGTATGTAAACAATACAAATACTATGTTGCTTTACTGTTTTCCGTTATCTGGACCCCAAAAAGTGTCAGTCTATGAAGTGGCATTTGGACTGTAGTGTTTTTTTTTTTTTTTTTTTTTTGTTTCATTACAAGCATTGAGGATTCATAATTTGATTGTTTTATACAATATTTATGGCCGAGAAGTGTTTTCCCTACAAATATTTACTGGAATTTGGACGCATTACTCTAGGTTAGTGATAGACTACAGCCAGTGCTGGTTCTATAGGGACCAGGGGGGGCCAGTGGCCCCCAGCACTGGGCTTGGCCCGTCCTGTGTCCCCCACCCCCACCCCCCATGTAGAAGTAGTAGTAGTAGTAGTAGTCGTAGTAATAGTAGTAGTAGTTGGCAGTTGTGAACTACAATAGACTACTTTGTTATGTGCACGACCACATACAGCACTGGAGAGATTTTTTCATTGGTTTGAGGTTTCAGCCAAATATTGTACTATTGATTATAATTTGTTTTTAAAAAAAGGCTATGTAAAATGTCAGCATTAACAGCATTAATACCTGCGTAACATGCCATAGTGTCTCGTAAACAGTGAAGGAGTGCTTAACGCCATAGCTACACTACATGCCTTATAAATCCAGGAGATTTACATAATGATGTAAATATATTTAGAACTGTTCATGCCTCCCACATAAATGCATTTCATACATTTACGCCTCATGCAAATTTGAAGGCAGAGCATCGATTGCTATTCGACGCTGAGATCAATCGCCGAAAGCACTTACAACAAAGCACAGCGCGGTCATAATGAGCACCTCCTATTAAATGAACACATAATGGCCACGTATGAAACGATGCAGTCCATTTTTAGTGGTGAACACTTAGACACCATTAGCAGTAATGTGAAATCTGGCCATCTTTCCATCATCAATATCAGATAAGTGGGTCGTGGCGTGTGTGGCGAGCGCCAGCCCTGCTACGATTCTCCCAGTCTGACGCCGCCGCCGTTCTTGACGTCCAGTTTTATTGACAGCACTTTTTGTTTTCCGCGGATTAGCTAATCTGACTTCATGACTGTCCACGAGGGGATTCACGTAACGCCGACTCCGAGGTCACTCCGCCCATGTGACCCCTCCAGGCAATGGACGTGCTCCCACTCACACAGGTCCTATACTCATGACGTATACTATACTTTGACGCATTCCCAGGTCCTCATGGCCATAGTGTAAATTTTTAATGAAATATACATTAAGGAGCATTCACGGACTGATACGTGATGTTTTCCCTGCAGCTAATATTTCAGGCGCCTGAATATCACATCAAGACTGAATGATTGATTTTCTATCAGGCTGCTTTCTTAAATGAATAATTCAGTGTTATAGCTAGAGTCCAACGAATGCTTGTGACACCTTCAGCATATTCCATTACACTCCTTTCACCATAACATTCTGCTTGATGTTAAACGTTAGCACCACAAATCGTGGAATTGGACACAGACAAGACAAGATGACTTTCTTTATGATATCATTCTAAAGATCAGCTGGTTGTGTGAGTGCGGCATTGACTCATGAGGAGTTTGCAGGTCGACTTTCTTTCCTGGCCTCCTGTCTGCGCAGAGAAATGAGAGACGATAGCGTCTGAGGTCACACACTGATTACTTGTCCCCACATGGGGTCAAATGACTCTTAAATGCTTTGTTTACACTTCTTCGACCACGTCCAGCCTCTGACCCAAGTAAATTGAACCATTAAGGTTGCATAAAGCTCATTAGACACAGTGTGTTTGCTGCTTATAAATCTGATGTTACACAGCCGTCAAGGTGAAACTGACAATAAAGACGCAAATGCCATTAATGATTATACATGCCCGCATTTGCCATTTCATTAGGTACAACTGCACAGTCTCATGAGGACTAATACAAGATCTAGATCAAAGGTTGCTTTGGAAAGACAATAACAGGTACAATGTGCATGATATAGTGGTTTGTGTCCACTGTCCAGTGGTGTGGAACCGCACTGCATTATACTGAGGCGATTTTAATGTTATAGTGACCTAATATGAATGAATGTAAAAAACAAAATTAAAAAAAGCAATCATTTTCAAAGGCTTACATTTTTTGTACAGCATCATTTGGCCGCTGAATGTAGTATGTTGTAATGTCTGTTTTTTAACTTACTGTAGTTAATTAGGAAGACTATTTCATTAGTGCATTCAGTTGTAGGCTATATTTTTTTTTTAGGCTTGCTCTGTGGAGTAGAACATAAATTATCCAAATCCATCAAATAAATGATGTCAATGAAAAGAATAACTTGTTTATTCATGTTCTGAAAAAACAAGGACGTGTTTCGTTTTGTTTTTTTAATAGCTTGTGAATCTTACAGGAGCGTCTCCCCTTTCAGCTGGCTAATTCCTAGAAGTGGACTAACAAGCGCTGGATAATTATCTGTACCAGTGTTAAGTAGAAATTGGGCAGAATGGCTGTTAAAAGGATTGCAAATCAGTCCAACACTATCCTGCCAATTAGATTAAACTATCATGTGGATTAAAACCTCTGTTTTTTTAAATCTGTTTGTATCCTTATTTTATTCATGGTTATACTTTGCCTTACATTGTGAAACATTTCAAGTAGGCTCACTAATTACCGTAGGGTGCTCCTACTATTATGCTAATATGAATTAAGAGCCCTAAGATATTAAGAACACATTTGAGTCCAACCCAAAATGACTTTCTTGTGCAAATAAAAACTGAGCATTATAATAGTCATCCTCAGTTATTGCCTGCTAGCATTTGTGTTTATAATAAACTGCATCAGTTACACAAGTAACTTGAGGGCTATAACGCTTGTAATACATAACAGGATAGCATTATCCCTAAATATACTCCCGAGTAGCATTATGTTATTATAGGCATGATATTGAGTAATCTGACTGGCAGTTTGGAAATTTACCATGAAATCTTTAAATTTAAATGTCACAGAGCTACTACAGTACGATTCACGATTGGACACATTCTGCTGGTGGCGGGGGAAAACGGCTAGGAAGTCACACAACATTGCAAACTACCAGCATGCATCACATCACAAGAGACATCAGCATTTTGATACTATACAGTAAGGCCTTAGTTCAAGGATTAACTTTGTATATACTATGTTTTTCCCTTTTACTCCAAAAGTATGTTTTAAGAATAATTGAAGCAAAGAAGAGTGTTCATCAGTTTTGTGAAGTAAGCAGAGACTCAGGAACTGCTTTTAACTAAAAGCAGATGAGGCTGCTTGCAACATGCAAATGAAAGTTTTTAATTTTTAGTAGCCCTGCGTGAACGGGGATCCTTGTTACAGTGCTGTCGTGTGTGCATGGAGCTTTTCAAAAATGGGAAGATTCCTATTTTACACATTCAAAACTGACATTCAAAGCAGAAAGACTCCAACTCAGAGGTCGACCAGCATCCCGGAACAGATTGTGTTATTTTAGAACTAATTATTGGTTTTGGACTGAGAAAATTACAGTAATAGCTTTCTGAGAATCCATTGAGGGACATTGTTGCTTTTCGGATGGTTTTGCATTCAGCATTTTGCTTGCAGAATAACATTGCTGTGAATGCTTTTCTCGCAGCACTCACACTAGACGTATTGGGGACTCGTGCAAAGTTGACAACCTGACACTGTTTACTTGCTGTCAAACTGACTGAGCTTCGGGACACTTGAAGAGCATGAGTCACTATATTCAGTTTCACCTGCATGACAATAACAAAGGCAGGTGGTGGCCTGAGTTAAATTTGAAATCCAGCATCAGACGAGTTACACCTGAGGCAGGTGACGTCATGATGACCCCAAGCTGATGACCCTGGAGCAAACCAAGCAGTTTTTGTAAGGATAAGGGATTAGCACTTGTTTGCTTTTTCCCTGCCCTTTGACCCTGAAACAACTGAAAAGAAAATATCTTGCATGAAGGCTCCTCTTGCTGAGAAAGCACGGAATTGAGGTGCTACCTCTCTTCAAAGGCGGTTGAGTCACTTGGAAAACACAGCCTGAGACGCCTCTCACACGGCCATTGATGCAGGCTCCTTATACTGTATGTTGTTACCTTGTGTCTCTAAGAGTGTCTTCATAATGATTTTCTCCATCTTTTGTCCTATTAGGTGAGGCTTTCTCAACCTCCTGGATAACAAAAAGTGATTAAATATAAATGCTAAGTGTTTGGCGGCTGCAGCCCAAAGCTGAAACCAGATCCATTGTGGGCCACACGCAGCATAATTAGTAGCTGATGATAGACGTTATTAATGGAACTCACAAGCCTCTAAGTTGGACCTCCAATACCGCCACAGCCTTTGAACCTTTCAGTTAATTAAGGTGCAAATAAATAGATCTTGGTACAGCTGCTGGTTCTAATCGTAATCAGCTTTATTTGAGTTGTTTAAGTGATTAAATATTAAGCTACTTGTAACTTTTATTGGCTCTTCTCTGTAGTCTAACCTCTGGCTATATCATGTTGAAAGCATGATGAAAATCCTGCAGAAAACCGTATCACCATTTCAAAGCCTGCAAGGGCCAGTGTGACGCCTTCAATGGCAGGGAAAGCCCTTTGTGTGCACGCCGAAGGTTTGGAGGGCTCTTTGGATTGTCATAACCCCGGTGTGAGATTGACGCATTTATGACAAGAGCTTTCCAAGTTTTTATCCTTTGCTTCTTTGCCGCAAGGCTTTGGACACCGCTGTGCTTCCACACTTCAGAGGGAGAGGCAGAGTCATGTCCACAGCTGTGAGGACATGCCCATTTTGAGGCTGTTGGGCTTTAATGTGCCGAGCAGATTAAACAGCCGGGCTTTGTTAAGTGGTCAGCTCCCATGCAGTTATCCAATCACACCGACTGATAATGCAAGTCTCTGCATGTTGCTGCGCAATTATTTGCGTTGTTGATCAACCTCGTGGCCCAAAAAAGACTGAGCAAAGTCGCTTGACACCCAATCAAGGCTCAATAAATTTCTCCGGCCGACGAGGAGCCGACGGGGAAACTACGGAGAGAATCCCAGAGAAAGGAGTCTGCGTTTTTAATTGATTCTTCTCACTTAACATGAAAGCATCACCCGCGGTCTGTGAATGGCTCAACGAAAATGTATCGAAGTGCGGTTATAAAATACACCGCACCATGCAGGGCTCTGCAACGTGATGGCAGCCTGCAGAGACGATCAAATGGTTGACCCCTAATCCAGGATCAGTGGATGCAGAGTAGTTAAAAGTACATCAACAGTTACGTTTTTTTCTTCTTCAAATCCGACAAAGGAGGACCTCCATGACTTGCAATTAATAGATGAGTAGAATAATAATGTGGAATCTACAGATTGTCCAACATGATTAGGGGCCATTGGCACATGTTCAACTAAAACTGGGTTGTTCTCACTGTTCATTTGTACAGCAGTTTGGAGAGTAGCACTGCAAACATTTAAAATTGACATTTGAAATGTTTCCACCAGTGTTTCCCAAAATTGAATGAGACAAGGCACATACAGTAAATATAAAATGTCTACACACCTCTGTTCAAAAGCCAGGTTTTTGTGATATAAAGAATTAGAACGAGATTAATCATTTCAAAACTTTTTACACTATTAACGTGACCTATCCCCTGTAAAATCAATTGATTTAAAAAAAATAACTTTCTGAGAGGGGATGTAAAAGCAAACAACTGAGAATGTGGTTGCAGAAGTGTGCACACCCTCTTATAGTTGGGGATGTGGCTGTGTTCTGAATTAACCAATCACATTGAAACTCATGTTAAATGGGAGTCAGCACACACCTGCCACCATTGAAAGTGCCTCGTATTGACCCCAAATAAAGTTCAGATGTTTTTGTATGCTTTTCCTGACATTGCATCTTACAGCACAACAGAGCCATGGTCCGCCGAGAGCTTCCACAGCATCAGAGGCATCTCATTGTTCAAAGGCATTCAGGAGAAGGATCCAACAGAATTTCCAAAGCAATAAATACACAATGGAACGCAGTGAAGTTGGGAAAATATGGCACAACAGTGACATTACCAAGAACTGAAGCTCCATCCAAACTTCATGAAAAGACGAAATGAAAACTGAACACGCAGGCTGCCAAGTGGTCCACAGAAGCACAAGAAAGAGCAACAGGAATTTCTGGCAAGTCCCTGGAGAGTTCTAGTTCTGGTTCATTTCACTTCTATTGGCTGTTTGGTTAATATGACAACAATCGATCGTCTTCTTCATGTCTGGGCTATGGGGTAGGCGTACAAATACAAAAAAAAAACTACAATTGAAATCTCCCGAGCACATGTAGGAAAATAAGTTTAAATGGTGGCAGGTGTGTGCTGACTCCCATATAACATGTTAATTCTGAACACAGGCACATCCCCATTTATACGAGGGTGTGCACACTTCTGCAACCACTTTATCTCAGTTGTTAATTTTTCCTTCCCCTCCTGAACAGATTTGTTTTGTTTGTCTTTTTTTTCAATTGATTTGTACAAGTTATAGGTCACAGTAATGGTGGAAAGCGTTTTGAACTTATTTAGCTGGTCTCATTTTTGTACAGTATATCACAAAACCTGGCATTTGAACAGGGGTGTTTAGACTTTTTATATCATGTATGAGAAAAGATTCATACGACACAGCCAAAGCAAAATGTCACAAAAGTGGATGTCCAGGTCACTTATGTACCTTAGGCCATCTCATGGAAACACATTTAGTTGCTCTGCCTGTCACTATATGTTGCTGGCATATGTAGATGAACAAAGACACATTATTTGTCAATGACTAATCATTTTTGTACCAATTAAGTGAAATTGGCTAATTTCTCCCAAACCTGAAGATATCTCACGGCACATTAATGTGCCAAAGCACACTGGTTAAGAATCACACTTGGACATGCACATGCAAGATGTCACGTTCATAACAACAATGGTGCAACACGGCTCTGTTGATGTGCGTGCGTCGCTCAAGATAACGAGCAAAGGACGTCAACTTCAGAAAACGTGCTGGGCACAAATGGGTAAACTTAAAAGTGATATGGAACGACGCGATCAAGTTCCCACTCTTTTATTTTGTTATTTCTTGTATGTTATTTAAACCCAAAAAAAGGCTACTTGAGAGGGGGTCATTTGGCCATATACGGACGTATGGTGACCAAGCACACGCACATAAGTGGCTGCCTAGTCTTCTCAGTTACAAGCCGCAGATCAGGTGGCATAACTAGGCCGTGCTCCTCAACTTCACAATTTGTAAAAGAGGCAAAAAGACCTCGGCCTCTCTCCTCCCCACTACTATATTATTCGTACTATCTTCACCTGAAAAGACATACGAGGGGAGGGCATCCTATTCTTCAAGCTCCAATTAGCAACCACTCCAGACTGTTGCTAAATACAAGTAATAAACACAGTATGTTACACACGAGCATTGCATGTCAAAGTCTTGAAGTTGCAGCAGTTAATAGGCTTAAAACAACAGATCACTTTGATGACACAATAACAAACATAATCCCATAAGAGGTTTAACATTTATGCTTACTGTATATGGATCTTCGAGTCAGTGTGTGCAAACATTGAAACAAAGATTAAGATGTAGTCGCCTCCTTTGTTGCTAATCTGACTTTGCTCATCCCGATCATGTAATATTATTGACTATCAAGAAAAATAAATACAAAGAAATAGATTACTGTAGTGTTGTTTTGTTTTGCTCATAATGTCAAGAGGAACGTTAGGAAATGCAGAGGCGCAAAGCCCCTTGTTGTTATTAGGTCACTGCTCCGGCGCGGTCTCTGCCATTGGGTCAGTGTGCCACACACGTCTCATCTAACAGGCCAGCAGTCAGGATGCGGTTGCCATGGCTGCCATGGAGCTTGTCCAGTACGAGCAAATGAAATCCCCTCTTTCCAGTTTCCGGGCAGGATCCTCGTTTTGTTTGAATGGGGAACTGCACACGTGTATGACGCGTGTGCCCGTGTAGAGAATGAGATATCATAAGGGAGAATAGGCTTTTGAGGTTACAGGGGAAGTAGGGCGTGTGATTGTGCAGCCATGTGTGTTTGTGCATATGTACAGTATGTGTGTGTGTGTGTGTGTGTGTGTGTGTGTGTGTGTGTGTGTGTGTGTGTGTGTGTGCGCACTGGCATCTATCTGCAAGTGTGCTTGTGCAAGCATCGCTGTTGTGAAACAACTTTCTGATGTAACATAAACTGATGCCTGGCTGGTCTCTCCCAGGGATCTCGGGCATCCACGGGAACCTGTTTGTGAGACGTGGCTCTCTACCATGAAAACACACGTCACAAAGTGCGTCGGCATGGTCACCGCTATTTATTATGAAGTAATATGAGATAGTGGATTTCAATGTTTTCCACGAGCTTGCTTTCAGAAACACATCAAGTAAATCTATTTATATAATGTTAAGCGGTGCACGGACTTCATCTTTATTCATTATTGATGGATGTTGTATTGAATGCCTGTCTGTGTTGCACTGAGAGTTGCCTTCCAACAAAGATTCAAATGTGTGATGAATTAATCATGTTTGTTTTCTTAGGCTGTGTGTACTAACATCAATATGCTGTGTGCTTTTATTATGTTATTTAGTCTAATGTCTTGACAATGTCCCATAACAATTCATGAATTGCCAGTTATTAATTGTACAGGAAATGATATCAGTAAAATTCTATCATTCTTAACTGTCACACGAGAGTAAAAAGAAGTTGCTGCAAAATAGTTAAGTGCTACTTAAATGTCCATCTTGTTGTTATTTACTTCACTTTAATGTGTAATACAGTGCTGTTTAAAGGCGAATTCACTGCACTAATTACATGTTTTCTTGACAGTCAGCTGGATCAAGCACAAAGGGAAGCTGCAACGAATGCTTGCACATCTTTTCCAGTTTACGGTGATCACTCATGCAAGAAGTGATCAGCTTTCCAATATTTCAGCTAACGAGGAATCCAATCCACATCGCATCCACTCCTCTCTGGCCGGACAACGAGTGGATCAAAGTACAAATCTCACAGTATGTCCAACCCTAGTAACACAGAGGAAACAGATATCCATGACTTCTCACACAGCTCTGGTGGAGGGGACAGCACAGATAAAGGACAGAGGAGATGGGGGAAGGGTCTGTGGGAGAATGCTGAGGGTGAGAGGACCAGCTGGCCACGGGTTTATTGATCAGTGCTCGCTCTGTGGGGAGGGGTGATCAGCAACACCTGATCTCCATAATAGTTGAATCATCTCAGTGAGATCGCTGGTTAATTGTTGTTAAATACACACTGGCCACAGCATTAGATGCAGTTCTCAAACTACAAGCACAACTGTACATGGTGTTTACCGTTCACTACCTCATCATACCGATAAACGCTGATCATTTGCCATCTTTGGAGAAGCAGAAATTTTGAAACAGCTCTTAAATTTGACCCATTATGGACAACCTCACCTTTTGGATATTTGAATTGTGTGTAATAGGATTTGGATAAATAAGCAAAGAAATATTTGGAGGATTAATCCATTTTTGATCTGACTGATTACATATTAAAATGTGATATCCATCAATTTTCTATAGAGCTCATTAGGGTTGTGGGTGAGCTGGAGCCTATCCCAGCCTACTTTGGATGAGAGGCGGGGTACACACTGGACTGGTCGCCAGCCAATCGCAGGGCACATACAGACAAACAACCATTCACACACACATTTACACATAAGGAAAATTTAGACTCTTCAATTACCATAACATGCATGTTTTTTGGAATGGAATGTGGTACCCAGAGAAAAAAACAAAAACAAAAAAAAACATGGAAGCACAGGGAAAACTACCTACATTTAAAACCCTGACCGCAGATCCACGAAACTGTGAATGTGCTAACCATCGGCATGGGGTAGTATTTTATTTTATTTCTGGAGTAATATTGAGAGTTGAGTAACAAACAACAACAACAATAACAAAAAAAATATGTTTGGTCTAAGGTACCTTAGATTTTTAATTTGTAATCATTTGTTTTTTTACTTCAAGATTTTTGCATATAGTTTTAAAACCTAATTAGTACATCTGTACATTTAAATAATTGTTCTTATATTCACTTGACATGGTATTGTATATTTTATGTAATACTTTTTGTGAATGTGTTACTTTTTCTTTTTTTATATAAATCGAAATGATCTTTTATTGAACATTTGTTTGCTGCACTTTATTGTTGTTCTACAAATAGTTTTTGCAATTCGCTGCGGCAGTTTTTTTTAAAACAAAACATAGTAAACCAATCAGATGACACTTTTACATTAAATTCATAGCATCCTGGTTTATTTTTGTCACTATTAGTAGACCAAGATGACATTGAGTGATGTGAATGTCGTGGAAATCAATCCGTCCTTGTAGTGTAACACTCCGGCAATACGTTTAAGGTGTAGGATTGATCAATAATCAATATTATTGGCAGACAGGGGCTAAATAACGTGTTGCACGTACAAGGCGTTTTAAGCATGCACACTGCTGGCCGTGTATGTTTGGGACCAGATGAGCGAGAATGGTCTCGTCCACTCGTAGTAGCGTGCAAGAGCTCGCGTGAGTGGGAATTTCCCGTCCACGTGTGTGAATACGTGACGGCAAAGGCGGGATGACAACAAAGTCGACGATTGGTTCCAGCGAGGGACTCTTAAAGGGAAGTGCTGCGTCTCCGCCCGGGGCCACTGGAGTTGTCCGACATAAATAGGTTGCTCTTTAAGAGAGCCTATTTACCAAGTGGAGGAGCCACGCCCCGGCGGCGGAGTTTAGTTTTGGAGCTGACGTCGGGGAAATAATATCGCCTTGTAGCAGTTTTCCCCACAGAATGGAAGTTGTCGGGGCGGAGATACGGGCTAAGCTTGCTTGACCTGCTAGGATATTTAGGTCGGTTCACCTTTTTTATATTTTATAATTTTTATTTTTTGTCTTTACCGAGCTTAAGTCCACATTAACAACGACGCCTGTGTACTGGGTAAGTTCCTTTTTTTGCGGACCGGCGAGCCGGCCTTTACGTAAAGTAACACCGAAATGCTTACCCTTAACCTACACTTAGCCGAAACCGAAACTAAGCTTAAATATGATTCACTGGCTTTTCTGTGTAAATTAAAACGTGTCATAAATAAAAAATAACGACACATATATGGTGTATTTTACTGTTATTTATTACAATTCATTTTTCCCCCTTATTGAATTACATTACGATAATTAAAAAAAATGCAATTTAAATGTCGTACGCGCATAACTGAAAGCCTAAAATTAAACATTTACTAGTCTCATTTCATAAAATAGTGTAATCGCTTGAAATGTGCATTTACGTTTTTGGGGTGATTTATATTAGCTTGTTAGGGATGTTTTTCCCCCCCAATATGTGTGTGATTAAAATAAGTATACGTACGTATATCGGAGAGGAGAGTTGCTATAAATAAAGTGCACAACCAACTCCCACCTTGCTCCATTGGCTGCATTGTGTGTTACAGCAGGGGGAGCCATGACACAAATACTGCTCACTGCCGTGCAAAGAGCAACTCAGATTGTCTGGAAGTTGTTGTTTTTTTTTTGTGGCTCATCCGAGTTCTCTGTGGTCCTTGCCATATGTTTGTTTAAAACAAAGCATGGAGTGGTTTTACTCACAGTGTTGATTGTGAAGGCACACAGTCTATACTGTAGTGAATATCATATGGTCTAGCACATGTTCGGGACCCAATCTGATTGTGTGGGCTGAAGAAATGAAAACTTCATGTCAGAGAGTTGGCAAGCTGGCAGGCCAGAGAAGGGAGAGAGATTGAACATTTTCCACCAAGACTGTCATTACTCTTTTTCTGTGAGCCCTAATTTGGTGGTGTGGTAGTAGTCTAACCCTGTATTACAACTCCATGTTGACTGGGGGATTACTTGGTGAAGGAACTTGTATTTCACCCGTATTTGGATAACTCTTTGACTCCCTCACTGACTCAGGGGTGAGTGCTATGAATCATTGTCACTGTAGAATAGTACCTTTTGCCAGCAGAGTTTCAAGATTTTTCTTTTAGTGTAAACGTGTGTTGTGTTAAAAGTAGACTGTTAACTGCCTTTATTACCTTCTGTGCAAGAATGTTACAAGTTATGGTCAGGTCAGGATGGACACAAATAAATCTATCTTTCATTTACATCACAAGCCAAATTTTGACCACAGTGTGTGGTTTCAACAGTGAAAGGAGCAAAACTATCATCTTCCCACTTTACTCTTACCCAGTTTGTCCATTGTGTTCTTATTGATTGGCACACACATATTATAAGCCAGCCAGTGTTTGGTCCATTATGCTTATGTGTCTGTTAGAAAGCCGTCTGAGATAATCAGCAAATCACTATGTGTCCTCAATGTGGGATCAATCTCTCATTCCCCTCTCTCTGTCCCCCATTTACCTTTCAGTGTGCTTATTGTGTAGCATCCCCGCATGGAGGATGAGGAGGATGATGTGTTTGAGCCAGACCTCCACTGCTGGCGCACCACATTCAAGGAGATAAAGTGTGAGGAGCGGGCTACACAGACACTTGGCCCTGTCCTGGCATCGAACAACGGCATGCTGCCCTGTGGAGTCGCAAAGGAGCCGAGACCACTCTTCTACGGTGAGTCTGAGCTCATCAACAACGAGGAACCGTGAGGGCAACGTTTCCCTCGTGCGTGTGCGCCAGTTGTTGTAAAACCCAAGCGTGAAGCTTTAATGTGAGAAATGGGAATGTGTGTTGTTGCACTGATGTGACCTGTGGCGCCTGATAGTCGTGATCACGGCAAGCTTTTATGGCGCGTGTGGAGTGTACCCAGCTGCTTTGCTATTCAAACGGCGCCAGGCTGCCATTGTGACTGAGCGGACATGATAGGGGTGACTACCTGTGTGAGTAGGCTGTAACTGGTTATCAGTGACAGCAAAGTTTCACTGGCACCATATACTTCATTGCTGGGTTGCTCCATAGTGACGATAGAAACCGACCTTACACCACATTAGGTGAGTGTGACTTTTAACACCGTAGAATGACTCACTGTGATTGGCTCAGGAGAAAATACAGCAGCTGTGAAAGTTCAGTTTGAAGCCAAGCAGGCTGCAGTTCTTGGCAGCTCTTTCTGCCTGCTATATCATCATCATTATCACACACACACACACACACTAAGAAAAACCCAACAGGTATCATTGCTGTTAAATTATTTGTACATTGTTAAGAAATACTAAGTCCAAACCTCAACCTCTTTTACAGGTAACGCAGGTTTTCGATTGCACTTCCCGGCCCACTTTGAGCTTGTTGGGGATCAGGAGGTGAGACGGCGAGAAAGCGAAGACGGAATGGAGCAGCAACACCAGCAGCAGCAGCAGCCCATGGCACGCAACATAGAGGCCTGCATCGGTCAGAAACTCCGGCTGATTGGAGACCAGTTTCATCGGGAACACTTAGAGCTGGTGAGGAGGAAATAACACAAAAAAGACCTGCTCTCGCAGCAACAGTTGTAATCCCAACACATGAGTATGACATTCAAATATCAATTTCTCTTGCTGTAAAATAATTTTTTCACTTTATTAGTTGCTCCTGCACAATTTAGTGAGAGGCAGTACAAAAGCCGAGCCCTCAATCTCGGCTGACATTGTCATTATTACAGGTATTATTAGGTATTCGTTTTAACACTACATTTAATATTGCATGTTCTTGTGTAGACTTCATCATACTGAGAGTTGTTTGTATTACTTTTAACTTACTTAACATCATTAAGGGATGATATGTTATGTGCTGTGATGCTAAAGAACAATTATTTATGTCATTTAATTAAATTTGATTACACCTGATTAATTAACTAAATTTTTTTATGGTACCAGCGGCAAACTGAAATATGTATGGAATTGTGTCACATAAGGAGCACAGTTTATTTTTTAAAAGTAGCCCATCGGTCACTTTTACACGCTTATTATAAATATCAGTGCCCCCTTCAAATCCAGCAAATTACAGTATGTTGGGTCAAACGTTTGTTCTCCTTTATCGTGTTTGCTCCACATTTGTTTTGGAGACGCTGTGTGTGTGTGTGTGCACACAACGCACCCCCTCCCTCCCAAGCCAAAGACAAGCTGAACCAGGGCAGCCCTTCCCCCACCTCACCAAGCCCTCCGCTGCCTCCTCTTCCTGTTTATGACTCTCCCCTCTCCTGTTCTCTGTGTGGACTGTGATGTAGGCAAGTAGCATAGAGAGGATGCCTGGCCTCAGCACACTGTACTGTGGTCAGGGTGACACTGTCCACAGAGTCGCTGTGCTGCACAACATCACTTTTATGTGTTTAATGTGCGGGGTTGTAAAACTGTGACACTCCGCTGCACAAACCTCCTTTGGAGTTTTCTCTTGCAAAGCATAAGTGTCCTGTTGCACAACTGGTTAATCGTAGATTTTAACACACAAAAAAAGCAGTTTAAAAGTTTAAAAAGCAGACGTGGCGGTAGTGTGTAAACATGTAACCTGAAGCTGAACGCGTGAGTCTGAGGGGAGCAGCTGCGGTTCCAGGGAATCTCCAGTCAGCCCCTTTACTGTGCGAGAAGTGGTCAGCCGAGAAACCATAATAAGACATCTACACACACATGCTGGCTGGATGGGGGGTGGGTGGTATAACAGTCAAGTACAGTACAGTGATTTTAGAATTGAAATGCTCCACAACTTGTAACATTTGAAATCCGACCAACAGTTTTTGAAGAGAATATACCCTAAAGGTCACACAAAACCTTTAAGGTTGAACCACCATCATGTGTCTTGTCAGCAAATCTCGTGAGACTTCAACATATCTCACTTAGGACTAGCTCTGCACATGCGTTTCACTTTTTGCCATATTCTAAAATATGGAAGTGTGTCAATAGGATAATAAGACAAGACAATAAGACAACAGTATATAGCGAATGGATTGTGTTCCACCTGAGAGGTCCCACCATAACAGCCAATTTATGACACCTCCTCTTCCTCTTTTTGCATATGATTCTTCTTCAATAAAAACCCATAACTGTGAGGTGTGAAACACTTTGTGATTTTCCCATGCGCTAATCAAGCTGCAGTTAATATTAACGCCGCTGCAGCTCAGCAATGACTCATGCAATCCTGACTCTGGCAACAGAGACACTCGGACATTACGCCAGGAGCGGTGAGGTGCGGTGCGGTTGGGCCCATTGATGCACGCCAAAGGCCGAGCAGAGGAAGTGCCTTGTGTTCGCCTCGCACTTTGAGTAAACGGCAGCGAGGCTGGGGCGCAGGTGAGGTCATATCCTGAAGGAGAGGAATGACAAGGATGTGTGCTGGTGAATGGGAATGTTGCCACACAGTGAGCAGAATGGGGGAATCGGTGTGATTAATTAGAGCATAGAACCGCATACCTACAGTTTGTGTGTGTGTGCGCGTGTGTGTGGTTTTGAATGCGTGCAGCGTCAGTAATTGGTTTTCCAACTCCGTTGTGCAATTAGTTTCATTGAGCCTGCACGTGCTCATACATGAACACAAGTTGTTTATCGGCTTTGTGTCATGGCTCACTTCTCACTATCACACGGTCCATGAAAAAGAAAAAGAAAAACTCCCCTCACTCATAGTAGCGTTAGTGTTCATCCATTTTCATTCCTGTCAGTGGGTGATTGCAGTTATTCAGTGCAGGCACTTGTCCCTGAGCCGTCCAAGTGCTTGGACTGCCATCTGTTTGATGGATCGGGGAGCCTTGTGGCTGTGAGGCTCCTCCGTGGGAGCTCGTGGCCCCCTTGGCAAAAGCGGGGATTAGGTAGCGAAGGAGTGCCGGAGGATGCTGACAGATAAATTGCTCTTCTGTCAGAGAGGGCTAGAGGGGACACTCAAGTCCCCAGAGGATTGCCAACATTAGCTGGTCTGCCATTTGAGACATAGTGATAATGACAGTCACAATGGCAGGAAGACGGCTCCAGCTTGCACAGGGCAAGGAGCAGAGTTGGGTTTCATCCCCATGTTTTTTTTTTTTACACACCGATGACTCCTGGAGCTTTCGATAGGAGGTGTTGAAAGCTGGTTTGAATATTGCCGTGGTGTGTGTGTGTGTGCGCGCGCGTGTGTGTGTGTGCGTGTACACGTGTGCACAATGCATATGACTTAATCTCTGCTGTTTCAGCACTTTACAGAAAGGAAGAAATAAAAACACACGGAGGTGACTTGGATATCTACTTGTGGTGCTTTTCTTTTTTTTTTGTTTTTTTTTTAGTTGTCCGCTACCATCCAACGTCATTAAGTTTATTTTTCTTTGACTCCTCGTCTCCTCCCTGATGAGAGTTAGTTCTTGCTCGGAGGCGGGCCTGCTTTGCTGCAGAGATAAGGGCAAGCTTGCGAGCAGCTGGCCTGATCGACAACCCACACGGGACACTGATAAAGCACATCAGTGCGGCGTTCGAGTGACGACACTGAGCATCTGGCTAAACTCTGTTGTGCTGTTGCCGGCTAAATTTAGAGCCTCATTTTGACAGTTGGTGGCATGAGTTATTTCTAAATTTTGACAGGCCTCCTCGCTTCTTTCTGTCGCAGTGTCACTCGCTCAGTGTGACCGAGTAAAGGACAAAAGGTCACTGTCAAGGGAATGTTCTGTTTATAAAGATTAATTTCTACTCATCTGCCTTGTAGTAAACACACTTGTTGAGAGTAATAAAACCCTCTGCTTTGACTCTTCTACATCATTACACCTCAATACACATTCTTCTACATTATTCTGTTCCATTGTGGTTGCAGGCTATAGCCTGAATTGTGACGCAAGTTTGGCTTTAATCTTGATTTCACATTTAGACTTTTTCACACTGATTGATGCAATCACTGAATCATTATTAGTTAACACGCTCAGTTATGTACAATATGTTTTGAATTGGACGTACACAAGATTCCGCACCTTATTGTTTTTATTGTCTGTTGAGTAGCTACCAGGTCTTTATATTACTCCTGTACGTCACTGCAGAAGATTTGTTTCATTTTATTCCCTCAGCTAAATAACTGTGGACCTTTGTATCATGCTGTTGTAAAAGCAAAACCACAGTTTACCAAGCACAGACATGTTAGCGCTGATGTGTCAAAGTGACCTCAACTGCAATATTCCTCAAAGTACCCCCGCACAAGTCTAGTTACACAGGACAGAACTCAGAACACACCCAGAATTCTCTTCTTTTTTTTTTTTTTTTTTTTTTTAACCTGAACAACAGGCTAGTAATAGTTTAGCATAGATGTACAGAACCTGGTTGGAAATCAGCCAAGCTGATGCAACACTTGACACAATCACCAAACAATTAGAAAAAAGGCTTTGAGGTTTTATCTACTTTTTGGCTGCTCACAGGTTTTGAACAGCATCCAAACTGTCACATAAACAACCTCACTTTCAGATACAATAGCCAAGAGACGGCACTTTTTGCAGAAAACTATTCTAAAAAAAAAAAAAACAGTAGGTAGTAATTTTACCTTTTTGTATCAATCAGTTGCACGGTAGACCAGCTTGTAAGAGGTGGAATGGGTTCTCTGTCATTGCCATGGCAATCCAGATCACCAACTTAGCAAAATATAATGGTGGCTCAGCCTGATTAACTCTCCTTTTCAGTTACCCCTCTTCTCAGTTAGATGCATTACTTGTATTTGTTGCACATGCCACAGTGATTAAAGGCATAATGGCATTACACACAAGGTTGAATTTCTTTAGCTTTCCTACTTTAATTTCCGACCGTGGACAGTTGAAACTCTCAGGTCAGACTCAATCTGTTCAGGAGATGTTAGTTAACCACCAATTTGTTCGGATTCCCAAACTTTTTTTTTCCAATAGAAAAGAGAGGGTATTTTGTAGGGAAAGTTCAAACCTTTATTAACCGTAGTAGGCAATTTTGAAGTGATAGTTTAGTATCCATAACAGTCAAATGTTCATAAAAGTAACTATATTAAAACAAAAACAACGACACTATTGAAAACAAATGAGATGCTTTGAATGCAAGTCGGCTTACAAAACGTCTGTCTTGTTCCTCTTGCTGTTCTCTTAACACAACCTGTTGAGACTCGTCTCTTCTTTTGTCGCAAAAAAGCCAAAGAAAAAGCAAAACTCCCTTAGTTGAACATGTGACGCTTGCTGAACTCATCCAAATTAGGAAGCGAATATTTCCCGAATTTTACGACCTTTCATAAACGCTGGCATAATTTCTGCCTAAAAGTAAATGGCACTTGACAATTGTAGTGGGAGAGAGTTAAAAAGCACAAAGAATCAAGGCACTTGAAGGCTTGTTTACCATCCTTCGAGTCTGAAATGGCCTTAACATTATCAGGCGTGGCTGCGTCTGCCTTTCGTCCGAAGATGAGCTGCCGCTCTGCTACTGTACCTCTCGCGTGCTGAGACGTCTTTCCCAGAGGCTCCCTGCCTCTCATCAAGAACTCCCTAATCCCTTTTCGTGCAATTATCTTATCTCAGCTTCTCAATGGCTGAGATAGTATTATCCCTCTAATCGCGCACATACAGTCCAATTGGCTCACAAAACCTGAGTCTCCTCCTACCGCAACACTGCTGCTGGGCTTTGCCAGAAAGATTACAAAAGTGCGTACACATTTACAGTACGACTGGGAATATCTGCTGAAAAATGCCATCTCGAGAAGGATTTCCACACACAAAAGAAGGTTCCTCTTGAGCTGTTGGTGAAGAAGACCGCTGCGAAAATATTATCGTCATTTCAGCATGTGGTTTCGTTTTAGCCGCTGTATCCTTTCCATTGTGTTCATTGATGGTCAGTAAACACAAATTCATGTTTATAGCCCGTGCCTATTTATAACCCAGTGCTTTTTGATTGCGTTTCACTTGATGCCCAGCCAACGTTGGTCTCTGTTTGTATTTGCAGTATCATCGAAACCAAAGGAATCGGGCGCTGCTGTGGTGGCGTCTGGCCAGAGCCATGTTCGGCCTGATGTTTGACAGGGGCTTCTTGGCCAGACGAGGTAGAGCAAGACGGAGGTGAGACAGTCTTGCCCTCGTGTCTGTTTTAATCATCTCCACGAGGAACTGGACTCCCGATGGCACTGTCGAATCTAACACGGGTCTGTTTGCGGAGAATAGTGGCACAGTTGAAGTGTGGAAGGGGTTCAAAAGGTCTCCGCGGGACGGGGACTACCAACTTTTATACAGGGTTTTTTCTTTTTAAGAAGATGCCATGATGCCCAGAGATTTCTTTACAGGACAATGTTCATATTTTGCTATAAGTGTGGTGTAGTAGTTTTGTACAGTACATTAGTTAATTTTTTTTTTTTTGCACTTCACATTGTATCCACTTTTAATGACCTCCACAGACCCTGGGAATGCCTTATTCAATATTTTCTGCCATAAAGAGTATTGAGAGAATTTTGTAAGATGGTTAGAAAACTAAAGGAAATGTGGTGTGTTTTTTTGTTTTTTTTTCAAACCTTTGTGAAGTTTTTCCAGGTAACCACTCAAGTTGATTTATAATTTCCAAAGAGGCAACATCTCAGAAAAAAAAAACATTTTGCACCTCACTGAATGGTTACATTTATCTTCCTAATATGTTTTTAGCTTGTCATTTTCCTCTCTTACTCATTTGTTTGCTGTAATATGATATTTGGTTTTGCAGACGGTTTCTCTAAATGACAAGACAAATATTTAGTTTAACTGCATACATGCTCCATGTCGATATCTCATGAGGTATCAAGGGCGAAGTTTGCAGAACTGAATGTTGCTCACTCTTCAAACAAACCTCTAAAGACAACTATTCAGACTGCAAGGAATAAGAATTATGACTTAACGAGTCTATCAAGATTCTAACACTGTATGGATAAAAGTATTGCCACATAGTATTTTTCTGGTTTAATTAATGAAGGAGTCTGCCGAGGCTTCTTAGATTTTTTTTTCTCTTCATCTTATCAAGACATTATTAGATAATTCAATGCAGTTTCAACCCAAAATTTGGGGAGGCCCTTTTCAGTTTCTGCAGAACTTTGGGATGCACTAGAAGAGACTAATTATCAACCATCAGCAACCTCTGACCTCCTAGACACAGTCTAAAATCTTGTAGAAATTCTTCCTAGAAAAAAACTCACTTCTTCCTTTTTCACGTTCCTGTAGGTGTAGGCCATCTGTCCCAATACTTTTGTCCATAAAGTGTGTCGAAGGCATCTGCTATAATACTGTCCAATGACAGACACGACATTTATTAGTGCTCTAATTTGTTACAAAGAACATTTTCAGAAAGTGCACTAAATGACAACTTTAGTCAAGCCAATTGTGTATTCAGCGAGAGCATCAGATACTCTTCCATCCTATGTTTTTTGCTTTGTTCGGTTGTTCCGTGTCATTTGCAGACCTCCATGCCCTTGAAGTGGAGCTGTGGATCCACTGTTTTTGCACTAGCACACCCTTTACGACTTCCGCTTCTTGCCTAACCAACCCCTGTCTTATATGAAGGTTTTCACTTAGTTTTTTGACACAATGTCCCATTTTCCAATCAGTGTTGAGACCTGGCTGGTCACAGTCTGGGATCTGGACTGGAAAGAAATTGGCCCTGGTCCTGCCTGGCCACTGCTTTGTGTGTCGTTTTTCACACCAAACAGTCCAATGGTGAAACAGAATCCTCTCAGGCAATTCTAATGGGATTTACACCCGCTTTGTATTCTGAGGGGTGACTCTTGTATTGTCTTTGATGCTCAGATCCAGATGTGAGGCGATTTTATTCCACACCACCACCATTGACTATGGCGAACTAAAGACTGTAGTTAGTTACTATTGTTAACTATGTTTTGAAGACACTGTTGAAGATTTGTGTTATTATTTTCCATTGATGAACACAGGCCAACCTTTGGACCCATGGAGCATTTACGTATCAGGGGTCTGTAATTACTTGCTCCTAACAATGTGTCAAGTTGATCACTGCATCATTATTAGATTTTTTCCTCTTGTAATCAACATATCTCAGGGACAAGGCTTTGTGGGCCACTGGTGACCTTGAGAATCACTTACATGGTCAGAGGAAGAGCAGTGTTGCCACCCATGACGAAACCTCGTCTCTTATGTCTTTTTTTTTTTTCCATCCCAATTTGTTCACACAACCACCAAGGAGTTTTGACCAAGGAGTCGGAGGCTGACTGACCGTCAGTAGATGGTGACGGGGGCTACTGAGTGTGTAGTTTGGAGGCGTGTGACGTGCACTGAATGTGGTTGTAGTTTCCTGCAAATCCTCAATGCTGAGCCAGTCCGTGTAGCCCCGTCCCACCACGGGCTCTTCAAGTCCTTGTTGTACTGCTCCTTTAAGACACACCTATTACTCATTAATGTAATTTATTTGTTCTTATTATTTATTTTCTTTTCTTTTTTTTGTATATTTGCCCAGTTCTACTGTATACACTTGCGTGTGCGATCACTTCTTGTTTTCCTCGTGAGCCTTTCACTAATTTTAAGTGGTGATAGTTGTTAGTCCGTCATGAAGAGCAGAAGTTTAGTATAAAATTAGCTTTGTACAAAATGAACTTTATTGGCGGCAAGTATATATAATCCACGCCCCAAGTCACTGTTTCCATAGCAACTTTAAAAGCAGCATTGGACCTTGGTTGAAGTTGATTACGTTGTACAACTTGCCTTTCATTCTTTCAACTTCGATATCTCCTTATCTGTTGCCTTCTTAATGAGAGCAGCTACTGCTCTTCTTTAGGACAACAGCTACAAACCTCATCCAATCCTCTTTCAATACAAGAGAGCCTGTTTGATACTCGAAAAATAGATCCAGGGTGGAGTATTAAAGGTTGTGATTTTCTAGGGATGGGCCTGACCAGTTCAAACATTTTTCATTACTGCTCAATTCAGTCTTGAGCAGATTCTCCATGTGTGGTTTAAGAAAAGCAGCAGCTTCCATCTAGTTATTAATTTGTATAATAATTATAACGGCAAATGTCTTTGCCCTTCGAATTAATGAAAGGTCATCCAGCACTAATGATACATCAGAGAAGGAGAAAGCTTCAAAAGAGTTACATTCATGTTCCTTTAAGTCACAGGGTGTTGGTTTATTTGTTCAAGTCCCGAAATCTTGATAAATGTTTTGTAATCAACATGCACTGGAAAGTACTTTGTTTCTGTAGATCCAATGGGTCCCTTATGTGTTGTGTGTTCATATATGATGTACAGTATACTTTGGATTGTTCATGTTGTGTCACATCAGCTGTATATCTGTGCATTAGCCAAGGTGGCTTACACGTTTGATTTATTGGAAAGGGAAACAATCTGCCATGGTGCATGTGTTTTGTTACAATTACGTTCCCACGCTGCGCTCTTTGTATTGTGTACGCATCCAAGAGTGGAGCATCCCTCGTGTGTGGGGGGCATTGTATTTTATGGAAACCGTCAGTGTCTTTGAATTTTGTAGTCCACTTTATATAAATTTGAAGTTTTTGAGGAAGTTTTTGATTTTTTATGATAAGATTCCTTCTTCACGTTCTTTCTTAACTTTTTAAAATGTATTTTCTTAACAGAAAATTGTCTGTTTTTATAAGGACCTGATTTGATTTTTAAAGAGTAGGATCCTTGCGACTCCATGATATCAAGGGCCTTTTTTTTTTTTTTTTTTTTTTAACATTCCGTGCATGGCTCTTCGCAGCGTGTAAAGCAAACCAAAACAATTTACTGTTGTTAAATTGTTCCGTTGCCCTTCTTAACAGACCAGATCAAGTGTACATGTATTTGTAAAACCCTGGAATATGCCTTTAACTGCTCAGTTTCAAATGAAGTCTTGATTATCACACACTCTCTGTATACCAAGAAAGGAGACCCAGCGAAAATGTAGCATTTTTTGTAAACATTGACTGTGTGTTTTCGAGACTCTACTGTGCACTCATTTTGTGTTTATATATGTATTTTTGGGTTTTTCATATATTATGGAAGTAAAGAAAATGTGTTATGTAGTGCAATATGCTGTACATATGGAGCTTTGCTCTACAAATCTTTTTCCTGGATTTCCTGTTGTTTATTGGTACTTTTTTTTCAATAAAATTCTATTGAATCTGTCTAGCGGAGTCAAGTCTTTCTGTATTTATGAATATAAAATATGTGTGGATTTATGAAGTTATTTATATTGTTGTTCATGAATCAATAGTTCATAGATACATTACATGCAATTGTTAGTTCTATATTTAATCATTTTTTAAATTTGTTTCTATCCCGCTCTGTCAAAATAAGTCTTTATGTGGAACCGGTCCGTGGCGCAAAAAAAGGTTGGGAGCCATGCACTGCTATCGAGAACTGTGCCAAAACAGCTGATTGTGTGGTCTCTTACTGTAAGTCTGTAAATTCGTCCAGTGAGGTTGGTAGGTTGGGGGAACAAAATGACCACCAAGCAACAACCTGACCTTTGGTACTCCTTTGAGAGCCAGTGATACCAGTCACGTGTTACTCCAATATCACTTCTTTTTTGAGTAACAAGTAATCTAACACATTATTATGTCTAGATCTAATCAGATTAGAATTATTTATATAACCCACAATGCATTCCTATTGTGGCTAAAATGAGTCGCATACATACGGCACTTTTAATAAGTAGCACCAATTTACAGTTTGTAAGCCACCAGGTAATTTACAATCGAGTGAACATGATGTTATCATACAACCCTCATTCTGGGTTTCTTTGAATAAAAATGCTGGGAAGTGTGCGGCTTCACCATCGCTTCCTATAAACTATTTTCGTCATTTCCCTTAGCAATTAGTGTTAGAGAGGTACTAAGTATTCAAGTTTATGATTGTTGCTTGTTTATTTCCACATAAAGAACAGAGTTACACTGTCATATTAACCTGCCATGTTAAGCTTGCATTCCATTGCGGGTTGATTATTAATGACCTACTACGAAGCGGTGAATATTGTGTGGATCACTATGTAACCACATCGGGTATGTACAGTACTGCAGTGTTTATTGTACGTCTCTAAATCACCGTGAGTAGACTTAGTAATTTAGTAATTTCGATTGTACTCATTTGCCGTGCTTCTTTGTTGGTGTACTTTATTTTGGCTCAGTCGCCAATATGATTGACAGCGCCTGTTCATTTCTTTGATTTTCATTTCGTACATAATAACGTGCCTTAAACACAATTTGTGGATTATAATGTGGTCATATTTCTGTCAGTTTAGAGTCTAGAGAAGATTACTTGAGAATGGTGCACCTATTGACATGCTTCAGTTCTTATATAGCACGTCAACTATGCACTGAGTAGCTCATTTAATGTAGCTTCAAGCTACGCTCTATTATTAAAGTTATTGGTTCATTTTGATGTCATTCTATATTTTGTGTGGCGTGTATTGTGAAGTAATGTGTACAGTTAAGCCAATGCACGTTCATACTCTGAATAAGTGAAATTACTGCCAGTTGGAAGCTGCTGAATCTAACGAATAATTTAACTTGTAATGTAACTGAGTTTAGTTTTAAAATCAAGTAGTCAGTAGGTAACTCAGTAAACTGTAAAAGGTAACTGTGGCAACACTATTGAGAACCAGACCAAAATTGTTATGTGGACCCTTGGCTTTATTGTGCTGGTAATTTGTAGTGGCATAGGACAAGAAATTGGGTAGTTGTACCTTTTGTCGTATGCACTGATATCCTAAAAGTGAGCCAGCCAATGATGGATGAACTCTGTGTTTGGAGGTAACAAGGCCTATGAGGCTGGCCTAGCATTTGGCAGAGGCTGTCCTCATCACATCCCTCCTGCTGTTAGGCCATTAATTTAGCGAGCACAGCGGGGCTTCCAAACCTCTCCAATAACTGCTGCCTGCCCTCCACACATACACAGGCAAGTGTTGCATGACAACAGAATAAAGCTCACGCATGGAGCCAATGAGAGTTACCTCACACTGCATTAAGGCAGAGGCTGCTGAGCTTATACAGATTCGTTACACCACAGCATGGATGCCCTCAAGGCACGAGAGTGATTGATTACTCCTGACACACATAAACATGAAACTCTACAGCTTATCACTGGCAAATGTAGCCCAGAAAAGTGCACTCTTCGCCGAGTGCTTTAAGTCAATTAATATAGTGAGATTTTGCGAAACCAGCTATGACATTCTGTGCATTAGCACTGAGAGTCAATGCAGTCCAGTACCTTGATCAAAAATCTCAATACAATTGCTTCAGTATGAATTGACATTGAGGTATTAGGCAATTGTTAATGTCCCTCAATGTTGTTTATTATGTTTGTAGAGTGCTGCAGTGCACTGATTCACACTCAGAGCTGTTTAAAATATTTTGCCCTTCTCATGTGGCGAGATAGAAAAGCAAAAAGCAACTCTCAGTATGATGCAGTTCTACATTTCTAACTGCGACCTCAATAATAAACATATTCTTAAACGATTACCTCGGTCACAATGTGATTTAAAATGGAGCAGATTTGGATTTCCGAGTGATCTCAGTCCTAACGCTGTGGCGTGTGGGTTTCCATGTATTATTTTTGTTTTGTTTTCGAGCGCGCTGTTATGTCTTCCAGTCCGTAACCTCTGGGCAGACACGTGGCACTCATATTGTCATACATGCCAGGTACAGTTTCACGCTTCGCTGATACCTGACTCACCTGTTTGGCCACTTGCTAAGGAAAAAAAGACTCTCGTCTGAAGCCCTTCAACACAAACATTAACTCAGGATGTGGTTGGAGAAGAGAAAAACAGCTCCTTTCCTCAGTCATGCTTGGCTTAGTGTACACAACTGTTCCCTTCCTAATCCCGTCTTGAGTGTTTAAAGTGAAGGAATGTAGGACATGTGTCATATCTGCTTGATTTTGCTTATATCAGAGCGAAAATGTGCTAAGGATGTTTGTGGTCCGCCTGGCTGTTTACTGCAGCTTCATGGCCTCAATGGTCCTCTCCTCTTGGCTCAGCGCTTTAATAGGGAGAGAATTGGCTTCCCCAGGCCCCGACAATGGATTCTCTGTTCCACTGCACTGGCCTCCTGCTGAAAGAGACACCCATTAGAGAAGCTCTATCTCTCGGGTCAGGCTCAGGGGTCACACACAAGTGCGGCTCTTGTTTATGTCTGCGAAGTCAATCAAAACACGGCAGCTTAACTCCTACTTGCCTGACTCGACTTGGCAGGTTTCTGTTCAGGCTAAAGACCAACAAATCCAACCATGGCTTCAACTTGCTCGAAGCTTAAGAGATACAGGACGCTAAGTGAATGAGGCGGCTGTGTGAGAGCGAGAGAATAACAACAAAGTAGCGTTGACATGCACCTCAGCACCTGCTCTGCACCAGCAGTCGCTGAGTTGACACCGCCATCCCGTCAACCCCCTCCCAGCCAAGAGAACTTCTCAAGTAGCTCCTAACGCTACATCACAGAGACAATCACTTCATAATCACTTGTTTAACGGAGCTACTTAAGGTGATGATGATGATGACTGTTGAAGATATTATGGCTTCTCTGGAAAATGAACACAAGTTAGTTTTAATGTGTGAGAAATTACTGACTTTTAATAAACTTCACCCTCTGCGACTGTATTGGGGAAAGATGAGTCAAAGTGGGTTTGCCTGTGTTCCAGATGCTGGATGGCGCAGTCTGTCATTAGGTCAGACTGTTAAGATGGCATCTTCCAACGTGGAGCTGCCAACACAAGCAAAACCATAACCATCCAGTCAGCCATCCATTTTCTATACCATGTATCCTGTTCATGTTCTGTTCTGAAGTCTATTCCAAGTGATTGGCAAATGGCAGACTAAACCCTGGACTGGTCATCAGTCAATCATAGAACACAAAAAATGACACAAAAAGACAAAGACACATGCACCCAATGCATGGCACAAAACTAATACCATTATACAAAAAACATCTCCCACCTCTTTTCCTTCAATGTGCTGGGCGTTTTGCTGGACAGATTGATGAATGAACACTGAAGAAGGCATCGCAAGATGTTAAAATTAATAGTTGGACGGTTTGATGGATGGATGGCTGGATGGATGGATGGACGCACGGATCCACTGGTGTGTTTCCCAAACTTGATTGAGTCAACTGACCCATTTTAAATTAGAACAATTTCAATTCAATTCAATTTAATTTATATAGCACCAAATAACAACATGTTGTCTTAGGGCACTTTACACGTGTGACAGGTCTAAGAGAAAAATCCTCACACATTAAAAGACCAACCGAACCCCACATGAGCAAGGAAAAACTCCCTCTTGGGAAGAAACCTCAAGCAGACCCAAGACTCAGCGTGGGGCGGCCCTCTGCCTCAACCAGTTGGCTGAGAGAGTAGAAAAGGAGAGAGAGTAAGCGAGTCACTGAAAGAGAGAGACAGATAGAGAGGGATAGAAAACGACAAGGAGAGCAACAGAGGCAGAGAGAGAGAGAGAGAGAGAGAGAGAGAGGGGAGAGGTATGAATACTGAAATAATGATTACCTTGTCTCAATTGAATTAGGAAATGGACTCTCAGTCAGTGTGGAATGTAGGCCAATACTCAGTGGACGCCATGACTTATTCTGCTGTCCAAATTGCAACAGGTGGATACACAGGTTTTTTTTGTTCTTTCTGCCATCTAATGGAAGAGCATTTGATTGTTCTTCCTATCACTATACGTCTCTGGTATAGATAGATGGACAAAGATATATTTGTAATTAATAAATAATAATTTCCAGACAAATGAAGTCAAATTGGATAATTTCCCACTGGACCCCTTCGGATCTCTCTCTACCCTGGTTGGGAATCACTGGACTGGACCATTGTATGGATGGATTGTACCATGTGTTTGAACACACCAATAAATCAATGGATGGATCCAAGGACAGGCAGATGAATGGATGAATTAATTGATGGATAGCCCATTGTATTGATAAAATGTATTAAAACAATAGTCCGATAGATAGAGCTGGATGGATGGATAGACCAGTAAACCAATGGATCCACACGTGGATGGACTGATTGATGGATGGATCGACAGGCTGATGGCTGGAACAAAGTTTTTGAACATGAATATATCAATGAATGGATCCATGGACTGACCTAGTGGATGTATGTACTGTATGTATGGACAGACCAGTGAATAATCATCAGGGGTGAAACTATTAGGGGAAATTATCCAATTTCACTTGTCCCAAAATTATTATTCAGTAATTACTAATATATAGTATCTTTGTTCATCTACTTATGCAAACGTGTCGTGAAAGCCATACAAGTTAAATTCTCTTCCAATAGATGGCAGAAGGGACAACAAAACTGTGTATCCAACTGTTGCCATTCAAACAACAGGAAATGTCATGGCTTCCTGCAAGTATATCAGCTTTGTGTTCAATTAAACAGGCCCAGATTTCACATGGCGTAAGTTACTTACTGATTACTTGATTTTACTGTACAAGTAGGTTAGATGACAAGTTACTTTATTAGTTATATTAAGCACCTGCCGACAACACTGCCTCAACATATAAATGACAACCGGTTTTGTCCATACTTTATTGGAAGTGCATTTTCATCAGTAATGTTTAATAAAAGTTTTCATGAAAAATAAAATAGAGTATGACTCTACTTAGTATAAATACTGTGGAACCTCGGGTTATGAACTTTATTCATTCCGTGACCCCGTTTGTAACGCGAAACGTTCTTAAACCTAGGCAATGTTTCTCATTGAAATGAATGGAAATGCAATTAATCCGTTCCAGCCCCAAAATTTAATTATACTTACCTTTGTCAGTGTGTGGTTAAAAGTAAATATACAGTAGTGCATTACAGAAATACGTGAAAACACACAATTATAAAGAAATAAAACACAAAATAAATATGATAACAGTTTATTGCTCATTAACTTTAACGGAGGGGAAAGAGAAGGAGGATTATAGCAACTCATTGAAAAAGAGCCTTCTTCCATGATGATATGGGGAAATTCTGATTCAGGTAGTTTTTTGTTGGCCAGTTTGGTGCACATTTCTTTTGATTATTTTCTTTATTGCCTCGGTCACGCTACCACCAGTGAGCGCTTTCTCATTTTTGTCAGTCTAACAAAGAGCCGAGCGAATGCATGCACGGAGAGCTATTGTGACGTGTTTACGCCAACATTAACCTTTTTTTTTTTTATTAAAGAAACGCGACAATTCAATAAATAACATACATATTGTAAATATTTTTTGATGACAAGAAAATGAAATGCGGACTACACTTACCCCGTCAATCACAAACGCTATTAGATTTGTGATTGGATGATCGTGGATGTGGAGGCGGAACTTCCGCCAAGAACCGATTTCCACCTAACGCCGCGAAGCGAAGTAGTATTCAGTCAAGCGTTATGCACAGTCAATGATCATCATGCAGTGCCAGTAGAAGCACAACATAGAACCTTCCATTCATCCATACCAAGACAGTTTACAAACCGAAAATAATAAGTGAGTAGAGGTCATTTTTTGATAAACATTTTGTACGTAACCTGTATTGATCATAAAACGAGTCGTTCGTAACCTGAGGTTCCACTGTACTTGTTTTTTATTAAACAAATGATATCCATTCTTAATTTCCCTTGACGTAAATAGGCTCCTGGTTTTTACAAAAATAAATAAATAAACACAGTCTTTCTAGACCTCACTTAACATAAATACTATTTTAACATAAAATCAACTGTTTTTTTGACCTGACATATCTAACTGTTAATATTGTAGTGGCAAAACATTGTGTATAAATATATATATGTATATATATATATATATATATCTTTTATGCACATCGAAACAGTTGTTCACCGCATTAGAGCATTGAGGAGTGGTTTTGCAAAACAAAACAGTGTATAACGCCACATGTAATCTTGTGTTGTAATCGCATGTTGTGTAACAGTGGAGTGGTGCGAGTAAACCAGTGGCTGAACCACATTGACAGAAGCTTCTCAATCTTCTTGTGAGAAAATCTATTTCTTATAGGCTTGAGCACCAAACCTAGATTGAAAAGCCGCTCCGCTCAATGATTTTTTTGCGCCTATATCCGGCTTTTGTTATTTAACTGGTGGGGAACCCATTGCAATAGTCGCAGCATTTTGCTTTGCACAACCTGGTGGGACTTTCTCTGTACATTTACGACTTTCTCTCCAAATGTTTCTTCAGATTTGACGTAGTGCTTTTGAAGCGAAATAACACTTTGTTGCCAGAAGAGAGGGTACACTGAACATTCATATTAGAATCTTTAGACAAACAAACAAAGTCAAAAGAGTGCCTGTATTTCCAGCTTGAAGACAAAAATCTCTCTCCTCCCTCCATTTTTGTTTACGATGCTGACACTTTATGATGAATCCCCAGTCTTCTCGGCAGGACACGCCATGCTGCAATAGGATTCTCTGCAGGACATGTGCCACTTAAATGTGATTGGCTGCTGAAAATGTGAGATGATGTCACTCCCCAAGACGGAAGGGGAAAGCAAATACTGTCTAGCGTTTCACTTAGTAAAATGTCGAAAGTGACAAGTTAACTTAAGATACCGGTCTGGAATTAGAAAAACATTCGATTTTTCATTATCAAAAAAAGTGGTCATTTTAGAGTAACGCTACTGGCATCACTGTATGTGAGTAAATTGAGAGCAGTTTTGTTTGGTGATGTGTCGTGAGATTTTTCCGATGTAAAACGGGCGCCTTGGCTCAGAAAATGTTGGTAAACACTGCAATAGGTACTGTAGATGTTTGACATAGTTTGACATGCTGTAGTTGGCTTTGCTTACACCTCTTTCAAACCAGCAGTCCTGCCTATCCAGATTTTGGACGTTGTTGTCTTCGAAGGAATGTCCGTTCTTCTTGAGATGCAAATGAACCACTGATTCTGGCCCCGAAGAAGCTGGCCGTCGATGCTGCCCCATGCGTCTGTGAAGCGGTTGCTTCTTCTCTCCGACCTAGAGATGACTGGCCAGCACTGGGCACACGAACTATCGGGGGAGAGGGAAGTCTCTAAGTGCCCGCTTCATGGTGCAAATCTGAGAACCAACTTTACAAGCAAATCGATTTATTCTTCCGCCGTTCAAAGATTGTCAGTGTGCCACTCATTTGAAGGCAATGAGACAAGTCTCTTCGATTGGACAGGATTGAAGTTGGCTGTGTTTACGCCCACAACGGTGCAGAAGTCAGTGCAGCAGATGCATCGTGGGGCGCTGGTCCACGAAATTATAAACACTGGATCTAACTCGCTTCCGCACAGAGTTAAGTCAGGCTGGATTTGCACCAGTCACAAAAAACAGAGCACTAGAAGTTACTGAAATGAGTGCCTCATATCTTTACCCCTTGTACTATAGTCATTCACTTTCTCCTCACTTTTAAAACTTCATCCTCATCTTAAATGCCTCTTGATTTTAATCCGCTGTGCTCCACTGGCTCTTTTGGTTACTTGCTGTGTGAAGGGGAGGTTGGGCAATCACTCTACAGCACTGTGAGTTCCCTTTGTTTACCAAGAGCAGGCCAGCTTTGCTCGGTGCTTTGTTGAGCAGCAGTCACTCGCAGCCTCACAGCTGTGACACACACACACACACACACTCACACACGCACACACAGAGAGAGAAATCTCTGACTCACAAACTCTTGTATCCTGTGGTCAAGGGGAGGGATTTAAATCCTCAGAGTACTGCTCATGAACCTGCTGAACTTGTCTTCTCTGTCTCCTGCTGGCTATTGTTCACCCCTCTATATTCCAGCTCTATCACTTTTCATAGTCATACACAACCATTTGGAGCCAATTAAGCGATACACCCTGTAAGCCTTCGCACAGTGGGCAGCTGTCTCTCCACACTGAAAAGAAAGAAAATCATGCACTTGGCATGTAGCTGCGAAAGACACAAGCCCAGCCTAATTATCAGGGAGATGTCACTCAGTAGACACTACATAAACAAGCGGGGTCATTGTTGAGAACTAATTGGCAGGGGAAAAAAAGTTCCTGTAGCGGAGATAAAAATACACAACCAGCGTGGTTTCCTGAGGACACACGAGAAGCCCTCAACTCCGCAGAGGCCTGAGGTGTGCAGTAATGAGAGACGAGCTCACTTCATGCCGCTCTCCGGACGCATTGTCCTTGCAGCGGCGGAGGCCCGTACGCATCCTCCGAGCTGCACAACCGGCTCGCTCTGTGGGCCCGTTTTAGCCGAGCACCCTGGCGGGACGCCAGAGTCATGAGGCAGGCTGTCTGTCGGGTTAGCACGCCTCACTTTGATAACGGCGGCGGGGGATGAGGATGAGAAAGAAAAACAACCAATGCAACAGGGGTGGGGCACTGGGACAATTATGCTTGTGCGTGTGTGTTTGTCTCACGCAATGAGCCTCCTCCGAAAAGTAACAACTGCAAAAACATTGCAGATTCGTAGATTGTTAAACGCAGTTTTTTTTTTTCCGAGCTCATGTTTCACAACAGACGACCAGGTCCTCTCTCTCGTTCCCTCCTTTTCGTTCTCTCTCTCTCCTGACATTTTCTTCCACCGTCCCATCCCCCAACTTTCAGCTACTCTATCTCCTCCCCCTCCTTTTTTTCTCTACTCGCTCACTTTCTGTAATGTTTTCAACCCCCCCGCCCACCAACCTTACGTCCATGCCCCTCCTTGCACCTTGCAACCCCCCCCCTCGCAGGCTGTTGTTGCTGACTGACAGTGCTGATTTACTCCAGCTTTGGCGAGTAGCCAGTTCATCTCAAACAATTGCTCATGCAAAAGGGCCGGCCTGAGGACTCAAGTTTGCATGGCAGTAAACAAAGTCATAGTTTGCCTCCCTTCCTCCCTCAGGCAAGCCCCAACTTTTATTTTGCTCTCCTTTTTTGATTTTACTGCTCTTAGATGTGTTGCAGGGTTGTTGCATGTACTTTAGCCAAGTGGACAGCAGCAACAGTATGGAGAAGACCACAGCTCTCTATACAGTGGAACATCTAAAGTCTTACACAATCCACTCTGGAATGATGATGAAAAGATTTTTTTTTTTTTTTTATGCCACAGGAAATAATGTCCATCAAAAGAGCTTGAATTAAGTGTACTGGCTATGAATGGGCCCAATAATCAATGAATGGATTTATTGACTGTTGAAGGTTCCCTTTCATCATTTTTTACATTTTAATAATCTTTGATATCCCGTTATCAGTTTTGCAAGATAATTTGGCTGAAAAATACCCATAATGTCCTTTTTCAAGCTATACTAGGTGGTCTTTTTTTACCTGGCAGATTGATTGATTTATTGATATGTGACATGTAAATAAGCTTTGCTCTGATTGGATCGCTCCTCTTCTCAATGTAAATATGGAAAACAGCGTTGCTCTGATTGGCCATTGGCGATATCATGGCTGTCTGACCTTTGGCAGCCAAGCGTTTATACTGACTTTGCGTTTGGATCATTCGATCTTGCTATCATCGTTGTTCGCCCACTACTCACAACCTCACAGAGGAGGGGGACATGTCACGTGGGTGAAGTCAAAGAGAGGAGGATGTTTTGAAAACGCATCCCATTCAATCGAACGAATTCACGCCGTTCATCTCTCACGCACATTTTTTGCAAGAGCGACTGCAAGCTTTGCTGTTTAATCCTCAGTTACAGTCGACATAAATATAGTGAAGTATTGTTGCAAAACACAACAACTATGCTTTTATATACTATATTTGCATGACTTGGTGGTGGCTGCCCAGCAAGCTGGCTCGCTAGCTCCTTACACGGAAATGCACTTCCAGAAGTGTGTGAAAGCTTATTTTACGAAGCCATCCGATACAAAAATGGTACAAAACACAATTCTGGCTCCGAAATAGTTAAGAATTTCTCCCTTGTCTGAGTTTGGCAGGTGATGCAAAGCTTTGCAGACAATGCAGCCGCGCTGTCACGCAACCATTTTTGATGAGTGGGACTGTAGCGACCACAAAGTGGGCTGGTACTTGGATATTAATTGATGAAACTACGTCACAACAACACCGATTTCAAGTGGTTTTAGTGTTCAAAGGCTATTGCATTCAGTTGACAAGCCATATAGCTGTCAAACTTAAACTAGGTCACAGGCTCATTTTGGCGCATGTCGTAACCACTAAGTGGGCATGTACTTCAATAATGAGTGAACTTTTTATTTCCCAAACACACATGAATCTGAACTGATCGTTTTTGACCTGTGTTACGCATTGAACAGCAGGAAAAAAAGGGTTTTGATGGAAGGGGACCGTTAAGAATTCAGTCGATTCTGTGTAATACATTGTTGATTAATCACATCTTGAAATGAGGACAAATGCAGTGCGCTACTTGCCTACAGCCAATAGAGGTGTTCTTAATTCAGTATCGACTAGTTCATGGCCCGAAGAAGAACAACATGACGTCGCCTAAATAAGGCAGACTTCTGTAATGGCGAAAATACTCCTGGCAACATTATTCTGCTCAATAAGACAGTGGCACTGAAACAGGAGATGAGAGCGTCGAGAAAGAGATTCTATCATCCAATTAAAAGTACTTTAAAAATGACAATACAGTATATTCATTGTTTCTTAATTTTCTCCTCAATCCATGGAGGAAATTTTGTAGGCTGCCCATCCCTAGTACACACAGGCAACGTTTAAAGTCATATTTTGCAACAGTAAAAGAAAAAAAAGTAACATTTTGATATCCTTAAATTTCACAAAAGTGTAACAAGAAATGAACCCCTGTTGAGCAAAACTAATGTTATGAAGGGCAAATTGTGGCTGAAAAAGTCATTTAATGCTGCTCCATATGTTTTACACCGTGTTTAAACATGTCAACCAAAGTGCAGCAGATTTTCCTCTCGAGCAGACCACAACCCACCTGGTCTCGAAAAGGATGATCATCAACATGACCAAACGAACTGCACAAGCAGAGGAATCAAACCAGTTGTTTTTATTTAACCATACCAAAAATTGTGAACACAGCCTGATTGTTACTTTTAGCCATTTTATTTTCACTTTACTGCTTTCCTACATTGAAAAGTGCAATTTCTGGTTTGTATTCATCTTCACATTTTTCCTCTTTGTCACCATTTGTGCCCACTCTGTTGTTTAAAAGAAGAGAAGGAAAGCCAAAGCACGAGCAAAACACACAGCATACTTGTGTTTTTTTATCTCAATATGTGCAGAACTCTCATAAGATATGCAGATGTTCTGCTGTCCATTCTTCTTCAAGTTTTATGTCTTTTCCAGATGCTGAGATATATAAAATTTTTATTTTACACAGTCCTGCTATCAATATGGCAGCATATTAAGCTGCTAATGCTTTTTCCCAAAGGACTATGAATAAACTCCTGAACCCACTCTTCTCAATAAGAGAGAAGCAGACATCTGGAATTGGGAGCCACCAGGGACGAAAGCTCTGATATCTAAACACATTTCAATCATCACATTTTTGGCTCTTCAACATTAACCTAGAGTCATCTCCATCCCACCGTGGGACGACAAACTATGTGTCCAAAATAAACTAAACAACAGATAAACAAAGTCTCTGTAATAACTGTCGGGAAAAGGGATTAAAATAATATCCGTTAAGAAGATTTAATTATATTCTTTTAGAAAAAAATAGCATACTTTTTGTATCTTTTGTTGTTTTGTGCAGTGGTCCCATTAAAAGTGGATGATTCTGACAGACAGTCCCAACAGACTGGCATCAGGGGAGAGCTGTGATGCAAAACAAGACTAACCATTCCAGTGAGCAGAGTCACTCATGAATAATTCTCTTCCAAGGCAGATGAATTAATTTCAGATGCAGACAGAGGAGATGAGTGTGGGCTGGAAAACAATTTAACAGGCATAATGTGCTATTGTGTGTTACAAGTGCCTTTGACAAGTCTAGCTTGCCAGTTAAAATCCTTTTAGTAGAAAGTGTAGACATACAGATAATACGTAGTCCCGCATACCTGCTCTAATGCTGTCTGTTAAATAAGAAATAGCTCACCTATATAGATGTTATGGCCTCAGGAGCTGACCTTAATTCCTTGACATTTCACTTGTAGAGAGATGAACCTTTGCAGTGTAACACTCTGTGATTTGTTTGAGTCGACCCTTTGAACTATGTCACCTGCTATAGGACGTTACAGGAAGATGTACGTCGTCTCAGGGTAATGCTTCCAAAAACGTCCAGTACAAATGGCGACTTTTTTTCCCTGTATCGTCTCTTTAATTCTATCCGCTCACTGCACAAGTGCTTATGACAGGTAATGTTGAATGACCTGTAATTCCATATCATGTTTTTGTGTTGATTTGTGCAATTAATAAACCTAATAAGCCACATGTTCAGTCGGACATTTTCGGCAATGGACTAGTGTCTGCATCACAGTGCTCGAATGGCTTCCGCTCACATTCCAAAAACATGTATGGTAGGTTAATTGAAGACTCTAAATTACCCATAGGTGGGAATGTGAGCGGGAATAGTAGTCGTTTATACTGTATGTGTCCTGCAATTGGCTGGCGACCAGTCCAATGTAACCCACCCCTCACCCAAGGTCAGCTCGGATAGACTCCACCTCACCCACAACCCTAATGAGGACAAGTGGTAGATTTGCATTTTTTCTTGGTCATTGTGTGTCATAATGTGCATATTGACATAATAATTACAGATATAGAAATTCCTCATCATTTGCTATATGACTCGTGCATGTTGAAAATAGGTATTGAATGCCGTTCTTATTGTTTAACATTTAGTCTAGTCTGTTGTTCCATGCAGTGTCAAAGGAAAATTTGAAAGCAGTCTGCTTGTTAGATCATTAATCAAACAAACCACACTATCAGAACAATGCCACTGAATCTTGTTATAACTAGGGTTCGGACAGCAACGAATGACTTCCAAATCAGAATTTAATCGTTACTCCTTGTACTATTCCGAAATAAAGTCATAGTCATGTCATAGTGTAACAAATGAAAAATCCAATATATCACCAACACCCAGAGACGCAGCCGGCTTCTCTTGGCCTGAGCTCATCTGACATGGAAAGTGGAAAGCAGTGCTGTGGTCTGATGAGTCCACGTTTCAAATTGTTTTGGGAAATCATGGACGTTGTGTCCTCCGGGCCAAAGAGGAAAAGGACCATCCAGGTTGTTATCAGCGCAAAGTTCAAAAGCCAGCATCTGTGATGGTATGGGTGTATTAGTGCCCATGGCATGGGTAACTTGAGAGCGCAAGTCATATTTTGGTCTCCTGGGTCTCGGCGCCGTCGTGACTGATGATGATGACATTATGACATTAAACAACGTTGAGCTTTTTTACACTCATGCTAAGCGCTGTCCCAACTCCCTAGGATGCAACCCATTTTTTTCTTTATGGGGGGCGGGGGACGGGGTGAGAGTGAATTCTGATTAAAAATAAAAACATTTATATGACTTATGGAGACAATGCAATGAACATTTAGTATAAAATTTTGAATGTAGTAATTTATGATTGATAGATTCATTGCCGACTGTAGGGGTGACACCTGGGGTGGCGAGGTAGTTGTTGGTGCAGCTGTTACCCAGCAGATCCGCCAGTAGTAGTATAATATTCTTTCTGATTTGAATCAGAAAATTATAATTTGAACATGGCTTTTCCAAGCCCACTTGAATCCCAATTTCAGTCACCACCGATTTGTCCACAGCCCGAGTTATAACCAAACCTGTCAAGATTGAACACACTTTCAGATCTGTGCTATACAAATGTTTATTTCTGTGCTGTACCGCTACTTCTTAAAATGTGACTCGATCAGGCCGAGTGGATCGTTCTAAGGCTTTTTTATGTTTTAAATTTTACCACGTCTCATATCACATCTACAATGGCCAAGTAGTATAAGCCAAATTACAAAAATACAAACAAATTGATAGAACTTTCGAAACAAATTTGCACATGGCGAATGTAACAGAACTTTTTTTTGGTCTTTTTTTTTTTTTTTTTTTTTTTTTTTTTTAATATCACGTGTAATTTTTCACAACTGCCCTTACCTATTTCACATCACTCTTTAAAACTGCTGTTTACAAACTGGGTAATCTTGTGTACAAAATCCAATGAAATTCAGTTTGGCTTCACATCCACTACTGTAGCGGATGTGAAAAGCAAGTAAAAGTGTACATCTGTTCCACTGTACCCGACGACACCGCGCATGCAATGCAGAGAGGATCACGTGACTGTGGCTGCGTGCTGTCACTGTGTTGTGGTATGGTGAAGTGCGGTGAGGTAAAGTCTGGCCCTGCCAGCGCAATGACTGCGAAGCTGGAGCGAGACGGTGGCGAGCCTTGTGGTCCTCGCAGACAGCGCGCAGCCACCGAAATTCACCACATGGGGCAAACGCAGGCATGGGCCCTCAGCTGTCTGACCACTGCAGAAGCCACCATCATACTATGTTATTACATCTTATTGAGCATTTGAACACAGGTCATCATTTGGGTTTGACATGCAAGGAACTGCTAGGTTGTGAGAGTTGCGTACAAACCACTAGTTCCCTCCTATCTTGCTGGAGTGTGTTTACATAAATCCAATTTGTTTTGCCTCTTGATACTGTTTGATACTGATACTAAGGTTTTCCCGATGAAAACACAGTGCTCATCTTCCACAAAGTAGATAACCCAGAGGTAAATACCAACTAGTGATAGAAGGAGACGTAATACCATTGTTTTTGGCACGCCCTGACCTAAGACACTAGTCTGTATTTGACAAGATCACAGCGTGTCTGATAAATACTCAAAGGTTGGCTCATACTTTAAAACAGTGATGGCTCTTTATCATCATCCCTGTCTGCTGTTATCTTACCTTTAGCATGTGCCCTAATGCGTTTACTGTTGAAATCAAGAAGATTAACAGCATTAGGCTTAATAAATCCAGTCATGGGTGTGATTAAAAAAAATGAGGCATGGGATTGTAAACTGCAGCCAGTCTCTCCCTGCTCGGCTCCAACATGGAAGCATTGCTCTAATCTGGTTACACGCAGTGGATTTTCACGCTGGGTGAAATGATGACAGCTCTGCAAGTAAAAGTGAAAAACAAACATGCACATCATAAATGTTAGAACGGCACAACTACTTAAGAAGCTATTCTTGGCATGTTTGCACCTATTGCAATCAATTGTCCAACTACACAGTGAAGCTCCAGTGCTTTTGCTGCCCGCACACTCCTGGAGGACTTCTAAAATATCCACATGCCCTGTAAATGTAATACCATCCCTTCCAAAAGTATGGGAACAGTGTGGCTAATTCCTTTATTTTTACTGTAGACTGAAAACATTTGGGTTTAACATTGAAAAAAAAAAGACATATGAGATAAGAGATCAACACAGCTTTTCCCCTGATGTATTTGCATTTGCAAACTGCCTTTACCATCTTAAAAACTTCGTATTGCCCCTGATTAACTCATTTGTTGTGATGAGTTTGTTGTGAAAAACAGCGTTGTTGTTTTTTAAAATTGGCCGTCAAAATGTTTCTATAGACATTTCATTTTGCTGTTGCCATCATGTGTTACATAAATTAATCAATCACTGCCATTGACGCCTATTGATGTCAAATATCCATTTGAACTGGTACGGATGGCAGTGAATACGTTTTCATGAACTCATCTAAGAAAAGGTCCCTCAAGCCCATTCCATGACATTGCCTCCACTGGGTTTCACAGATGACCAGTCCAGGGTGTAGTCCGTCTTCTTCTAGAGGTCAGCCGGGATAGGTTCCACCTCCCTGCAACTCTGAACAGGATAAGCGGTATTGAAAATAAATGGATGGATGGAGTTTCACAGATGAGCTTGTGTGTTTGGGTTCATGAAGTTATCCTTTCTTTCTCCAAACTTTGTCCTTTACATCTTTTTTTCATAAGCCCATAAAACTTACTCCCAGAGTTGTTGATGCTCATCTCTATACTTGTAGTTAAATTTCAGTCTGGCCTTCTGATTCTTATTGCTAATGAGTGGTTTTCATAACCTAGTGTCAATTCTATACTTTTGTTAGTGAAGTCTGCTGCAAACAGTAGCTAGAGATCCCTTCACTGCTGTCCTCTGGAAGTATTGCTGATCACTGTCACTAAGAGTTGTTTTGGTGTCTTTCGTTACAGCTTTTACAATGATACTGTCATCAATGGTTCTTGTTTTTTTGTGATCTAACCCTTAAGTGTCTGTTTCTTTATACACAAATCGTGTCTTTCCTCTTCAGAACATTACAGATGTTTGCGCAATGGCTCTGATGGATTTTCCATTGCAACTCTCTGTCAATTAAAAAAAAAAAAAAATCTGTTTTCACTGACATAAATCTCAGGGGCTTTTTACATGAAACCTTTTTTAAAATCAGTCTTGGACATTCATTTACATGGCAACAACATTTTGGAGCCTGAAAACACTAAATTCGAAGACGTGTGCATGTTTGTGATAGCAAAAAGAACAACGGTGGACCACATGAACGAATGTGGTTTGATGTTTGGTGGTGGTCGGAGGGGGCGTAGACGCAGAGTGGCAGCCATGCTTCTGTCAGACTGCCCCACGGCAGCTGTGGCTGGACAAGTAGCTCACCACCACCACGTGTGACTGTGGAGGGATTGAATGTGTGCAATTGTCTTTGAGTGCCTAGAAAACACTATATAAGTGTCATGTATTATTATTATTAGTAGTAGTAGTAGTAGTAGTACTATTATTATTAATATTATTATCATCATCATTATTATTAGTATACTGTTGTAGCCATTTTTCATCATGCTTCTCTGACATTGATTACACTGCTAATGTATCTAGAGCGCTACTAACATAGTTATGTGGAATTGTAAACACTGAAATATTTTTAAGATGGCTTTGGATAACAGGATAAGGATAATAACAGGATAATTGAAGTACTTGGTGTAGCCTACATGAGCCTACGTGTTGTGTTTTCTTATAATGTGCCATCCTCAATTACTGGCCGGTCATGTATATTAAGAGTGTTTGTGTGTGGCAGTAAAAATGTTCTGTAAAGGTTTCCAGTTTACATGTGGATGAAAGGTAAAAAAAATCTTTAACAGGTAATGTTTGCGTGGACATGGCCGTTGACTGGTTACCTGGTTGATTACATTAAACTGACTGTGTCATTTATCCTCATTGAAACATGCTGTTCTCTCTTAAACACACTGGCTGTAAAGGCGGTTCCACCCCAGTAAATAGAGGGCACCCAGGGATGAATGGTGGCTGCTCTCATGGGCCCTCAGACAATACTGACTCCTACAATGCCTTTAGCTGGCATACAGATTTCAGTAATTAGACTGTGACTGCTGCTGGCAGGGGGCCAGGGTCAGACACACACAAGCACACACATGAACACGTACTCTCCCTCTCCTCCTATCACCCACACCCCCATTCTCCCCCACCTCTATTCTCCCGTGTTGTGTTTTTATGGGTCTGAGTCAGGGTGCCGGGGTTGCTCTGGTCTGTTTACCAGTGGGTACTTTTGGGTTTTAATGGGGGCAGGGTAATTACAATAGTGGTGGTGAAAACAAACAGAGGACAGAGCAAAATGGGACTTGGCCGCGGTCACATGAGCGCTATTTATTCATTATTGCGCCAATGGGAACCTTGCTTCGCTTTGCTTTAGGATGTTTAGAGGTTTTGTGGAAGAGCAGAAAACAAATATATTACCAACCACTAAATCTGCTGAATCACTAGTGGGAAATTTACATGGGTTCTTCTTGACTCATAAAACAGCAACTGTGAATAACCACTGTGTAGTTTGTACTTGTTATTTCAATGTTCCATAAACAGCAAAGTTGAATGGAACTGCTCCCTCTCTTACTCAAACAACTGTACCTCCATGAACTTCGGCTGAACCGTCCCATACTGCTGAGGTTTTATGAGCCACGTATCATGGTCAGTCACCCCAAACCAGCGCTGGTTGGCAGAGCGGCGTCAAGTGGTTACCAACACGAGACAACCTATCCTGATACAATCTTCAACTTCGGAACTTCTATACTGCCAAAGTGTGCAACCAGTCTCCCTCCATCTTTTGACTCACGTCTCATTATCTCTTGTCCTTTCAGGCTCATGGCAGCATGCTCACATAGATACATACATGTGTTTGTGTGTTGCAGTAATAATCTTTCAAGGCACCTAAATGTCTGTCATGATGGCTGATGTTATGAGAATGAGCAAGAAGAGTCTGGACATCATCCTTAAGTGTAGATCCAGGTTTTTCCCAGCGGGAGTACAGAGTGACGGGGGAGGGGAAGCTGAGCGTCCCCTTGCTCTCACGCACACTCCAGATTAGAGCGTTTGGAATCACAAGCAGGCATGCCATCGGAGCCTACAGTCCATACCCCCGCCCTTCATACCCGTAGATGACCGCCAGGTCGTCTGCCTGGGCCAGGGATTGGATTTAGTTAGTAGAAAAATGGGCAAAATGAATACATGTAAATCACAACTGCGATGAGCAAGAAAGCCTCTATGTTCAATTGAAGGTGAGATCAGTTTATTTATCAACCGAAAAGCAAAAATATTAATCCAAGTGAAAATAAAACCATGAAAGACACATTTTTAATAATATGTAATAAAAAAAAAAAAAAAAAAAAAACACTTCTCAATGAGACTGACCTGTTTAACTGAAATCCAGGAGCAAGTTAAAAAAACAAAACATACCAATAAGTCATTTTGTTTGAATTTAAGCACAAAGCACGAGTTTGAGTCTAAATATTTCGCAGGAAAATCAAGCTAAAATTCTGACTTTTCCTATTCGGGTAGCAGTGGTAGCCAAATGGTGTGTAGTAACCATTTTGCTGATAGTTTGGTAATTAGCCGGAATCCGGTTATCTGCTGTTCTTATATACCGTATCTCTCACAAACGATTGTTTTACTCACTTAATAGTTCAAGTTAATTTTTGCGCTGGTGATTACCATTGCTTATTTCAAATCTGTGTCATGCAGCAGTACTACAATCATAAAAGCTGCAGCAGCTAGCCACCTAAGACACCTTGCTTGTTTCTCTCTCTCTCTCTCTCTCTCTCTCTCGATCTCTCTCAGTCTTTCTCCCTCACGCTTTCTGTCGCTGTTTTGTCCTCTCAACAACTTCTCTCACGTGCTTCTCACTCTGTGGAACCTCGCGCTTTTAATCGTGCAATGATGTTGGACGTCTCTTACAAAGCAGTCTCCAATTCCCTGGAGTTGGCACAGCCATGTCATGCTTGTGTTGCTCCCAAAGACAAGGAGTCTTGTGTTTTGCTTAATTGGCGTTCTTTGAATAGAAAAAGTGCATTAGCATTATGTTTTATGCTGAACACCCACTGTGACCATCTCAACAAGTTTTTGTACATGTACTGTGGCTAAACATGTCATGTATGCTCTAAAAACACCCTGATTTGTTTGCATGATACACATGGTTGATTTATCCACAGTCGTAAGCCTGTTTATTGGGAGTGAAGTCTCTTTGGCAAAGTGTTGACGCCTGAAGGATAAACTTCTCAGAATTATCAATAAAGGGTTAATGATTTGACCTTTAGGGACTCTGTGGCTAACTCACGCTTGGGAATTCCCTGCAGAGAGTTTCGCTTCATCTGTCAGGCTTACACTTTTGCCCTTCCCCCATTAACTTTCATTCAACCTCCAGCTATCCATGGAACACCCCTTGCACAAGTCTCTCCTGTTATCATGTGTTGCGCTACAAATATCTCTATACTAAATGGTCCATAAACTGACCTCAATTTGTCAATGCCCACAGGCCTGCATCAATGTGCCACCCATACAGTGGTTCAATCAAGTACACAAGCTGTGCAGCAGACTTTATCAAAGCCATCATTAAATACCAACTGTATGCTATGTACAACTTCAATTTGAGCACCTTTTTAAAAGTACTAGAAAAATATATTGGTAGGCTATTTCCAGACATATTGATGGTCTATAATTCCATGTGCCCGCACAGGCTGATGTATTAAGTTGTGTTGTGGTGATCCACAAGAGGGAGACATTCACCAGGGACGTGTATCTTCAAGGGAGAGGGAGTTGTTGGCTTCAAAGGGAGTGGTTGGCTGTTTGATGTTAAAAACGCTCAGTTTGTATGTGGAGAGTAAAGTGGCATGACTGGTTCTCGTCTCCTCATCTTGTCATCTCCCGCATCTCCTCAGTGTAGTGTTTATGTAGGCTCCAGCTCACCTGGGCCACTGAAAAGGATCATCTTCATTGATTCATTATTATGCTCCAGACCTTCACCTGAAGACATTTTTCTGAGCTGAACCTCGTGAATTTTAATGGCGGACCCCTGATCAATCTTCAGAGTCTTCAATTAACACTTAACCGACTGCGAGGCAGACGTGCTTGCCATTACCTCACTGTGCCTGATTCACGCATTGATCCCAAAATCCACTTTGATCAAAAATCAATAGGAAAGGGGCACTGGCGCAAAGTGAAGTGGAGGTTTGTAGCTTTGACACCCACTCAGACAGTTTAATAGACTATACAGTATATTGGGTGCATTATAATTCAGTATTGTGTCATTACATATCACTGTTAATAATATTATACTTCCCACTTATCTATAGCTAGCTAGCTCATGATTTGAGAGTTCCGACAAGGAATGGCTAATATGAGATGGTGACTGGTGCACCTTTGAATTTAGTTAGTTCGAGCATGTACATCCGTTACACATGATTAAAATGTGTTAAACCAATATATTATGTGATTATTTTCAAGGGAAAGGTGAAGGTTAAGCCAGTTTACCACATTTTAATCATGTGCAAATGCAAATGAAGTACTTTTTTTTTTATTATGCACAAACTTTCAGCAAACTTGCAAATACAGTATGTAGGAAAAAAATATGCACATTGTAGATATGATTTTTGTGAATGTAGATTCAATAGTTATATAGTGTTAATGTGTTTATATGTAACTTTTACTGCTTTATATTTTTTAAATGTGTCATTCCTAATTACAACAATATACACCATAGATAAAATATATACCAATATATTCACAAGTAGAAGCTTATCAAAACAAGCCAATGTAATGCTTATTATAAATACATTAAATTAATATGGAACACGGTTGAGGTTATGTTGGCACAGACCTCAACCACCCGTCCGGTTTCTTACATGGCCCCTTTGAAAAATGAATCGCTCACCTTGGAGCTAAGACAATTATAAAGATGCATAATGGTTCTGCACATATTGGTGATGGTTGTCAGATGTTTCTGCGTTTGACAAACCTGTCATCTACGTATGTGTGAAACCTAAATTTGTTGTATTTGTATGTATTCTGCATCTGTGTTTGGATGCATGCACGGGAATACCTATTATTTATATATCTGAGTATGCATGTTTAATTATTAATTCTAGGGGCTGTTTATGGTGACTCCGATTAGTGAGGTTTGTTCTTGATGATGATTATCATTCTGCAGCTATGTCTAATTATCATAATACATGGACAACAATATAATCAGTTATTACTCTAAAGCCAAACATTTACAGGTATTGACTGACGTAACATCCACTGAGATTTGCCCAAAGCCTTACTTTCCCACCCGCTACTTTCTGAATCATTTCCTTATGAGAATGACAATAAAACCAAATGCTTCAGCCTCTCTCTCTTTCACCGTTATCCTCTCGTGTATCCGAGTTAATCTAAACAAGCTGATGTCTTCCCGGCCAGGAAGCCAGCAGAGGCTCCGGTCTGTGGTAATCACGCCACAAGGATAATTGCGCTCCGTAAAATACTAACTCAATGTTAATGTCCGAGCCCGGAAGGAAGTCATTAATGCCATCTTAATTAAAGGTAATAAAGTCTTTTTGTTAACAGTCGGGATGGGGCAACCTTAAGTTGATCTCTGACAGGTCAATGAAGAAACTCTATCGCTCAGTAGAGTTGTTTTCACAGCTACACACAAGATTCAGTTGCAGCCTCACCTCTATGTCTTGATCCTGGCAGCACAAGAAATAAGATGATGGCTTTAGTTGGCTCTGTGAGAATACGACATGTTTTGCTTTGTGCATGCTCGTCTTGCTTAATCATTTCTGTGCTAAACCGTAGGCTGCGCTTCTCCATGATGTTCTTTCACTTTCAGATCAACGACAAACAAGTAGAGACCAAACAATGAGTCATTAACTGTAGCTTTTTTTCCCCTCCCAAAAAACAAAAAGGAATTATGGACAAAATTATCGAGACAACTGATTAAACCAGACAAGCATTTTCAATTGAGTTGCTTTAAGCGCCGTGGCAGGAAAAACAAGCTGGCAGGGTTAGGGCAACAGTCATACAGCGACCGGAGCTCCAGTGGCTCACAAAGAATAACACTGGGTCAGGGAGTGAGAAGGAGTGCATGCTGATATGAGTAATGGCAAACAGCTGCTGCGTTTGCCAGCTAAAAATACACACACATACACACACACACACGCACGTGTGTGACAGGTGAGTGCATGTGTCAGTGGCAAACTACATTGTGCTGCAAGTTTAGTTTAATAGATGAAAACCTAGATTCCATTAAATAGGCATTAAAAAGGCATTTGACATTGACGGCTGTGTTTCAAGGAAGTACTGTATGTTTAACGTGTGAACATACTCTACATGTATTGTACAATATTTATTAAGATGGACTAAATGTATAGTTGAGAAATTACTGTAGTAGTAATAATAATAAGAAGAAGAAGAAGGAGAAGAAGAACTGTTGGTAAAATCTCCAATGAGGCTTCTTTTCAGGTTTTCAACTTGGAGTGAAGCTTCAATAAAAACAAGCGTGACTTCGCAGTGGCCATTAACGTCTTTACGAAAATACCGCAGTGCTGTTTAATGGTTTAAGTTGCCATCCTTTGATGTGCAATAGATGGATCGACGCTTCGTCACACATGGATTTTTGGCTAACCTATGAGGTTAAGGGTATGTTTTCCATGCAATAAACTAAATAAAGACAGGAATAGCTGTTCTTAGTGTTTATGAATACAAGTTTCAAGAACAGACAACATTATTAAACTGATACCTTTTGACATTGACCTGCATAAACACTGTAATATGCATGTGGGGACAGTAGTTGGCGATGGCACTTTTAAAGGAAACATTTTCAGAACTATTTTCAAATGTTTGCGTTTTCAAGGCTACATAACTGAGGTTTTGTAAATGTATAGCCAAAACAATACATCTTTTAAGTTTGTTTTCATTTCAAAAGTGTGTTCGGAAAACTTTTATGTTCTTGTATGCCTTAAAGAAGTATCATCTGATTTGAAGGTACATAGGACAAATTTATACTAAGGGGTTAAGATTTGCATGCTTAATTTTGTCGAGCATCCTGTTTTTTTTTGTAGCAGTAAATGTACAGTGTGTCACTGTTGTTTTTAGCTGCACAAGTGCTGATGTGGCAGAAAGTAAATATAAAAGGACAGCCTATTTAGATTTATGCAGATTATGGAAATCTTGGGCTTTAGGATGTATGATCGACCCTGTCCCTGGAAACATCCCCAGTCCCAGTAAGAGGATCTGGTGAGTATGAGGCTGGACCTGGGGCAGCAAAAACAATCATCTGGTTTCTACAGGGAGTCAGGAGCAGGCCCACTGCCAACCATAACAAGCCTCTCATCATGCGAGAGAGCGAGTGAGAGCAGCGAGGGAGTCAATGTGTTTATTTCTCGTGCGTTGTGTAGGTGGCTGCGTGCATTCTCAACAACGTTTCAGTCATGGAACCGAAACGTCGGAGGGACCACAACTCTGCCTCGTGACCTTTTGTTCTGTCACGCGCACAAACGCATGCTCAAACTGCCAAACAATAAAAGCAGCAACAGGAGGTGTCACTCACTGCTACCATCACATGGACACACCCAAACGATAACATCCCAGCGATATCAACTATTTATCACCTTCTTTTTTGGGGGTGTAAAACTTTGGCTATGCATGCTCAATCACTACAACATGCTTATGGCGTCATTAAAGGATAGCTCAACAAATCACTTGGCTTCAAGAAGCTACTAAACCAGTATGTCAGGCATGCAGATATTCTTACATACAGTGGCACCATGAAAGTCAAATACCCTGAGAGTTAACAATTCGGAAATCAGTTAGATTTGAGGAAAACATATTTGCAATTGAGAAAAATTGAAAATGTATACCATTTATGACTGTCTGACCTGGCCGTTTTCCAAAAAGATCGGGTAGGAAAACTTACTTTGACTCACCGGCCAACACCACAGGATAATGGCTCATGATAATCTTTTAGATCTGACTTTGATCAAAAGGGGGCAATGCCCAATGTGGCGCAATTATCTGTCGATTGTACCCCACTGTAGTGGTTCCACTATACAGTATATGGGAATAGTGTCAAAAGGATGTGTACCAGATAAGGAAAAACAGATGCAAGCAGGCAAGCATTTTTCACTGAAATCCTGTTGTGAATCCCCACCCTAAATATAGCCTGCGTGTGTGCGCTTGTGTGAGATTTGAGTCTAACTAAAGGGATTAGAGAGGCCTATCTTAAATGTTCTGTCTGCTCTCCCTGGAGGCCCACTGGTGAGGACAGATCCCTGCAGGAGACCATCGCTCCATCTATGAATCACAGTGTGTGCATGTGTGCATGCGTGCCTGGGTGCGTGCTCGTGTGTATACGTTATGTATCGCACTTTGTCTGTTGTCCATCTCATCCCTGTTTACCAGATGTTCCCCTCACTTATATGACTGCACTCACCAAGCAGATGTCTGTGAGGACTCATAGACATACTGGGTGTCATTTAAAATGTCCTTTATGGCCATTTTAAAAACGCAAGACGGCTTTTGATTTGCGATCGGCTGAGTCACATTCGAAACTGCTGTGAATCTCACAACCGCAAATGCACACCTGTGACCACTCACGACCCGCCCACAGTTGGGTACTTACGCATCATTTAGTGTTCAAGCATGGGTGAATATTCACAGCCATTTGGCAGCACGATTGCCACAAGTGACACGTGGTGATTTTGCACAAGTACTTACAGGAAGTCGCTGTTTGAAAAGTACCCCAAAAATCAGTTAAGTCAACACAGCTTGTTCCGAAATGCCTGTCAGTTAACAGCTGACTGGCTTGGAAATGTGTGGGGAAAAAGTCTTTCGGCACTCTGTGGACATGTTGTCCGATACGCTCAGGTGCTGTCTTGGGAAAACATGGCACATTTCCCTGAAGCCACCTTTGTAAATCTATTGTTGAAAGCCAGTTGGTAATGTTAGCATCGGTTTTCCCTCAAACAGTGTAAAGTACAGACTAATGGCTGTCTACTTAAATAGAAATGAATGAAAAGATACTGACACTTTGTCCTCATCTTGAGACTATTATAAATAATGTCTAACAAGTCGTTTCTTTTAATTATTATTATTTTATTTTTTTTGAGGAATAAGTTTTCTCGTTTTGATGTTGGACTCACAATGGAAGAGTTCGCCCCGATTTAAAAATGGTGCAGTCCCGTCATCTTACGTCATCCTCAGTGAACTGAGAAAAGGCTTTGGAGATGTCTGTGCTCTGTGGGGACTTTTGTGGGTTTGTGTGTAGTTCTGGGAGCGGATACTGCGTCCCACAAACACCCAATGGATGGCGTTCTGGATGGTTGGTGGAAGGCCACCATGTCCTCACAAAGCTGCGATATCAGCAAGTAGGTGGCAGATGGATCTTTTGGGCTGGAATCATGGGGAGTGAGATAGTAGATCCCTCTGGGGTGCCTGAAGGTGTCAAAATGACCTTTGCAAAATGTGGAGTGGAGTTTATCACTAACCATTTACTGCCTCCTGCCGTAAAATAATGATCATGCAAGACAACATACTGTATCGTCCCACACTGAAAGTAAATACCATTGAAGCTTTACTGTAGCTGCTATGGGTATGAAAGGAGAAAAACTCAGCCACCATCATCCCAAACTGTGAAACATCCTAAAAAGGAAGATCTATAATAGTGGAGAGCAGTACACATGCTGCTGCAACTGCAACTATGGGAGGCAATACTTGCATACTTCAATGAGACACAGGCAGAAACTAACTAACTAACTAACATGGCCTTACGATTTAAATGGATGAGCGCTGTTCATGTGATATTGCAAAGGGGCTCCTATGCCAAGCTGTAACTTGATTGGAAAAGACATATTTTGGTTGAAATTAAATTTGTTAAAAACAAAAGAGCTCTATGCAAAGACAGAAATCCTGTATGACACCCCAAAAAAACAAAACAACGTTTTTTTTCATTTGAAATCATGTTAACTACCTAGGAATATGGACAAAAACAGCATATGCCTAATTTGGAACACAGTGTAGTGAAGATGTGCTCCTTGTGCTTATGTAAAAGGTTGTCAGATTGAGGTGAAACTTTGTGGTCCTGTGAAAGATCTTTGTGGCCAAGCAGGCATGCATGTCTAGTGTCTGCTTAGACCTGCCAGCATGTTCATTGCAGAAGAAACACTGACCCAGTTAACTTGTTTTACACAAAAAAACAAAAAACAATGATCTTTTCATTGATGTCCAGTGTCTACGATGATGATGATGATGATGACATGATCATGATCAAGTGTCATGGCAGAGGACCCTTTTGAAGCACTGAGCCGTTGGCCTGACTTCTAAGACAGTCTTGATGTTGCAGATGACTTGCTTGTAATGGCACACTGCCCTTTGGATCTTCGTAGTGTGGGAGCGACTGTTGTTCTCTAATCAGCACCATTTGTCTTACTTCTACCGAATAATATAGTGTACACTCTTATGTTTATTACACACAAGGAAGAGTATACTTTAGCCACATCTGCACTGTATCAAATGTGCATAAAAAAAGGGATAAAGATTATTTTTGCCACAATAGTATGCAGTGTTTTGGTAAAATATTAAGAACAGGGATTTGAATCAGGTACAAGGAACCTGTGAGTATCAGCACTATCACAGAACTAACAGTAATAATAAATCAAAGGAAGAGTTCAGTACTGCGCGGTTAAACATTTATCTACAGTAGTTTGGATCATGGAATTTGGACTGATGGTGGAATTTTAGACCTTTCCTTACAACACATGTAGTCTGTTTCTGCGTATGTGTCATGTTACACGGTTGCAAAAACAACCTTGCTCATTCTGAATGAAGCTCAGTCATACGTTAAACCTTGTTGTAAATTGGCCATACAGTTGAAGAATGTTTACACCAGAAATTGTCATGAGTGTTACATGTGCAGAAAAAAGTCACTTTAATTTATTTGTGGAAAATTAATAGTGATGATTTAGCGCATACCCAATTTTGTTATTTCTTATAATAAGTAATATAATGCACGATCAAGGGGAAATACACTGTCAAGATGTATTATAACATTCCGAACGAGTAGACCAATATGAGCTGATGGTCTCTGCCAAACCAATAAATACAGCACATTTAAACAGTTCAAGATCTATTCTCAGCTTTTTAAAAAACAATTATACCAGGTTCGCCACAGTAGCCATTACGTTTCCATTACATTCCACTGCTTGATCAGTTGTTGTTAACACAGGCAGCATCGCCTTTTCTGTCCTTTGCCTCTTTTCTTGCACCTCAGCAGCAGTTGCTGGTGTCTGCTGAGGCTGTTGTGATTTTGCAGCGGGTGATTGGCAGCCATGACCTCAGCTGACCTCCAGCGCAGCTGTTGCTGATGTCAGCATCTTGCAGCAGATTGGAGCGTGCAGTTTTTAAACATGGTCCTCATCTTGGGCCCCACGGCGGGGGAAGGGGGTTCATCCACTTTACTTTTTTAAAAGAACCAATTGCTTAATGCTTAGTGCCCCTCAAGAAGGTCTTACTTTGTAAATGCTGTTCGCTTCAGCTTCATTGTTACTGCACTCGCTCTATTTGATTGATTTTCACCGCGTTTATTCTTGTGGTTGTAGTTTGCAGTAATGCAGAACGCCACGGCACGTTGTCTTTAAAATAGCTTGGTTACCTTATTTACTTTACATGAGAGGACCACAAATGATCATTTCAGTATGACACCAGTGCGAACTCCAACCACAATAGTTGACATATAAAACACTTGGATTAGAGCTCATTGAATGGCGCAGGTGTACCTACTGTTATGGCCAGTTTTTCAGTGTGGATGGTCAGTACTTGTTGCATAATCAGAGATACTAGTCAGGCAGTACAAGTGACGACAGTGTTGGCGTGGAGTTCAGTGCTGTGTCTTGTCAGGATTTCCTGCCATGCCCTCTTCGTGTCTCAATGAACTCTCTATGGAAGAGGAAGACACAGTATGAAACCCACTCATTATTTATCATCTTATCTCACTGTTTGTCTTCCCTTCCATTTTAGACACACTTGCCCACACTTCATATTTGTTAGATTTATTGGCCTTTTACACCCCAAAGCAAAAAATGTCAATAATCTGTGTCTTAAACAGAACATTCTAAATCCATGATTTGAAATCAAATCAGACCTGGTAATAGAGAAGTAACCACATTATGTCTTATTTACAAGTTGCTATGCTTCAAATAGAAAATGCATACAACATTGTTTTGTCACCCCTATCTTGTGCATGTATAGTTGTGTTTTTGCAGGGTGAACGTCTTGTGTGTTTGTGACATATGACATGTTGACAGGTTCATTAGGCATTCAGCAGAGGAGATGAGCTGGATTGGGTCAATGTAAACATGGAATGCACAAATCCCTACATTCAAACACTCGCAGTGGCACGTTGCCTGCACCTGAGCCAACTTTATTGGCCCTGCGTGCCCTCCTCTGTGGCTCAGTGTCTTGTTTGTGGAGGTTTTTGTGTGAACAGCTGGCTTGAAGACTCCAGGCTCCACAGTCCAGTCATCTAATATCTTCTGGTGGGCCCTGAGGCCTCCGGTGGTGGGGAAACACCATCCATAAAGAGCTTCTTATCTGGACAGGGCCTCTTTACATTGCTAATAAAACGCCACAGAGACTCTTTGACTGTACTTGAAATCTCTTAGATAATAGCTTTGGATCAAAAGAAGGACTCAAGAAGCCTTTTAAGTGTTCAGCCACATTCTCAGCTCGCTAAATGAAATTATACATGATGAATCAATTGATTTACAGACTGTCCCTCTTAAATGTCCTAGCAAGCAAAAATAACTTTTGACCATGATTTTTTTTTATGTATTCTTACAGATGCGGTGTGCAACCAATAAAATAAACCTCCTCATTCTTGGCACATTCAATTAGTCACACAATATGGTTTTGTTCATGCGATTGTGGTAATGTTCCAAAGATATTGGTGAATCCCACAAGGAATTCAAATCAAACAGTGGCACTACTGTCCGTGTTGACAAACAACATTGCTGATCATCTCATCATGAGATACCCGTTTGATTTTGATGAGAACACTCTGGGGTCAGTGCACATGTATCGTGTCTTCAAAAAACTGTCCACGTGAAAACTTTAATGTTTACAATGTAAAGACATTTCAAGCAATTGGTACATATGGACGTGCATACATACAGTGGGTACGGAAAGTATTCAGAGCCCTTTAAATTGTTCACTCTTTATTATATTTTATCCATTTGCTAAAATCATTGAAGTTCACTTTTTCCCTCATTAAAGTACACACAACACCCCATACTGACAGAAAAAAACGAAATTGTTGCAATTTTTGCAGATTTATTAAAAAAGAAAAACTGAAATATCACAGAGCCAAAAGTATTCAGACCCTTTGCTGAGTATTTAGTAGAAGCACCCTTTTGAGCGAATACAGCCATGAGTCTTTTTGGGAATGATGCAACAAGTTTTTCACACCTGGATTTGGGGATCCTCTGCCATTCCTCCTTCCAGATCCTCTCCAGCTCTGTCAGGTTGGATGGTGAATGTTGGTGGGCAGCCATTTTCAGGTCTTTCCAGAGATGCTCAATTGGGTTTAAGTCAGGGCTCTGGCTGGGCCATTCAAGAACAGTCACAGAGTTGTTCTGAAGCCATTCCTTCGGTATTTTAGCTGTGTGCTTAGGGTCATTGATTTGTTGGAAGGGTCATTGATTTGTTGGAAGGTGAACCAGGATATCCCTGTACTTGGCCGTTTTCATCTTTCCCTCGATTGCAACCAGTCGCCCTGCACCTGAAAAACACCCCCACAGCATCATGCTGCCACCACCATGTTTCACTGTTGGGACTGTATTGGACAGGTGATGAGCAGTGCCTGGTTTTCTCCACACATACCGCTTAGAATTAAGGCCAAAACGTTCTATCTTGGTCTCATCAAACCAGAGAATCTTATTTCTCACAATCTTGGAGTCCTTCAGGTGTGTTTTTAGCAAACTCCATGTGGACTTTCATGTGTCTTGCACTGAGGAGAGGCTTCCGTCTGGCCACTCTGCCATAAAGCCCCGACTGGTGGAGGGGCTGCAGTGATGGTTGACTTTCTAGAACTTTCTCCCATCTCCCAACTGCATCTCTGGAGCTCAGCCACAGTGATCTTTGGGTTCTTCTTTACCTCTGTCACCAAGACTATTCTCCCCCGATTGCTCAGTTTGGCCGGACGGCCACGTCTAGGAAGTATCGTCCCAAACGGCTTCCATTTTAAGATTATGGAGCCCATTGTGCTCTTAGGAACCTTAAGTGCAGCAGAAATTTTGCAACCTTTGATGTGTGATATTACAGTTTTTCTTTTTTAATAAATCTGCAAAAACTTCAACAATTCAATTTTCTTTCTGTCATTATGGGGTGTTGTGTGTACATTAATGAGGAAAAAAATTAATTTAAATGATTTTAGCAAATCGCTGCAATATAAGAAAGAGTAAAACATTTAAGGGGATCTGAATACTTTCCATACCTACTGTATATACAGTATATACAGTACATACATACATGCATACATACACACACACACATACATACCAATACATACTTACGCACTACTAGGGGAGCATCACTGTGATCTGTGCTTGAGTCACTTTTTTCTTGTTTCATTAACCTCATTCTTCAGTCATATTAAATGTAATAGCGCATGGTAAATATATTAAATTAGTTGTAGTTCATTTGGAAGCCAAATGGAATACAGCAGGTCTGCCAAATCATTTGTATAAATTTTAAGCAATATGAGGTTCCCCAGTCCCACCGGAAAGTCCCCAAGAGCACTCAAAAACATGTATGACTGCCAATTTGTCATTTTCCTAATATGCACTTTGTATAAGTTCATAACTCATAACTTAATGCAAATGATAGAACCCCAGAGCCTGGTCTGAGTGTGAAAAATGTTCAAAATTGGAGCAGTTAAAATGACTAGTTTGAGCTTATGTAACATCCATCCATCCATTTTCTGTACCGCTGAAATTGATGACTATTTTGTTGCAGGTGAGATTGAGTTAGCTAATGAAAATCGATGATCCTTAAAAGAACCATTTCTGCATTGAAGAACAAAAAATAAACAAATAAAGATTAAATAAAAGTATGTTCAATCTTAGTTCCCTGGTCTGTGCTTTAGATTGATTTTCATTAAATTCAATAATGTCCATGATTTCATAGTCAAAATTGCTGAAATTGCATTTATCCTGTTCAAAATGGTGTATTTTTATAAGACCTGAAGTGAGGTAACGAGCAGCCAAGCCTCACTAAGTGGGTTGAGCAGGCTTGCAATTGGCAAGTGCCTGTTTCTGGCTCTCTTCAGGTCTTCAATATAAGACACTTTTTAATATACACTCTAATTTTCAATAGTCAGGCTAATTTATTCAATATTTGTATGCTTAACATTTTGTTTTGCTGATCGTAAAAACCTGCAGATAAAAAGCACAAAGTGAAGCAGACAGTACTCTGCCTCACTGAAGGGAGCGTATGAGATATACAGGTACACATAGGGGCCGTTATTCGTCTACGCTGATCAGAGGTGCGTAGTAATGCGCTACATTTACTCTGTTACATTTACTCAAGTAACTTTTTCAATAAGATGTACTTGTCAAAGTACTTTAAATGTACTGTACTTTTTACTTTTACTTGAGTATTTATGTGAAGTACGATCGATACTTTTATTCCGTTACAATGATCGACATGCCGTTCGCTATCCATTCTTGCGTGTTTTTCAACTATCTTCGACTTCTGCATAGGGCGCACGTAGCGCCAATAAACGGGATCACTTATGTCATTGGGCTCTAATTCCCCAATCAGATGACAAAAGGCAGTCACATGACCGTGCCCGTAATCTTTGCGACCCAATCAAAAGGACTCATCTTGGGGGGAAAATAACAGCCGCGCAAGTGTGTTTACAGCCCAAGAAACAACAGCTTTGTCATGCAGCTCTTAAATTGTAACTGCCCAAACATGCATATTTCAGCCAACTTCTAACTTGAGAAAACACCTTGTGGTTAGTTGCAGATGCTTCTATTGTTGTTTTGACAGTGGATATGGCAAAATTAGCACACGCACACACACACACACAAACACACACACACACACACACAATCTGGTCAGCAAACAGCTTCTTCATTAAGTCATTTAAGTGACTCAAGCAAATAGTGTTTCTGTAGGGCCAAATGCATGTGTTTAGGGTTTTTTGGCAGTAAAAAATTGACATGGTGGCAGGTGTGTGTCGACTCCCACATATTGTTATTTTTTAATTTGATGTTCATGCTGGCAGCACGGTGGAAGACTGGTCAGAGCGTCAGCCTCGCAGTTCTGAGGACCCGGGTTCAATCCCCGGCCGTGCCTGTGTGGAGTTTGCATGTTCTCCCCGTGCCTGCGTGGGTTTTCTCCGGGCACTCCGGTTTCCTCCCACATCCCAAAAACATGCATTAATTGGAGACTCTAAATTACCCGTAGGCATGACTGTGAGTGCGAATGGTTGTTTGTCTCTATATGCCCTGCGATTGGCTGGCAACCAGTTCAGGGTGTACCCCGCCTCCTGCCCGATGACAGCTGGGATAGGCTCCAGCACGCCCGCGACCCTAGTGAGGAGAAGCGGCTCAGAAAATGGATGGATAGATGTTCATGCTATGATTTTTTTTTTTAAATCTGAAGTTACTCACAAATTAATCTTTACTTGAGTAGTGTTTTCATTGAGTACTTTCTTACTCTTACTCAAGTAAATATTTGGATGACTACTTTTTACATTTACTTGAGTCATGTTATTCAAAAGTAACAGTACTCTTACTTGAGGACAATATTTGGCTACTTTACTCACGTCTGATGCTGATATAACGGTGTATATACTTGCTTAAATTATGACAAAGGTGCAGTTCCTGGAACAAAGTAGCATGGCCACAGTGCAGCGTAGGCTGCCACAGGAAACAGAGCTGTGATGAATGCACTGCGATGAGTCAAGCTTCTTGCACAATTCGTCTTAATTAATAATGCACTGTTTATATGTGACCAAAAAAATAAAATAGAGTCGGTTCTTGAAAAAAGAGACAAAATTCCTATCACTAATACTTGACCTTCTAATCTCTAACTTGTTTTTCTAGCCTCCAGGCCACTGCTGCCTTGTATACAGTGTGTAGCTCTTCTTCAGTCTGCCTCCTTCCCTCCTGGCATCTGTCCAATGAATTAAGCCCTCGCAATAGTCACACAATGATTCTGTCATTTAGACGACTCTCAGACTGAGACCAGTTTAATTGTTTTAGGTCTTAATGAGCTGTTTGTAAAAGCGACCCCACAGAGAAGCCAAAAACAAATCCACCTTCCAAAAAAAAAACAAAAAAAACATTCTTTGTCTAATAAAAACTAGTACTTCGCTACTGAAAGTAGGGGTACAGTAGGGGTCCAGTGCTGTCCCCCAAGGTACAGGATCTACACTAAACTACCCAATAGGGCTTAATATTGGAGTCCTTTTTTATTTTTATTTTTTTGTCATGTTGTCTGTTAGGTCAAGCAGAATGGAGGATCTCTTTCCCTTTTATGCTGGAACAGTTTTTTTTTTGTGTCACAGTGGAGTTTTTAAGCTGCCACTGTCGTTTCTTAGTATTATAATTGATATTTATTGAGAATCAGAGTCGAACAGAACAAGGTTTCTAGAGGGGAATGAGAGACGAAGACAAAAGACAAAGCACTAGTTGTAAACAATATGAGAAAAGTAAATCATTACATATCTCGAAAAATGAAACATTAGATATGAGTGTTGTACGGGGCAGTAGTGCTACACCCTGTGAGGAGAGGACAGGACAAGGACAGGAGAAGAAGCATGCAGGACAAGGGTCGTGAACACGGCTGTACAACTGAGGTGTGGTGGGAGGTGATTGTGAGTGAGGGGATACACAAGCCAATATTGGACTCTAAGGAGAGTGCAAACAACTTTTGAGGGCACCAATGCACAGACAGGCCATTTGAAGGTACAATGATTGACTTTCTGTGAGTATCTTAATTCATTCATTCATCTTCCATTTATCTTCCATTCCACTTCTCCTCACCAGGGTCGCGGGCGTATCTGGAACCTATCCCAGCTATCTTCGGGCGAGAGGCGGGGTACACCCGGAACTGGTTGCCAGCCAATCGCATACCTTAAGTAATAACTTTCTAAATTCCTGCCAAGTTTTGGCCCTCTAAGTACTTAAAAGGCCTTAAGAAAGTGGAGGGCAAATGCAGTCTTTACCAGATAAAGGTAAAGTTATTTTATTTGTCACATGGACTATGTACAGTCAAATACAGTATGTTCTGTGCATTTTACCCATTCCTGTTGACATATATTATTGGCTATATACACTGGTATTAGCACCCTCTCGCAGAGCACAATTAACATAATAAGCAGCTCATACTGAAGAGTCATTAGGGGGGGGGTGTATTAAATGATTAAATGGCAGAGTTGGTAACTGCAATGTGACAAAGCGCACACACACACAGGAATGAAATCTCATGGCGTTATAGTGAACAGTCTTATGGCTGGCTCCATGTCCTGACATGTACCCTGACCTGAATGGGGCTGGAAGTAGCCCAAGGCAAGAATCAACACTTTAACAAGATGTTACTCTGACATGCAGCACGGTCTACCAACTGCTGCTGCAGGCTGTCATGTGAGCGAGGGGAAACAAAAACACTAGAAAAGCCCACGTTTTCAAAGATATCTACCTTTAATGAAGTTCCAAACAGACACAACAACCCATGAAGAGAGGAGGAGGAGGGGGTGACTGACATGTAGCACTTTTGAAACAAGTTTGTATTTTGGACTTGCGCTGCCTCTCCAGCAGCTCCAGCACAATGTGCAACATAAAAGCAAGCCACTTCACAGAGCTTGTTGAGCTTTCAACGTTCGGCATCTCCCTCCTGAGACCTCCACTCACTGTCAGAGCGTTCACAACAAAGCACGCGCTCCTCACGGTGGCCGCTGGAAACATTAAGCGTGAGGGATAGTGACGAGTATCTGCTGCATTAATGCAAGAGGTTTATTTTTTATTTTTCCCCAGAATGTTACTGTTTGTACTTGTTTGGCTTCTAACTTGACAGGCGCACATATTGGCTTGCTGCATGCAGACCTGTTCACTTGAAACCACATTTAAACCACGTGAAAATGGGACAGAAATCTTACAGTTTTCGGCTATGATGCGTAACATGGCAGTGCCCCTCCAAATGTGACGAGTTTTCTTTCTATCTTCTATGTATTTTATATTTAATGCATAGAATATCAGGGATTTGATGATTGCTAATGTGTACAAATAAGCTCTCATAATTCTTACAATGCTGCTGTTGGAGCCATCTGGGTCAGCCGAAGGCTTGTCCTTCCATTTCCCATTCGGCTTAGGGGCATAAAGGATTGTGCTCGACATATTCTGCCTAGCAACAAATGACTGTGAAACGTGTGACGTGGTAAGGAAGAAGAATTTGAACAATTCTGGTTCTACCTTACAGTCTGCTACATGCTTACAAAGACCTCTAACCATAAATTATAAATCCCTTATCATAAACCTAACATAGTAGTTTCTGAAAGTTTGTAAATAAAGTACCAGTACCACCTAAAGGGAATTCTTAGTTATCTGACTGCCACCATAATGACCAACATTAAAATACTGACATGTAGTAGGGTTAAGTGTTCAAGTATATTCAATATTATTGTACGCCACTGTAACATGCACAGTTTGAACATTAACACTGTACTTAAATAGCAAAATAAAACGCTGTACTTACATGACGATTAAATTAATGTGTTGCACGTAAAAGAAAAATACAAATTGTACCTAAATAAGTGTTTTCAAACAAACTGTTCTAAAGTATTAAACTTAAAACTTAAATATAACTGAACTGTACTTAAAAAAATGTACTTCACTGAATTTATATATTTAAGAAAATGTTTTAGATACTGAAACATTATGAACAACATCCATCCGTCCATTTTCTCCTCACTAGGGTCGCAGGCATGCTGGAGCCTATCCCAGCTATCTTCGGGTGAGAGGCGAGGTACACCCTGAACTGGTCACCAGCCAATCGCAGGGCACATATAAACAAACAACCATTCGCACTCACATTCACACTTACGGGTAATTTGGAGTTTTCAATGAACCTACCATGCATAACGGGAGTGCTCGGAGAAAACCCACGCAGGCACGGGGAGAGCATGCAAACTCCACACAGGCGGGGCCGGGATTTGAACCCCGGTCCTCAGAACTGTGAGGCATATGTGCTAACCAGTCGTCCATCGTGCCGCCCAGTTTCAACATTTAATAAAATCATTTAATTTCACGTACCATCAGAGGGAGCTTGTGTTATGTACACTTTGAGAATCACTGTCCTAACACAAATCAGATTACCAGACCGTAATTCATAATCTTCATTGTAACCCTAACCCCTACCAACATTTGGGAACTTGTTGTCTGCACAATAAAAGAGCAATCAGAATTTTTAAAAAAATATATCAAATCAGATAATAAGGGAGGGTACTGCAGTTTTCTTGGTAGTAGTCTTGGTGTCCCACTAATTACTTACTTAAACCACTGATCAGGTCTGAAAACAAGCAAATGTGAAAAGAAGCATCGATATCACTGCATAAAGAAATGTGATCATGTGCAAAAAACAAACTTGTTTCAGTCAGGATGAAATCTTGTAGAAGAGATTCATGGCTTTGGTCAAAATGACTGACAGTGATATACTGAACGTTTTATGACATTGTACCAACGATCCAGTTCTTGTATATAGTGTGATTTATGTTTAAAAATGCCCTCCGCATCATAGAAATTGTCTGCACACATGTCGATAAATCAGTGACATCATGGACTTTTTCAAGATCTTTCAACAAAGCAAATCAGATCAAGATGACTGTAAGCGCACCTAACTCGACTGTATTTTATGTTGATTTGTTCCAATTTGTCTTTTCCTTTCATGTTGTCCTTGGCTTTTCGTGCAAACAGGCCTTCAAAGGGAGTGTTTGACCCTTGTTCTGCCTCCCTCTATCCAACTTAGCCACCCGCACACACAAACACACACAGTACCGCTAGCCAGCACACTTTGGTTTGCCGACAGACTCATCAAAAACATCGTTTGGCTTCACTGAGTGCGTCTGACCACCGTGACTAGAACCCAGATTCTGTACACAAGCAGCACAGCGGGTCACCTGCCTGCGTCGCTATGGTTGTACCCTTGGTGGTTAGTGACATATCCAGTGGGATTTAAAAAAAAAACATACAAATGTAAGAACAGGTAGCAGGGTGTAGTCAAGGTAAAAATTAATTGTATTGCCATGTATTTTAAATGAATGCTGACCGACAATCATATGCAGGGCCATTAGGCCATTAGGCAACATGGTCAAATGCTAAGAGCGCCACGGCCTCCAGGGGGCACCACAAAATCAGTGGCAGGAGAGGGGCAATTCACCTCAATATATGAATCAGTTTTATGAAAACTACATAACCAAAGAGGAGCAAGGTGAACGAGTTAAAAATCAGCGTTCCTGCCCGCAGCATATTAGCGACGCACCCAACTGCATCTGACAGCCACCCAAATGTAAACATACGCTGTTAGCAAGTATAGAATGGGGCAGGGCAAAGAGGCCTTGTAAACGTACCGGTACTACTGCAATGGAACAGATTGTGCAGGACCGAATCATCGACACGAGCCCAAAATGGCCATTTTAAGATCAAGAGACTAGTTAACTGTGGGTACGTTTGGAAATTCAGTCTGGCGCTCTCATTGCGCTCTGAGATTGCAGTGTTCAGAGAGGCAGAGTGCACTCCATTTTCTATGAATATTCGAATGAGTGTGCTGGCCATTGGCAGGGATATGTCACTGCGTCCGCCATATTGAATGTGTCAGGTCTGCCTGTAAACATCTCGTCCTGCCTGACGCTCAGGCTGCTCTGTCTCCTCAGTCAGAGCGGCGGGAAAGCGCTCTGAATAACCGAACGGCACGCTCCAACAATGCTCTGAGTTTCCGAGCGCTAGAGAGTGCCCATGGAGTGAATTTCCAAACGTACCCTGCGTTTGCTGAGTTGAGCAGGCGGAGACGCACTGTGCTTCATGTCCATTGAAATAACTCTCGAGCGTCCAGGTTGCTTGCTTGCCGATTGTTGGTTGCAGTTAACTTCAAAAATTATAATGTCAGTTGCACTTAAAATGGTATATGATAAAGATAAGATAATTCCATGTCTGAATTATTAATTTGAATGAATCTAATGTTCTGTCAAATATTTCATATTACCCGCCTCTCACCCAGAGTCAGCTGGGATAGACTCCAGGACACCCGCAACCCTAGTAAGGATAAGGGGTACGGAAAATGGATGGATGGATGGATATTTTATATTAAAGGTCAATAAGAATATGGATATACGTTGATAATTTCATGTAAAAACAACAGCGATAGCTTTATTTATATTTGCTGTGTAGAAATGTTAAACATGTAATCGTAATTACAAATGTTCGTTAGCATATTTTTCCCAAATGTTTAATCCTAAATATAATTGAAAAGCTAATGCCAATGCACTTAAGACACCTTATGGCCAGTGAAGAACTGAAGAAATGCAACTTTTTGATGAACTATCCAACTGAACTAATGATCGCCAACATAAAAGGAGGGGGAAAAAGTTGTTTCGTTGGGTGAAATCCAAATTAAATCTTTGGCGGAGGAATCAGTCCTTTTTCAAGTGGGCAGCTGCATGTTTACAATAACTTGACAACTACTAAACTTAAAATGGAAAAGTTAAAATAGTTTTAAATGTAGAGTAATTATTTCTCTCTGTAAGGGTAGGGGTGAGTATTTATTGTATGTGAACCCAGAGAACGTTGTAAACAAGTCAAAGCGACCTTAACTAAATTGTCCGGACCGCAGCGGAAAAAACAGAAGAGGAGGGAAAAAGGGAGAAAGTGAGGTAAAGTTGTGTGTGTGTGGGGGGGGGGGGGGGGGGCGTTGTTGGGTTCACATTTGACTTGATTTCTTTCGCAGTAATGATACTGTAAAGGAATTAAGAACAAATTTTTATCCATCCATCCATTTTCTCCTCACTAAGGTCGTTTTCTATTTTAAATTGGGTGACATGTTATAGACTGAAGACAATAGTTAAAAAAAAAAAAAAAGAAAAATTGGGGGGCACTATATAAAATTTCGCCAAGGGTGTCAAATTGGTTGCTGATCTTATGCATTCTTCTAAATTCAATATTATGATTATACAGTATGCATGCTATCATAACCACTCATAACGGAGACTCCAGCAACCTACACCAAGGCTGTACTGTTAACAAAAGTGAAAAGAAGGTTGTCAAACACTGTTTTTGTTTGTTAACAATGTAAAAGACGTTTTTGATGTAACCACAGATTTCGATAATGATGTGGTTAATTAAGATAATGCCAACATACCAGACATGGTGTCATCAAAGCAAGAAAAGGGAGTCAAGGGTGCATCACTAGGTGCCGTTTTCGCCACCCCCCCCCCCCCCTCCCCAAATTAGGAAAACTGATCACAATTCAGTTCTGCATTATTCTCAGTCTTTGCACATGTTCAGCAATTATCTTAAATAAGGTATAATGTACTTCGAAAAACAAAGCTGTGAATTCACTTTACAGGTTCTTTAAGTACTGTAGTTAAAACCAAACTCTACTGAGCAGACCATTTTTTAAATGGATTCCTCAATTTCCATTCCTACTCGACCAGATAAAGTTTGATTAAACACATACACCACTGTCCCACTTGTATATTGACTTACTCAGCACTCACCTCAAATATTTACTTGATTGGGAGACTTTCATTTCATTGAAGAGCAACAAGAGGCACAGATTAAGACTGTTTGTTTACCGGTGTTATTTGTCATGGACTAACAAAATACAGACAAATTGGAATATTTCAAAATATTAATCTTAGTTTACAAAAAAAAACCCACCAAATGTCAAGTTAAATGTTATGTCATACATTACGACACTAAACGTAAAAGTAAAAGTAGTTAGGTCCGTCCCAATGTAGCATAACGCACCTGCAGCTGTGTCATTTCCTTCACACTCATCATGTTCCTGTCTCTTTTACACATGTAGCCTTCCTCTCACCTCTCCTACTCCTCCCATCTGTGCCTCATCTGGACAGTATTAACAGGGAAGCTGACATGGTACGCTCTAAAAGTGTGCCAATGGAAAATTCTACCCGAATTGAAAGCTGCAAGACGAAGGCCTGAACCACAACAAGAGTGGCACCTGGCTGGGTTTGGGCAGGGGAAGCACTCGTCCCAGGGGTATAAAGCGATATGAGACTTTCTCAGAAACAAAATATAGCGAGCGCAAGAGTGGGAGGGGGTGTCGACCTGTCACTTAGTTTGACGCCTTCATCTGTTGACAAGCTCAGCTGCTCCCTCAGCTCCAACCTTCTCTCCGCTCGGAGGAAATTGGCCATCCTCTCCAGTCCAAAGTGCTTGACTCAGATCTGCAGGCTTAGCTGTTACCTGAGGCAAGTCAGACCAGGACTTGCCTTCCAGCCTGCCTTTTCTAAATTATAGCCTTCCCCTGTCGCTGGTGCCTGAGGCCGTATGTTTGAGCGCGCACACACACACACACACACACACGCACACACACACATCTGTGTGTAGAAATGCGTCAGCCAACTCATTGCTTTACTCAGAAACACACGTTCACTCACCACCACTACCACACACAGAAAAACATTGAAAATAGAGAAAGAGGCCCTTTTTGCAGTCTTATCGTTGAACAGAATGTTCTAGATAAGCAGCTCTAGTAGCCTTGGTTCATCCCTCTAAATAAAGATGTGTGCTCTCATTTTCCTGTAAAATGGCTTAAAGCAGAAACATTATTAACTCTCTTCTGAATGAGAAATTCCCATAGTGCAACAGTGCCGTCAACTTTGACTAGCAGCATATAAAGCAATACATATATAATAATAATAATAATAATATGTTACATTGTGCAGAGTTGTTAATGCAGCCCTATGGGGGCACAAGCCAGTGCAAACTGTAGGCCGGTCCCAAGCCTGGATAAATGCAGAGGGTTGCGTTAGGAAGGGCATCCTGCTTAAAACTTTGCCAAACAAATATGACCGTTCAGCTAAAGAATTCCGTACCGGATCGGTCGTGGCCCGGGTTAACAACGTCCGCCCCCGGAGTTAGCTAAGAATGTCTTGGAGGTGAAAAGAGTATCAGATCGAGTGATGATGCTGAAACTTGAAATTGAGGGTGTTATGTATAATGTGATTAGCGGCTATGCCCCAGAGGTAGGATGTGACCTGGTGGTGCAAGAGAAATTCTGGAAGGAGCTAGACAAAGTAGTTCTAAGCATCCCAGACAGAGAGGGAGTCGTGATTGGTGCAGATTGTAATGGACATGTTGGTGAAGGAAACAGGGGTGATGAAGAAGTGATGGGTAGGTACGGCATCCAGGGAAGGAATCTGGAGGGACAGATGGTGGTAGACTTTGCAAAAAGGATGGAAATGGCTGTAGTGAACACTTTTTTCAGGAAGAGGCAGGAACATAGGGTGACCTACAAGAGCGGATGTAGAAGCACGCAGGTGCATTACATCTTGTGCAGACGATGTAATCTGAAGGAGGTTACCGACTGTAAGGTAGTGGTAGGGGAGAGTGTGGCTAGACAGCTTAGGATGGTGGTGTGTAAAATGACTCTGGTGGTGGGGAGGAAGATTAAGAAGACAACGGCAGAGCAGAGAACCATGTGGTGGAAGCTGAGAAAGGACGAGTGTTGTGCTGCTTTTTGGGAAAAGGTGAGACAGGCTCTCGGTGGACAGGAGGAGCTTCCAGAAGCCTGCACCACTACAGCCAAGGTGATCAGAGAGACAGGCAGGAGAGTACTTGGTGTATCTTCTGGCAGGAAAGGAGAGAAGGAGACTTGGTGGTGGAACCTCACAGTACAGGAAATCATACAAGTAAAGAGGTTCGCTTAGAAGAAGTAGGACACTGAGAGGACCGAGGAATACATTGAGATGGAATACATTGAGATGCGACATAGGGCAACAGTAGAGGTGGTAAATGCCAAACAAGAGGCATATGATGACAGGTATGCCAGGTTGGACACTAAAGAAGGAGAAAAAGATCTATACAGGTTGGCCAGACAGAGGGATAGAGATGGGAATAATGTGCAGCAGGTTAAGGTAATTAAGGATATAGATGGAAATGTGTTGACTGGTGCCAGTAGTGTGCTGGACAGATGGAAAGAATACTTTGAGGAGTTGATGAATGAGGAAAATGAGAGAGAAAAAAGAGTTGAAGAAGCAAGTGTGGTGGACCAGGAGGTGGCAATGAAGTATGTGAGAATAGTAAATGACATGTACAAGGGCAGCAGAACAGTGGTAAGGTTTGCTGTAGGTGTGACAGAGGAATTTAAGGTGGAGGTGGGACTGCATCAGGGATCAGCCCTGAGGCCCTTCCTGTTTGCAGTGGTGATGGATAGGCTGACAGATGAGGTTAGACTTGAATCCCCGTGGACCATGATGTTTGCAGATGACATTGGAATCTGCAGTGAAAGCAGGGAGCAGGTGGACGAACCGTTAGAAAGATGGAGGTATGCACTGGAAAGGAGAGGAATGAAAATTAGCTGAAGTAAAACAGAATATGAATGAGCGGGGTGGAGTGGGAAGAGTGAGGCTACAGGGAGAAGAGATAGCCAGGGTGGAGGACTTTAAATCAACAGTCCATAGCAATGGTGAGTGTGGTGAGGAACTGAAGAAATGGGTCCAAGCAGGTTGGAACGGGTGGAGGAAGGTGTCAGGTGGGTTATGTGACAGAAGAGTCTCTGCTAGGATGAAGGGCAAAGTTTATAAAACAGTGGTGAGGCCAGCCATGATGTACGGATTAGAGACAGTGGCACTGAAGAGACAACAGGAAGCAGAGCTGGAGGTGGCGGAAATGAAGATGTTGAGGTTCGCTCTAGGAGTGACCAGGTTGGATAAAATTAGAAATGAGCTCATCAGCGGGACAGCCAAGGTTCGATGTTTTGGAGACAAAGTTAGAGAGACAGACTTCGATTGTTTGGACAAGTCCAGAGGAGAGATAGTGAGTATATTGGTACAAGGATGATGAGGATGGAGCTGCCAGGCAAGAGAGCTAGAGGAAGACCAAAGAGAAGCTTGATGGATGTAGTGAGGGAAGACATGAGGGTAGTTGGTGTTCGGGAGGAGGATGCAGGAGATTGGCTTACATGGAAAAGGATGACACGCTGGGCCGACCCCTAACGGGACAAGCCGAAAGGAAAAGACGAAGGAGACATTGTGCAGAGTTGTTACAGAGCGCAACCTAAAAGAGAACATTGTTTGTACAGTATATTTGTGTTTTTCCAAGCATTGTGCAATTTGCATTTCTGGTATAGTATGCCATAGAAAATATTAATTCTGAAAAGAAAAGGTTTTCTAGCAAATCTATTGGGTGTACTAATTTATGTTGAATGCTGTAAGTGCAAATTAATAATTAAGAGGAAATGTTACATTTCTGATGCTACTGTCACTGCCAATGTTTATAAAACAGCATTAACTTTTGGAGACAGTTGTAAGGCAACAATGTAATCATAAATAATAAATCTGTATGGATTCCGATTCCGATGTGTGTCTAACTCAGTATTGCACCACAAAAGGTGTTGACGTATTTACTGTACTGTACAAAAATCCTCACCATCAAATGTTTCACTCTTACCAATGGTAAAGGTTTCAGTAAATGTGATCAAATGTTTCAGTTCATTTCATATGCACTGAGCCAGTATGTACTTCATGGTAAGACAGCAGGTTTTTTTGACTTTTTTTTCTGGCTGGTGAGAGGTCTGTCATTAAGCTGTCCCACATAACACATCAGCATGTCATCATTGGGTGTCTCACTTTTGATAGCGTCATTGCGGGCAGCACTTGTTTTATCTTATTTCAAAACATTTATGTGGGTAAACTGCATCAATGATCTGTCAGTAGTTTTGTTTAGAAAGTTTGAGTCTTATTCACATGAGAAGCAGGGAAAACCTCATTTAGACACTGCTAATCCCATCCATATTCATGTAGTACCAGAGGAACAAATTTGTCCTGCATAGTGTAAAATACAGCTGTCATGTCAGTTATGGGAATTACAGAATTCAAGTGAAAACATATCCACCTGTAACATCCACGGTGCTTAGTACAACAGCACATGATAGTCTGTCCTTCCAGTAGGATTTGTTACTGTTTAACTTATTGTATTGTGTACGACGACTGACGAACGAAAAAAAGATGTAATGTTTCTTGGGCTGTTGATAGTACACAATGAAAAAGGATTCATTGTGCAGTTTATCCTCTCTCTCTCAATGCTATTAACAACACAGTTACTGCCTTTTGTGCTTTAAAGTGCTTGTGCCGGGTTCACATCTGCAGTTTGCTGAACTCTTGTCCAAACCGCAAAGCCATGAAAGCTGACTGTTGCATTATACAGCTTTCACAGAGGCCATATCAATCCATAAAAGGTTAAAGTGACAGTGTTGCTACGTAAAATGAAATCACCCTGGAGGTTATTGTACTAGTAATGAGAGCAGTTTCTTATCTATATGGATGTTGTTTGTAATAATAATAATTACTGTCACAACTTGGAAAGATTTTGCTTCCTACATGGTATCGGTGCAGGAAGAAATTGGGAGACATTTAAAGACTTCATTTACCATAATATTTAGAGAGCGACCAAAGTTGTTTTCATGTGCACATTATACTGTATTATGTAGGCATGCAATGAGTATTTAAGGGTTGAATGTCGTTTAAAATCAGCAAGACTCCTGCTTTGACGTAAAACAATACTGCATGAATGGTTGAAGAAGATTGGCTGTTGACAAGCTCTGAAAAGGAACATGTTGCCTTTAACGTGCGCAAAGCTTTGTCATCCAAAATCATTCAAAATCAGCCGGTTCACACTTTGACGATGAGCAGGGGGCTACAAAAAGTCAGCACAAAGACAGATTCACTCTTTTCCGCTCTGCGACATGTGGACACCGCTGTAACTTTAAAATGCTAAAACAAAAATCCCAATGAAAACGAGTGAAAAGTGAGAATTAAGTATGAGTGAGCAAAACATTGATTTAAAGAAGAAACCCCTTTGAGTCCAACAATATTCCACTTTTAAATCAGTTTCATTTGAACCATTTAGCAGGCATCTATCCGTTTTCCACCGCTTATCCTGTTCAGGGTCACCGGTGAGCTGGAGGCGAGGTTCACCCTGGACTGGTGGCCAGTCAATCATAAGGCACCCTTCAGCGGGCACGGAACCATATTTGGTCACTTCAAAATAGAAACCCATGTCACTACGAGACAATGGACCTCGTTGAGCGCACCAGGCCAATTAGCAAAAAGAAATGTAATATGACAGCACATGGTAAATATGGAAATATAATGATATATTTTAGATAATTATCCAATTTAAGGAAAGTGAAAATGTCGCAAAGATACAAACATCTCCTATGATGCGGTCAAATAATTGAGTATTAGGGCCAAACTGAAAACAAAAATAAAGTCATAGTATAGCATAAAGTCATTAAATTATGAGGATACAGTTATAATTATGGGAATGGAGGCAAAATAGTTTGAGAAAGTCAGAATTACACTAGAACAAATGTTTAATAATACAAGAATACATTTGTATAATATTACAAGACTTTATTCATTTATTTGTATTTATTCTTGTGGGAAATATTAAAATTACAACTTTTAATTCCGTTACTATTACAACTTTTATATATATATATATATATATATATATATATATATATATATATAATATTGACTTTATATGTATACAATATGAAGTGTTCATTTCTATAACATTGGGGGGGAGGGGTTCTCTTAGAAATATGACTTTATTAGTGTACAAATATGACTTTATTAGTTTTTTCCATTTTTTTCTTCCCTTTTTAGTTTTGGTCAAAATATTTATATATAAAAAAATATTTAAATAAGAGCCCAATAAAGGATAAAGGTTTTCCTAAAATAATTACAAAATAGCAACTATTGATTCTACAGCATACTGCACCCCTATGAGGGAAGAAGGGAGAGATGGTTCAGAGGAAGAAGTAAGGCAAAAAGAGATGTCAAACACAAAAGGTCTGAGCGTGCCGTCACTTCTCCTCGAGGTCTACTGTGTTTGATGTATTGAGCAGTGCCCACATGTCCAGCCTCTCTCTGCCAGGAAATTACAACTGCGTCCCCCCGGAGCCCCTCTGACTGCAGGGAGAAACTCTCTGTTTGATGTTCTAAAGAAGGCTCTCCGATGCAAGTTGGCCTTTCATCCACTTTTTTCTCTTTTCGTCTGTGATTCATCCAAACGCTGGCAAAATTTAGCAACATTTAAGAATTTCCCTTGTGGAAGAATTATCTATCTATCTTTAATTTTTCTTTCTTTCTTTCTTTCTTTCTTTCTTTCTTTCTTTCTTTCTTTCTTTCTTTCTTTCTTTCTTTCTTTCTTTCTATCTATCCATCCATCCATCCATCCATCTATCTATCTATCTATCTATCTAATCTATCTATCATTTTCACAGGTCAAAGATTATAAAAAGCCACTCTGTGAAATAAAGAGCTTGTGAGACAAAAAGAGGAATGGAGAGTTCAATCAGTCAGCTGTGGATCGTTAATACCCATGATATAGATTTTCAAAAGCATGTCTCTCTGAGGACAGCAAGTGATGTGAAAATATTTAATTAAAAAAAAAAAAAATGTCCATTACATGCTAGAATTGTTTTTGTTTTTACATTACTGGTTGGAGTATGCATGATAATAAGCTTACAGTACCATTTGTAATCAAATGTAGTAATGTACTGCACTTCAAGAGGAAGAGGCAAGAGAGTCATTGTTGCATCAGTGTAGGTTCATTTCATCCTCAGGCCAACATGAGAGGATCAAGAGCTGCAAAAGAAGAGGAGTGTGCCTTTTTTTGCATCAGTATCCAGAAATAGATTGACAGTTTAAAATATTTCTGTTTCATATGACTAATATCTATTTGTAAATCTGTTTTGTTGTTTTTGTTGTAGTTGTCGTTGCTCCCAGGCTGCCACTATAGTGGAGAGGTCAAATTTACAACCTACATTTTCAAGAAAAATTTGGTAAAAACCTTTTCAAACTTTTGCTGTCAAGTGTAACAGTATTGCAAAGAGGAAATGATATGATAATAACTATAGAACTGAAAGAAGAAACTTGTCATGTCATGAATAAGGAATGTGGCAGACACATGCTCTTCTGATTTGAGTTGATGAAGATATCATGGCTTGTATATTTCCTCGTGGAGGCAGCACTTCTTCATCACCAAACCACTGAACACCTGTCATTACACTTGTCCGGACTCCAACCTTTCTGTGTGGAGTTTTGCATGTTCTTCTCATGTCTGCGTGGGTTATCTCCGGGACGCCAAAACATGCATATCAACAATCTAAATTGTCCTTAGCTGTGAATGTGAGTGTAAATCGTATTTTGTGTGCAATCCAGGGTGTAGCCCGCCTCTCGCCCAAAGTCTGCTGTGGTAGGTTCCAGCCTGCAACCCTCATGTGGACAAATGATCTGGAAAATGCATGGATGGATGGAATTAATGTGTGGATCAGTGTATGTGGTACATGCAGCAGACAAACTGTCATACACAATTACCCCACAGCGTCGACAACTTTACAATCAACCAGCAATCTAGAGCATCTTATCAGACACTAATGCTAATCTAAACTCAGTTTAGTTCTGCTTACCTTTTGCTTGTACATAGTATTTCAGACAGTGTAGTCTAACTGTGGCTTAAAAGTGGCGGCTCTTCATCAAGCCTAGCCGCCAAGTCATAGATGGAGAAATTATGAATTATTTGCTCAAATACACATTTTCAGAAATAGGCATATAAAGCATTTAATTGGTTCTTTAATTTCACACTTTATTGGTGGGCAGGCGCTACAAAGATCCAACTCTTTGTATACAAAGTCCATTTTCCATATTATTTCCCCTTCAAATAATCTAACAAAAACTGAAAGTTGATCAGCAATTCAGAGGGGAAATTTTGAAATTTAGAGGCTACACTGTATTTGTAAAGTGGGACAAAAACAGCAAGAAGCTAAATAAGCCATGATAAAGCTAGGATAAACCCTAACAACAGCTTGTCTCCACTAAATTGTACGATCAGAGGTGTTGTAGAGATTCTGAAGAAAATTTGCAGTCCTATGATGTCTACAAACTCCATGTGATGAGATAGATAAGAAACACTTTTAAACTTGATTACTTCAAAAAGGCGAAGGATGGACTCATGCTAGGTTTTTGATTAAATTGGTTTCTCAACGTGTAGTTGATGATTGTAACCAAGCTTGCAATGTTACTAACTCACCATGTTGACCTCGAAGTAGCCAATAAGTCAAAATATGGAACACTCATTCTCATTCCCTCTTTGACAAGTGTTGCTTCCAACCAACACTGCCCCTGAACCTCTGTTTGGAGCACAGCTCAGCTGATCTGACAGCATACAAAGTCAAGGACCAACATCTGTCTTATTTTGATCACGGAAAGAGATTGGCACCAGCGTACTTTGTACAGCTTCCAGTTTCACATTTTAAGCTCAACCAGAAAAAAAACGAAAAGATTTTGGCTTCTCAGGATTCATAAACCACGGGTCCATGCCGGCACAAACAGCTGCTTTGTGTTGCCCTCCATTTGCACTGAGTCGTATTAATCAGCTCTTGGTTCACACTGATGATTTATGTAACTATCCTGCATGGGATTGAAGAAGAAGAGAACACAAATAGATTGCATACGCCAGCTGGGTTGTGAGTAATGTCCAACAGGCGGTGCTTTGTCAAAACGTGTCGCCACCACACTCCACTTTATATTAACACCTTATCCAAGTTGACATCCAGGTGTAGTGATATGGCACGAGTCTCTACATTCTGACTTACATCCATTCACTTTCCACTGCTTATCCTGTTCAGGGTCAAGGGTGAGCTGAACGCACCAGTCTTTCACTAACTAAGCTAAGGCAGTAGTAAAGTCAGAATTACAGTAAATATTTTGCTGAAAAAAATCTCGGCCATGAGTACAAAAAATCTAATCAAAAAAGCAAGAACAGGACTAACTGAGTATGCCTTTTTGTGCCAAGTGACAATGGATTTTTATGCCAGTGCAAATAGTTCATTGCGACTTGCTCGGAACCTCAAACCACTGTACGTCAGTCAGTATTAACCCCTAAGCCTCTACAACTCAATTCAGTTGGGTACCATGGCTGAACTGTAAACAAAAGCAGAGGGGGGGGGAGTTTGGTCTGTCATCTTTTTTGTTTTTTTGTTCTTTGTTTTTGTTTGGCTACATCCTGGTTTAAGGAAGATGAGTTAAGATAATCTTGATTCCACGAAAACCTTTGCAACTTAATCAGTATCCACAAATGCTTAGCTCTATTTGCTATGGACGGTTTTCAATTGGCAGTACTAAAAGGTGCTATTGGTGCCACGTGATTGTAACATTTGAGGGCACATTGCTAGAAATTGTGGTCGTCCATCGATCTAATGATGACCATTCTTAATGAGTTCAGTCCAATCCTCGATCTGCATACAGGACTGAAATGGAGGGAAGGAAACTGTCCGGGTTATTGATGCCTTTCTTCGTGCGCGTGCTTCAGTAACATCGGATCACCTCTTCTACTCAAAGTTGTCTTGCACCTGTGTGGTGAGGTCGCGCCAGCCTGGCCTATCCATAGGCTTCAGCTGTAAATAATTAGGAAGGATTCAAGAGTGTCTGATGATGGACTTCACGCATTCTTTGTATCTCTCGCATGGTCTGACTTGGTTCCGATTATTTGATCAGAGTTCGCTGTGTATCAGCTGCTTGGGAAGCCTGCGGTCATCCATCCAGACCGTGTGACCAACTCAACGGAGCGGTCCTTAGAGAATCATGGCATTGATGCTGGTTTGTGACTCAGTCTTGCCTGTGAATGTTCTAACCCAACCGCAGGCTTCTCATAGTGAACCTCTCCATCTGCTTCAGGTGTCTTTTGTACACAGTCAACATCTCATATCCATAACGAAGGCTGGTGAAGAGGACGACCCAATAAACCTTGAGCTACGTGGACAGCTGGATGTTGTGCTGGTTTAGCCTGCTATTCAGATGAACAAGCGTTTGACTGGCCTTCCAAATCCTGACGGTGAGCTCTCGATCCATGCTCCCGTCATTGCTGACGGTGCTGCCGAGGTACTTAAAGTCGTCTTCCGTCTTCAGCTGTGTATCCTCGATGGAAATGGAGGGAGGAGGAGCTATGGAGGTGGGTGCTGGTTGGAACAGTACCACCGTCTTGCTGAGGCTGATTGTGAGACCAAACAGGCGGGAGGGTTCTGCAAACGTATTCACAATAAGGTGGAGGTAAGACTCACTGTGTGCCATGTGGGCACAGTCGTCAGCTAAAAGCAATTCCAAGACCACCTTTTTCACGACCTTGGTGTTAGCATTCATTCCACGGAGGTCCAACAGTGAGTCATCAAGCGTGTATCACAGTTATACCCCAAGGGCCAAATGCCTGATGGCATAGTTAAGGACGCAGCTGAAAAAGAGGCTGAAGAGGACCAGGGCCAGGACGCACCCCTGCTTGACGCTGTTGCAGATGTTGCTAGAAATAATAACATTAAACACACATGCTAACATCAGCTTACAATGAAGCTGTGCCTGAGGTGCAGTAACACAATTCAGTCTGCACTTTGCTGCAGCCGTCCGCTTTCTCGCTGCCCTCAGTCTCCTCTCAAATAAAACGTTGCTCCTTATAACACTACATGCTAAAATGGTTTTTATTGCACGGTTAAAAAATGCATCTTTCTGAACCAAGACCTGCAAAAAGGGAAAATGTATATATGGTGTAACTTTTATGTGTAAATCACAAGTCTCAAGTCTTAACCTTCAAGTTTTAAAGTTAAGGTGGGGGAAAATAAACAAGCGGGCCCCCACTAATTTCAAGCTAGTCATACAATTTTGCCTAGTCACAACTAGAGTTCACCTCCTTGAGCTGTCACCTTATCGTGGTGGAGGGGTTTGTGGGTCCCAATGATCCTAGGAGCTAAGTTGTCTGGGGCATTATACCCCTGGCAGGGTCACCCATGGCAAACCCATGGTCCTAAGTGAGGGACCAGACAAAGCACAGCCCCATGATGTTAAAACATTCAGGAAGACATTTTTCGTTGCCCGGACGCAGGTCACCGGGGCGCCCCTCTGCAGCTAGGCCTAGAGGTGGGGCTCAAAGGCGAGCGCCTGGTTGCCGGGCCTGCACCCATGCGGGCCAGCTGGGCACAGCCTGAAAGGGGAACGCGGGTCCCCATGGGCTCACCACCTGTGGGAGGGGCCATAGTGGTCGGGTGCAATATGACCGGTGGCCAGAGGCGGGGACCTTGGCGGGGACCTTGGCGATCTGATACCCTGGTTGCCTGGCAATCGCAGGGCACATACAAACAAACAACCATTCGCACTCACATTCACACCTACGGGCAATTTAGAGTTGTCAATTAACCTACCATGCATGTTTTGGGGATGTGGGAGGAAACCGGAGTGCCCGGAGAAAAACCACGCAGGCATGGGGAGAACATGCAAACTCCACACAGATTAATTAATTTTAATTTAATTAATTTCTAACAAATGTGGCTATATCGACGGCCTAAACAACAGCAAAAACATCTGCAACTTCCCGCAAAGTGTTTTCTCAAGTTAGAAGTGGGCTGAAATATCCGAGTTTGGACAATCACAATTTAAGAGCTGTATGTTGTTTTTTGGAGTATGTAAACACTCTCGCACTGCTGTTTTTTAACCCAAAATTATTCATTTTGATTGGCTCGCGGAGGATATGTGCGCGGTTATGTGACTGCCTTGTGTCATCTGATTGGTGAATTGGACTCAAATGACATTCGTGATTGGCGCAATGGGCGCCCTATGCAAAAGTCGAAGATGGAGCAAGAATGGACAAATAAAAGTAGCGAACGCCATGTCGATCATTGTCACGGAGTAAAAGTATCGATCCTTCTTCACATAAATACTCAAGTAAAAGTAAACTGTACATTGCATTGAAGGTACTCTGACAAGTACAGTTTATTGAAAATGTTACTTGAGTAAATGTCACGGAGTAAATGTAGCGCGTTACTACCCACCTCTGATCACAACATATAAAGGAAGGATAAAAATAAAATGTTATAATAATGAAAAAAAATCCATTGATCATAACACAAAAAGTATAAACGATACAACGATTAAAATTAAATGAAAAACAACTTAGTGAAATAAATGTATACATACCAATAATAGTTAGGGGAATAAATGCAGTTGTTTTTTTTGTAACGTTTGTATGAGAGCTCACAGCTACCAGTGTATGTAACACTGTTCCTCTGATGATGAATATTAAAATATACTATATAGGCCTATGGGAGTAACATATTCAATCATCAAATATAAAATCAACATACGTTCTTTCTGGTGCCTGTTTCTGAAATATGTTGGCACTTTGTAGGTCGTCACTTTGTGAAGTTCAGTCAATTTACTTGCATTTGTTTATTGGCAGATCTGCCACATCGAGTACGGCGGATGCTCTGAAATACCGCATCAACGAACGCTGTTTGGTGGTCCTGGTTGCCAGTTTTGCAACAGGCGTGACACCAAAAAATTTTAACTTTTCGTTCAAAAACAAAAGGCACATTATATTGAAAATTCATATTTTCAAATGTAAATAGTATGACTTGTCAAGTCATGTAGTTCAAGTCAAAGTCAAGTCGAGTCACAAGTCCTAAAATCTGTGACTCGAGTCTGTGTACCCAACCTCTGATATATGCATCTGTACCTTTATCCTGATCCTCATCTTAATCGGGTATTCTTTTCGAAACACATGCTACTCCTGGTCAAATGTTTTGCATAATCCTGCTTACTGACTAACAAGCCAACAAACCATCAGCGATCAGTAACCTCTTGTAATAATTCCTGCACTGATCCATTGATCTCATGTGGTCCAAATCTAGCATGGCTCTGGTTTGTTCTGACACATCAGAGCTTTGCCTTTTTCTTAAACCCCGTATGCCTGACTCAACTGTCTCGTAAACTATTGTGCTCCCCTGGAGGAAGGAGTAAAAGTCAGCCGGCCTGGGAGCAGAGACACAACAAAACAATGTAATCTTGTTCAGCAGGTCAGTAAGAATGTGGGGACTGATGATGTGACTAAGAATATTTGACACTGTACATAACCTCAGCCAAATAATACCACATCTCCCGGTATGTGAGACAAACCTCTAATTGAGTAGGATGGGATTGTGGAGTCGGGGGATTTGTTTTGGACTTCTGTTTCAACCTGAAACATATGGAGCACTATAATTTCTTGGCAGGCTGATGTGGCAAAGGCCTGACCTCTTCCTGTGGTTCTTTTGTTCTAAGAGGGGCCAGGAGGTATCGAGGGATTATGCTTATCATTGACACAGGATGCCAGCAGGAGTTCATGGCGCAAGTGGGGAAGTGACAGTGTGGCACTTGCTTGTTTTCATAGAGAATGAGGCGCTATTGTGACACACGGCTGTGCGAGCCGGTGAAAACAGGAACACTAATGACGTCCCTGAAGATTATCAGGTGGTTTGTTCTCTGTCTCTACCCTTTTTTGGTCTCGTTCCCCTCAATCTGTCTGCGATCCATAGCTGGTCAAGACATCACTGTGACGGTGTTGTCAAGCACAAGAAGAGAGCGACATCTAGTCATGTATTGGTTTCTGGTGTTTGTGCTTGGTAAGGGGATGTAGTTCACAGGTCGGAGAGGTGATCGTTTCAATGTCTCACAGGTGCATTTCCCCCCGGGGTAAATGTGGTTTTACACTGCCATCACGCAGTGTGTTTGGGTTCTCTGTGTAACGAACACATGGCAACAGCTAGCAAAAAGAGCGCAATGATAGTGGCACAACTGATGACGCTTGTTTCAGTTTCAGTGCACCTGTAAATTCTGCGGAAGCAATACCACCATAGCTTAATTATATTAAGACTGTCTGAAGAAAAGAGTGCTTCTCACCATCCCTTATGCCAGGATCAGACTACAAGACACATTTGGTCTTTCATGATTACACTATGTCAGACTACCCCCATAAAATCTTGTCGTATCACGGTCAGACAGTGGAAACACTACACAACCTGTATTCCGATACTACCGTATCCCCTCTTTTATGATCACGGGGCTTTATCTTCTCAAATCAAACACTGTTGGGGAGGCGCGACCAGAAAACATGTCACATTTCACTGCAACCAGATACAACTGTTACCATGGCGACAACAAGTTGTTGTCAAACAGTGGATCGCCGTGGCAATGTGGGAAAAAAAGAGCAAAAAGATGAATGTGCTTGGGAGGGAATGTTTTCGGCTGTCCATTCAAGGATTGCTTGAGTTATGTTCGCATACAACCCCAATTCCAATTAAGTTGGGACGTTGTGTGAAACATAAATAAAAACAGAATACAATGATTTGCAAATCATGTTCAACCTATATTTAATTGAATACACTACAGAGACAAGATATTTAATGTTCAAACTGATAAACTTTATTGTTTTTAGCAAATAATCATTAACTTAGAATTTTATGGCTGCAACACGTTCCAAAAAAGCTGGGACAAGTGGCAAAAAAGACTGAGAAAGTTGAGGAATGCTCATCAAACACCTGTTTGGAACATCCCACAGGTGAACAGGCTAATTGGGAACAGGTGGGTGACATGATTGGGTATAAATGGAGCTTCCCTGAATTGCTCAGTCATTCACAAGCAAAGATGGGGCGAGGTTCACCACTTTGTGAACAAGTGCATGAGAAAATAGTCGAACAGTTTAAGGACAATGTTCCTCAACGTACACTTGCAAGGAATTTAGGGATTTCATCATCTATGGTCCATAATATCATCAAAAGGTCCAGAGAATCTGGAGAAATCACTGCATGTAAGCGGCAAGGCCGAAATCCAACATTGAATGCAGTGACCTTCAATCCCTCAGGCGGCACTGCATCAAAAACCGACATCAATGTGTAAAGGATATCACCACATGGCTCAGGAACACTTCAGAAAACCAATGTCAGTAAATACAGTTCGGCGCTACATCCTTAAGTGCAACTTGAAACTCTACTATACAAAGCAAAAGCCATTTATCAACAACACCCAGAAACGCCGCCGGCTTCTCTGGGCCCGAGCTCATCTAAGATGGACTGATGCAAAGTGGAAAAGTGTTCTGTGGTCCGACGAGTCCACATTTCAAATTGTTTTTGGAAATTGTGGACGTCGTGTCCTCCAGGCTAAAGAGGAAAAGAACCATCCGTACTGTTTTGGACGCAAAGTTCAAAAGCCAGCATCTGTGATGGTATGGGGCTGTGTTAGTGCCAATGGCATGGGTAACTTACACATCTGTGAAGGCACCATTAATGCTGAAAGGTCCATACAGGTTTAGGAGAAACATATGCTGCCATCCAAGCAACGTCTTTTTCATGGACTATTTCAGCAAGACAATGCCAATGCCAAACCACATTCTGCATGTGTTACAACAGCGTGGCTTCGTAGTAAAAGAGTGCGGGTACTAGACTGGGCTGCCTGCAGTCCAGACCTGACTCCCATTGAAAATCTGTGGCACATTATGAATTGTACAATACGACAACGGAGACCCCGGATTGTTGAACAACTGAAGCTGTACATCAAGCAAGAATGGGAAAGAATTCCACCTACAAAGCTTCAACAATTAGTGTCCTCAATTCCCAACAGTGGTAAACATGACCTTGTCTCAGCTTTTTTGGAACGTGTTGCAGCCATAAAATTCTAAGTTAATGATTATTTGTTAAAAACAATCAAGTTTATCAGTTTGAACATTAAATATCTTGTCTCTGTAGTGTATTCAATTAAATATAGGTTGAACATGATTTGCAAATCATTGATTTGAAATCATTGATTTGCAAATCATTGTATTCTGTTTTTATTTATGTTTAACACAACGTCCCAACTTCATTGGAATTGGGGTTGTACTTTTAATACGATAAAGCTCTCAAGCAGGCAGGAAAATGTTATGTAGCCTAGCAAGCTCGTGCTATAGCACTAACTTTTGTCTGTAAACATGCCGGCGTTCTAACCACTCAAGCTCTAAAGCTTCGGTAAACAGCGGTTTGTGCGGATAAATAAATGTTGACAACGGCGACCAAGTATGTTGACAACGGCAAGCACGAGAGGCGATGCATGGGTCACAATATACAATCCTGTTTGTCGACGTCAAGGTGTGCTGTCAGAGAGTTTTTGTTGATGTCACACTACATGGAATATATCCATGTAGTGTGTATCCCATCAGATATCCTATCAAATCAAACATTCTAGACTTTTCATTTTGGCGTTGTAGGGCTATCGTAGGGCCAAATCGTTGGATTATGTCAGGTTTTGTTGGTCCCGACAAAATATGTCAGACCCGATCTGGGAAATCGCCCACAATAGCTAAACAGGCCTATATTATATTGGGGCTAAAATCCTGTAGTCTGAGGTAGGCATTAGTGAAAGCTTGCTTAGCTTGTTGTTTGTCATTAGTGAAAGTTTGTCCAATCTGCCGATTGAGGCATCATATCCACCAATCTCCTTGAGGCAATCAATCCTTCCCAAACCCTCAACCCTACCCCCACACCAACCAATGTTGTTGTGTGTCAAATTCTACTGTATTTTGATTATTCAACACAATTTTTTTCATCTGAGCTTTTCCTTTTGTGAACTATATCTGCCTTCTTTCTGCAAGAAATGTTCAAGTTGAGCTCATGGTGAGAAAAGCAATGATGTTGAAATGCTGCCATGGCATCAGGCCAAAGTACTATCTTGGCGTCCAACCAACAAGCATTTACACTTCATTTTTAAGGAAAATGATCATGTTTTTAAGTCCATCAATGTTTCTCACAGTACTGTGGTTTCAGTTTACAGGCATGGGGTTAAAGGAGGCAATGTGGAAATAGTGGTTAGCACAGTTCTGCGGTTGAGGCTCGAATCCGTGCTCCGGCCTTCCTATGTGGAGTTTGCATGTTTTCCCCATGCCTTTGTGACTTTTATCCGGGAACTCCTGCTTCCTTCCACATTTCAAAAACATGCTTCTTAGGTTAATTGAAGATTCTAAATTGTTAGATGTGAATATATGCCTGCGATTGGCTGGTGACCAGTCCAGAGTGTACAGTATCCTACCTCTCGCCCAAAGTCTGCTGGGCTAGGCCCCAGCTCACCTGCGACCCTTGTGAGGTATAGAAAATGGATGGATAAAGTTAAAGGGGACATAACAGTATTATGGAAAAGTGTCCTAAGCAGAGAAGCCCGGACTTTCCTCACCCGGAGGCCTCCTCCCAGTGGGTCGTACCTGGAACACGTCACCTCACCTTTACAGGAGCTTGTTTTTCTTCCGGACTCTGGGTTTTGCTTCCATAAGTCGAAGCAAGCACCCGGCCGCAGATCATATTGCAGCCCCCTTTTATACACAGTTGCCGGTCAAAAAAAAAAAAAAAAAAAAAAAGTAGTCGCTCACTATGTCACGATTCACTTTTTACAGCTTCAACTTTTTGTGTAGGTCAGTGTAGTGTAGTTACTCACCTGCACATCTCTGATACATTTTGCTTTACTGGCTGTATTATTTTATTGTGACAGCATTGACTCACATAAGGTCATTTGGGCTCTTATTCTTAGCAGAAAAAGAAACGTTACTGTGTCATCTCAACTCATACATTTGTTAAGTCAACAAATTGCTTAAGGATACAAAGAACATGACCGGAAAAGTTACTGTTTAAAACATAAGCCACACTTTTATGAATTTCACAAATGCCAGCCTTAGCCTGACGAATAGCTAATGCACACAATTATAACAATATTGACAGTAACAGTAACAGTGATTGTCAGTGATTATTTTTTTGACAGTACTGTAGTTAAAATCATCACTGCAATGAATTTTGGGTTCCCATAATGCTTTTAGCATACTATAATGCCAGGACCATCAGTGTGAGGAACAATGCCAATGCTTAACACAGGAAATAGCCTGTTTATACCATGTTTGCATGGGGTGTTGTTCACTTTCTGCAATATCACATATTGACATTGAATTTAATATATGAAACCTACATTTATATACTAATATAATACATAACTGGCTGCTACTTCGTAGATTTAATTTATTGCAGTGGTTTTCTGGAACATAACCCCCGCGATTAATGAGTGTTTACTGTACATATCTCGCTCAATAGCTAAATAAGGTAACCAAAATGTTAAGCAAACTGCCAGTATGAGGCTATTCAGGTTCTGCCAACTACACTTACAATAATAAACAGGGTGTTATTTTGTTGTTATATGAATACATCACTGACATTTGCAAACACTAACATTTTTAGGATACAACTTTTATTGCAAAAGCGTCCACACCACTTGACTACCACTAAAAACACCAATGAAAGTAAATATTTTGTATTCTTTAGTTAGGTTTCTACAGAATACTAGAGGTTTACAAGTTTGAGATGTAAAGGTTAAAGTCGTAAATGTCCAGCAGCTAGAAAGTTACATCACAAAAATGGCCATTAGCTCATAAATCATAGTGATTATGTTTGCCTTATGACTTGTCTCCACAAAATGGGGACCAGAGGTCAGAGCTGGTCAAACATCTCCACCCCTGTCACCTTTTGAACTTTGATCCAGCTCCCCCCCTCACCCACTCAATGCTCAGTCACATGGGTCAGAGGTTTGACCTCACCCACTCTGGCTCAGCAGGCTAATGGCCTGCCACTGTCACTGCCTGCCACAATCACAATTCCATGAAGCCCTAATACAGCCAGCAAGCAGCCTGTGGTTGCCGCAAATGCGTCTGCATTACTGTGACACTGATTTGTCTTATGTTGGAAACACAGACAACATAGTGATAAGACATAGACACAGAGGGAGCGTCTGTGCGTTTCTAATCAGTGCAAGCATGTAAGCCACTGAATATCAAAACAAAGCCAACGCTGCTGCTTACCCTTCATTTGCAAAAGGAGAATTGTGTGCATCTGTGTTAAAAGGTCCTGTGATAGTGAACAATGGTTCCTCTTCATCTGGTCATGTGGCGTGTTTGTGCGCGCATGTGCACGTGTGATTCTGTATCCAACTGTTTACATTTGTGTGAGTGTGTGTGTGTGCACGTGCATGTGTGTGTGTGCGTGTGTCTTGTGGTGCAGCCTGGTCACATGAAAACAGCGCTAATGTGGGACTACTGTTCACAAACATTAGATCGCTGCTGTATGCACACCAGTACAACGTGTAAGGTTCAATGTGGTATCATGTGACTGAGGTCACACTTCGGTGGGGTGCACTTCTTCAATACAGACACAGTCGCTCATGATCATGAGCTAAATTCCGTTCACTCAAGTGACGTAACTTACCCCCACCCCTGGGTAATACTAATATGGACCTCATTGGTTCCCTCTGAATTGATTTCAAAGTTTGTTAGATAGCGACTGCTATTTGAAGCTCTTCAGAAATTAACAGGGCTATGTTGTTTTGGTAGAAGCATTTAATATTAAAATGCATCCATTTTCTATACCACTTATCCTGTTCATGGTTGCAGGTAGCTGGTCCAGCGGACTCTGGACAAAAGGTAGACTGGATGCCAGTCAGTCGCAGGGCACATACTGACTGACAAACAACCATTCACACCAACACTGAGTGGGATACCACTACACCATCATCAATTGATTATCTGTAGCACTTGGGAGCTGAGTCTATCTGACTGAGAGACAGATACAAGTTGTAAACAGCCAATCATAAGCCACATACATTACAGACAAACCAATCACACTCACATCCATACCTCTGGGCAGTTTAGAGTCTTCAATGTTTTGGGAATGTGGGAGAAAGCAAGTGTACCATCACAAAACCCATATAAGCACAAGATGAAGATGAAAATTTCACACAAGACTGCCGGACCCGAGACTCGAACCTCGAAACGACAGACGTCAGACGTGCTAACCACGAGGTCTCCATACTGACACTGTTAAAATGTAATATATAATAAATTCATGTGAATTAATCACATTGTTCAACTGCATTCATTTGTCGTAACCTGTTTCTGCTATTGGCCCAGATGACTCTGATTTAAATTCTGTCATATAAAAGTCCAAAAATAATAGTCCCACATGATGCGAGGTTCTACAAAGTCCTAAATCTTCAATAAGGAGTACAATATGTGAAGGCTGTTTAATCGGTGGCTGTACACAAACTCACACACACACACACACACAAATACGCATGTGCACACCAGGGTGTACAGACAGTCGAGGAGGCTTTATTGTGCCAGTTAGTAATCACTGTCCCATTAGGAGGTTTTAGCCAGTGCGGTTTATTTAAAAAGCCCTAATCCCTTCTGCCAGCGGGGGGCTATTGTTGGCCACTGCCCAGCGTCCAGGTGAATCATTACAGGAAGTGAAGTGGATGTTATTGGTGTGTCTGGCTTACAGTCTCTTATTGGAAAGTGGCCAGCTGACAGCATTTGGCACCGCCTGTGGAGCCTTTGTGTGAAAACTTTCTTCAGCCAGAGAACCAAACACACAAGTGTAGTTTAGTGTCTTTAGTGTGTTTAATGTGCATTTGAAGCAACCAGATGAAGATGGATCCCCGCATTTGAGTCATTTTGGGAAAACAAAGCATCTTGGCCTTTTTGTCTTGTTTGCTCCTCTGGTGCCTAATTAGAGGGTTCCATTAAAGCCACCAGCATGATTCAAGAGTAGCCGTCTTGTCCCTGACGCCTTTTGATGGAGCGCCTTAAATTGCTGGTCCTCGCCCATTGATGTTTCACTCAAACTGCTGTGTGGTCACATGATGAGGATTAACTTCGACTGATGGTCATAGTTGTTTGAAGATCACACAGGTTCTGATGTAAAGATCACACAAAAACACACACGAAAAAATATGCTTTTCCTCAAAGGGTTCAGCTTATTGAAACATTTAATCAGCTGATGCAACAAAAACATTGTTTTTATATCGTTTTCTTTCCTCATTTAATATTGTTTCTTTCAATGTTGCCTTGCTTCTATTTAGATGGACCATAGTTCCAAGTCTCATGTCTTTTAATGCTGCACTGTTGCACTTTGAGATCATTCGTTTAACATAAAGTGCATTATAAATAAAATTCATTGTCATTATTGTTGTTAAAAAAGGCTGTCAGCGATTTTGTTATATTATTAAAGTTAATATTTATTAAGTAACGAGATTACATGTACGTCTACTCAGCGTTTCTAAAGACATTGCAGTGTGTGGTATCCTTATCCATGATGCTACAGTATCAATGCACCAGCATCAATAAACACCTCAAGTATACACCTCCATATACGGTCAACCCTGCACATCCAAATGACCAACAAAATCATGTTTTATCACATTATCAATCCATCCATTTTCCGTACTGCTTATCCTCACTTGGGTCACGAGCGTGCTTGGACCCTATCCCAGCTGACTCTGGGCGAGAGGCGGGGTACACCCTGAACCGGCCGCCAGCCGATCACAGGGCACATAGAAACAAACAACCATTCGCACTCACATTCACACTGACAGGTAATTTAGAGTCTTGAATTAACCTACCACGCATGTTTTGGGGATGTGGGAGGAAACCGGAGTACCCGGAAAAAAACCCACGCAGGCACAGGGAGAACATGCAAACTCCACACAGGCGAGGCCGGATTTGAACCCAGGTCCTCAGAACTGTGAGGCAGATGTGCTAACCAGTCGTCCATCGTACTGCAATTATCACATTAGGTTTTTAATAATTGGCTAGCGTTGATGGATGGCTTACAACATGGGCAAGAAAACAGGACCAACTTTAATGTATTTTGTTTAAATGAAGCAAGTACTGACAAACTTGGGTAATGAATAGAATGTTTTGAGCTGATTATCAACAGTAAAGATCAACAGAATTTTCTCTAAATCAAGTGTGATGGATTCACACAGTCCAAACTGGGAGGCTATATTCACCATTAAACTGAAACTGCAGATTTCAAATGTTAAAATGTTTGAGCAATGCTTTCATAACATCATGAGCTTTGTACCAACAGGTTGTGTGACTTTGTTTCTATCAGCTTGTAAAAAAATATTGTAGATAGCAAACAGGGGACTCATTGCATCATGCTCTATGTATGGATTCTGAAACATATTGTACTGTACTAAAAAATGGAAAACATTTTTGATGACTGAAAAAGATATATTTTCATTTCTCCAGCATATATTTTCATTTCTCAAGCATAATAACATCCATCTCAGTTGAATTTTCATAAAATGTTTTTGCTCCTTAAACTAACAGCCATAATTCTCGATGGAATTTACGATCTCAAGTATTGTACATGTTTAATATTTATGACAGTTGGCCTCAACTGTTTTCCAAGCAGATTGGGGTGGAAGAATCGCTCTTAAATAACCCCACACTAAGACTTAAATCTACAACCTAAATCCTAATATATTTCCCAGGAAAATGTTTTTAATTTATTTCCATCACGTTCTCTTCCTTTCATAGTGTTTCTGTTGACTGTACTGTTTCCCATGTACAGATTTGAGATTTTTGTTTGTTTTTTATTTTTGTCCAATCAGATTTCATTCTCGATGTGCTGCCGCATCAGTTTAATTTGTTTGCCCAAGGCCTTCAGAATCAGTAGTGATGGCCAATAGACTTAAACTATATTAGGAATGTAACCGTTCCTTCAACAGAAGATATTAAATTCACCTCATAAGACCAGCAAGCTGGCCCTCAATGATCCATCCATCCATCCATCCATTTTCTGAGCCGCTTCTCCTCACTAGGGTCGCGGGCGTGCTGGAGCCTATCCCAGCTGTCATCGGGCAGGAGGCGGGGTACACCCTGAACTGGTTGCCAGCCAATCGCAGGGCCCTCAATGACTCCATCATTTTCCCGTCCTTTGATTGGTTGCACAGAGTGGCACATGTCACAGCCAACTTGACTAGCAAAAGATGTATGTTGATGTCTAAACAATTTAATAATCAGCATCTCAGGTGAGTATGACGTAGTTCATTTATATTTTTCTCATAGTGGAACAGTGGGCGACTGGTTAGAATACTGTACCTACCTAACAGTTCAGAGGTCGTGGGTTCGTATCCGGCTTCCAGCCTTCCTCTGCGGAGTTAGAGTGTTCTCCCACTGCGTGCGTGGGTTTTCTTTGGGTACTTCAGTTTCCTCCCATGTTCCACAATTAGGTTCATTGAAGACTAAGTTGTCCTTAGGTGTGAATGCGAATGGTTGTTTGTTTATATGTGCCCTGTGATAGGCTGGCGACGAGTCCAGGATCTACTACCCTCACCTGAAGCCACCTTGGATAGGGTCCAGCACCCGATTACCCCTCCCTGCGCCCCCCTGACCCTAATGAGCATAAGTGAGGAATGTTTTTGTTATGTTATTAGATAAATATTGATTATGTACTGCTCCAAGTGATGTATCTGGTACAGTACAGTGGATAATGTCCCCACTGAAGGCCCAGTTCCCAGTTGTACGGTCCGCCAACTGGTGTATTGGAACAAGTGCAGTTAACCACTGTTAGGATTTGAGGAGTTTTATGAGAATGATTATTCTTTTATGGCACTTATGGTAATGAAAAGCACAGACTGATTTTCCTAGCCAGGAGGCAGATGCAGTAGAAGCAGAAGATGATTCCGAGAATAGTTTATTCCCAAACTGAAAAGTGCAATCGGCGCCACATACACTAAGCAGAGAGTGCACACAGCTTTTGAGTTGATCACATCTGTGTGACAGAGCAGCCTTTGCTGTTAAGAAACGTCTTCATGCAAACGTTAGTGCGTGTGAATTGTGCACTCAAACAAAAACACAAAACAAGTGGATTAAATAAGGAGAGTGACTATCAAAGCCATGTGTTTGGGAGCACGCCATGCGAGTGGGTGCCAGAAAGGAGAGCGTATGCAAGCCTTCATGCTGGTGAAAGCGTTTCATCAGAGAGGGAAGTGACAAATAATTAAAGAAAATACATTGCGATAGGTTAGCGGGGGCGCTGGAGTCTTGGCGAGCTTCGACTAATGGGGATGTGGAAATAAACTTTCATACCACCAGCTGTTTTATAGTGTTATTTACTACAGAGCAGGTGCACAACTGAAAATCTCCTTCTACTTGTAAAATCTCATCAGAATGAGCAGTTCAGCCACACGGTAAATGGTTAAAGGGACACCGACCTACATGGCCAAATTAACATGGATGGCTTGATTGGTAGTATTTAATGGGTTTAGCTGGGAAAAGCACCTAAAAGCTGAAAAATACACATCTATATCGATTTATCGCACTTTTACGAAAATGTTCGATCAAATGGGCACGTCCCTATTGGCCGCTAATCATGGAAATGATGTCACAAGTGTGTCACCTTACCTGTTTCCTCATAGACAACGCTCGTTTGAACAACAAAAATAAGTCCGAAAAAAAATTCCATACTGCAAAATATTTGGACAGTTTTGGACAAAAGTAACTCTTGGCGTGCACACTGCCATGAAAAGGATGTTCACGCAGACCTCCGGGCAGGGATATGCAAGCAAGGATATTTGTTAGACTTTTATTTTGAAGTTGGCCCTCGCAGCGTGTTGGTGGTGTGTTACCGTAATGCATAAAATGAACAATGGTTGTGGCGGCGGCTGATTTGATGTTGACTGGAGGCTGTCTTATTTCATCCTCACCCGAAGGAGGATATTTCTCTGTAGGCCTATTTGGTAATGTTGGTTTGCAACGATGCAGTCTAATTCTTTAAGCATCAACGCTAGAAGCATTTGCGCAGGCATTTGTGCTCTGTCATCCAGATGCCACGTCACTACATCCGGTCATGTGTTTGATAAATATGGCAGCGCCCTGCAACTGTTTTTAAAGTTACGAGAGGGTTGATATACCCTCGACTGTTTGCCAGTCAATCGCAGGAAAAACATTCTTAAATAATCAACAAACAATTGTACAAAGGACATTGGCACGACATAGGCTCCAGTTACACTACGGTCCACTAGTCCACTGTAGTTGGTCCACTGCACACGTTTCAAAAGTAGTCAGTGGTGCATGAGGAGAGCAAATCTGCATGTGGAGAGCAAATCTGCCTCATAGTCAGATGTTCAGGTTTAGAATCTCAGCTAGAACTTTCCTGTGAAGTCGGTGTTTGCATGCTTTCTTTGTGCGTGCTTTCTTCTGGCATCCTACCACATCCCAAAAGCATACATGAAGACTCTAACTTGTCCGTGTGCATGATTGTTTATCAATATGTACCCGACTAGTCCAGGGTGTACTCGGCCTCTCACCCAAAGTCAGCTGATTAAGGGCCTATCTCACTGGCAGAGACGTCATCGTGACTGATCAGTTTAGGTTTTAGCTCATCTGTGACCCTGAATGGGAAGTGACAGAAAATGGATAGATGGATGGATGGCACAATTCCATTTGCTGTCCTTTCATCTGATCTAGTTTTAATGTGCATCAAGGCAATGTAAGCAGGGAATAAACATATGCAGTCTGATATACTGGAGCATTATTCATAAGGAAAATTATTTTATGATTACCTGCATTTCAGGGGCAGAAAGAGTCAGTCCAAGCCAGATAAACAGTACCATCCATACATCCATTCTCCATACTGATTATCCTCACTAGGGTCGCAGGCATGCTGGAGCCTATCCCAGCTATCTTGGGGCGAGAAGTGGGGTACACCCTAAACTGGTCGCCAGCCAATCACAGGACACATATAAACAAACAACCATTCGCACTCATATTCACACCTACGGGCAATTTAGAGTCTTCAATCAACCTACCATGCATGTTTTTCGGATGTGGGAGGAAACCGGAGTACCCGGAGTAAACTACGGTGTCCTGGAAGTGCAAAACAATATAACAAATTGTGCAACACTATTACATTTCAGAAAACGAATGAACAAAAACCGAAACACTTCTACAGTTCAGAAAACAGATTAACAAAAGCAGAAACACTTTTACAAAAGTCGAAACACCCGGAAAGGGAACGTCCTATTTCACAGACATTCTTAGAAATTCCACGCCCTTTCTCGGCAAGACCCGCTCCGCTTCAACATGACCAGAATGTATGCAAGGTAGATCCCTCGCTCGGTACGTTCAAAATGAATGGAGCCGGCAGCTTCTTTGCAAATATTCCCACTTTCCCTTTAATTCTCGCCAGCGTCCGCTCTCTTTAACAACCTGCCTCGTCCTTAACTCTTAATCTATCTTTTTATGGTTTCAGAAATGTGCTCAAGGACAATATATTGTATATGCAGCATCAAACGCCGAAACAGCGTCGCTGTTCGGGGCGTCCATATATACAATCGCTATTTGAGATGGACATCTCGTTACATCTGCGTAGTTTACCCTTCCCGCGATGCAGAAGCCAATCATGTTGAAGCGGGGCGGGTCTTGCCGAGAAAGGCCGTGGGATTTCTGAGAATGTCTGAGAAAGGGACGTTCCCTTTCCGGGTGTTTCGTCTTTTGTCATTTGTTTCGTCTTTTGTAAAAGTGTTTGTGTTTAAATTTCTTATATTGTTTTGCACTTGCAGGCCACTGTAGAAAACTCACGCAGGCACGGGGTGAACATGCAAACTCCACACAGGGGAGGCCAGATTTGAACCTGGGTCCTCAGAACTGTGAGGCAGATGTGCTAACCAGCATGTCGTCCAGCATGCCGCCATAAACAGTACAATATATAATATTTTCTATTATTGTTAAATTTAGGTGATACCTGCCCGATGCTACCTGCGTTTATGCAGTTGCTTACATATTTTGAGCATAGGCGCGTGCAGATTGTTTAGTAAATATAAACACAGTGATATTGGATACAGATCACTGAAAGGAAACACATTGTCGAAATAACATCTAATTTTCCTATCTAAAGGAATATACATTTTTAGACTGGCTGCAGTTTTTCCAAATGTATTTTTTGTAGTGACCTATAGTGACAAAAGGCAGAGAAAAATAAGTTGCTGTTTTTCTTAAAAAGTGTCTTTGAGTGGACATAATAATAATCGCAAACTTTCAAGGGACCCAAGGACGCTTGAGGCATGGTCTGTCAATAGAAAATAAAAAATAAAAAGGACTCCTTCACACATGCAAAGAGGAAGGGGGAGGGGGTATTTTAGGTGGGGGAGAGTGACCCACAGGTGCTGAGCCTTAAGCCTGAGGAGGAGTGTTTGAGGAGGGGGATGAAGAGGGGGCAGGGGGGGGGGGGGGGGGGGGGGGGGGGGGGGGGGGGGGGGGGGGGGGGGGGGGGGGGTCAAAATAGATGCATTTGAAGGGGAAAAGAAGGCTGCAGTAAATTTGTCTGTGTTGTTATTTTGTGCTGAGGAAAGCCAAGACGCACTGAATGTGACTGGCTTTGCATTTTTGTGTCCACATAAGGTGACAACATGTTTTGTGAAGGTATGTTAGCTATAACGCATGCTTGCGTTGTGATGAGCGCTTTTTCTTCAACAGTTTCCAAAATGTGTGGACGAGAGCGTGAGGAACAATTCAATTCTGCATAAAAAGTTTGAACGTTGCTGACTTGCAAACTCCACTTGAAGATGTATTCATTCACTCCCCTGAAAAACCAAGAGGGCAGTGGGAGAGAGAGAGAGAGAAAGAGAGAGAGAGAGAGAGAGAGAGAGAGAGAGAGAGAGAGGAAAAAAACACATCAGCATATTGTATTTGCTCAGCAGAATTTAATATGCGCGAGCTGGAGGTGCTTTTCTTCTGGGGCCAATTCCCTGGAGACACATCCATCTCTGGGAGATGGTTGGGAGGACAAAAAGAGGGGGGTGGGGTGGTGGTGGGGGACTGTTTTGCCCCAGAGGCCCAGCCCAGGCTCACTTAAACACACACACAAGCATGATGGCGCAAAGGAGATATCAACAGTTGCAAACACACACAAGACATACACACAGATGCACGTATTCGCACATGCACGGTCCTCAGACAGAGACCGCCTTGTCTGACAACAAATACAGACTTGGTCAAACAGAGGGGGGGGAGAAAAGGATTTGAAGGGGGTTGCAGAGGGAAAAAGACATATACTCCAAATAAATGGTCTCACGAGAGGGTGGGGGTGGGGGGGGGGCTATTTTATTAAAAGAAACATGCTAGATAACGGCGCTTGGGAGTGAATAGAAATGTGTCCTTGTACGAGGGCCAAACAGAAAGCGAGGCAAAAGTAAGAGGAGCGCTAATGTCCACCGACAGTCTTGTCAGAGTCAGGAAACAACATGAACAGTGAACACTTGTTTATATGAGGACTTGTGGCTGCTTTGCGCAGCAGCTTGTGCCCCATTACTTGAGCAGCTTGTTGTCTTTTGGCTCGGAGTCATTTCTGGGTTGCTAACAGGTGATCATGCCTTGTCATGGTCTGAAAATGTGACATGTGATAATACATTCTAAATTAGGCCCGAAATACCAGCACGCCGACCGAACTCAATTGAACTGGCGCGCAGTGTGTGCAAGCAAAAACTGTGGGGTTCCTGTGCACTATATTGTAAAAACACAAAATACATTTTTAAAAAAATTAATTAATCAACTGTGCGTCCTCATTGAACAGTCGCTCAACTTTTTCTTCGCTTTCCGCTGTTCAGGTACTAAGGAGGAATGCTTGTTGCATGCTATTAGCCGCCGCCCGAGCTACGTACGAGCTACAGCTAACGCGGCTAAACACGATCGACGCCAAGCCGCGCGGGGGACGTTCACGTTACGTTCGTTGTCACACACACACGGGCACAATGCATGTGATTTGGGTTTCTGGGCACTTACAAATTTTAATGGTGGCAGGTGTGTGTCTATGGGGTGCCATTTTGTAATGCTGCTCGCAGCAACATTTTGTCACATTTAGATTCAAAATTGTGTTTTAAAAAAAAGAAATTGGTGTGAATTTTTGAGAGTCACTTTTCTGCACATTTAGAACCATATTTGTCAACTTAATAATTAAATCCAAATATTAAATGTTGCACCTAAATCTCAAATCTAAATGTTAAATATATATCTAAATATAAAACTTAAATCTAAATGTTAAATATATGAATTTTAAATATATATATATATATATATGAATTTTAAATATATATATATATAAATATTTTATGTAAATTTAAATACAAATCATAAAACTGAATGTTAAATCTATATATAAATGTTAAATCTATAGCTAAATATAAATGTTACATTTAAATATAAATATTAACACTAAATGTTAAATATATATTTAAATGTTAAATATAAATCTAAATATAACATTTTATATAAATGTTAAATTCTAAATAAAAATGTTTCAGGTCAAATTAAATATTTTGTTAACGGAAGTACCAAAATTAAAGCTGTGTGTTGGTAGTGTCAAATAATAACGTTAATAAAAATAAAATAAAAACGTCTTATACAGGGAAATTGAGCCTTGGAAATATATTATTTCGAGATAACAAACCAGTTATGGAAACTTTATTTGATGAGTACTTTTGAGTGTTAAGTGTCATTTTTCTGAAGAATTGTTGAGTGAAAGTCACGGAGTGGGAGCCAGGGAGGCAGGGGGGGAAAAAGAGAACCAGCCAGAGACCGCTGCTTCCCACTGGCCTGCCCGCCTCAGAGGGCTTGCTCGCCAGCCGCAAGAGAGCTGAAGTCAGCCCTGCAGGTGGATTTGTAAAAACAAGTGGCAAGGGGAGTGAGGGGAGACAAAAAAATGTTGCTGCTGGTATTTTTTTTCACCCGGGCATCCCCCCCCAAACTCCCGCGCACCCCCTCCTTGCACTCCCGATTTACAAACGGCTCACACTTTTTTTTTATTACTTTCATGCTCTATTTTTTATTAAATCAGAAATTACTCACCAGTTAATCTTTACTTCAGTAATTTTTCACTGAGTACCTTCTTACTCTTAAGTATATATTTGGAGGACTATTTTTTACTTTTACTTGAGTCATATTATACGAAAGTAACAGTGCTCTTACTTAAGTATAATAATTGGCTTCTCTACTCACATCTGGGCCTATTGCACCCAAGTGACTTCACTCATGCATATGCTGATGGAGACTATTTTAGTAAGATGTCATGCAAAAAAATACATTGGAATTGTTGGAAAACCAACAGGATATGGAACCCCTAATATCGAATTCAGAATTTGATCCCAATTTTCATTCATGATGTTCCTCTAAAAGTAGCAGAAAAATCCAAACGCATGCATAAAGGGTACAAATGATAGAAAAGAGAAAAAAAAAGAAATGAAAACTAAAAATAATATTGCAACACAGACGTAGCATGACGACAAAAGCGGTAAATATGCCTCTGTCCTGGCTGCTCATCACAATATGTCTATCAATCTGTAAACAATAAAAATGAAATAACAACAATAATGTATTATGAAATTCTTAAGAGGTTCCACTGCACTTATTTAGAGTCACCTCACAATAATTGAATTGAGAAACCTCTTCCGAGGGGAAACTGTCAACAAAAGTGTAATATCTGCATGTTAATCTGGGTCCATGTCAAATTATAACGCTCTGCCGTATTGGTGGAGTGTTACAGCAGGAGTCACCATTGTAGGGAGCTTTATGTCTGCACAGAGAGTGAAGTAATATAGAGCTTTTATAACCAGCTTCCTGTTGAATCCTCATGAGGAAACAAAAATGACTGATTGCAAGTGTAATTAAGGAAATCTGTGTTTTGGTTAGCTGCTATAAGAAGACATGTCATCACTGTAAAAACAATCCCGTAGAGAGTTGATGCACTTAAACGGCCCTGCTTAGTTCAGTTCCGCTTACCAGCGCAGGCAATGTGGGATGATAAGTTCCAATGCTATGCTTGTTACTGTTTATGGTGTGGTCACACAACCCCTCTAATTGGGCAATCAGAGAGAGGAGGGTACTGATGGAGACTCACACTATTCCAGACTGGGGGAGCACTTATTTAATGCTTATAAAGAATAAATGCTATTTGCAGCGATGAACACATTTGCCTCAGAGTACTGAGGTTTGGGTTTCGAATTTCAGCTCCAACCTTCCTGTGTGGAGTTTGCATGTTCTCCCTGTGCTTGCGTGGGTTTTCTCAGGATACTACGGCTTCTGCCCACATTCCAAAAACATGCATGTTAGGTTCATTGAGGAATCTAAACTGTCCATAAGTGAACGTGAGTGTGAATAGTTTTTCTCTATGTGCTCTGCAGAGGCGGTTTCTGATATGAGCAATATGGGCAGCCGCGCAGGGCGACATTCTGTGGGGAGGGCGGAACTTCAGGTGCTCCAATTGAATTGGATCTCACTAGATTATGCTTTGCAGTATTTTAAGGTGACTGAATAGTGTCCAGCACCATATTTAAAAAATCTAAATTAACAAACAAGACCCCAAACCATGCAAGTACTGTATATAAAACATGTCAAGTACAGCAAATTTACAAACTTGTTGGGGAGTCCATATACTGAGATTATATAATTTAATTATCACATTTATGTTATTTTAATCCATTACATTGCTGGGGGACATGTGTAATTAAATTACAGTTGCTTTTAAAAAATGTCATGATTATAATTTGAGTTACATTTGAAAAATAGCTGTAGAAGCTCAAATTTTTTTTCAAAATCACTTTCTCCTTCTAAGGGATCCGCTGAGCTTGTGATTGGCTCTCCTTGGTCATGTGCCGTCCTGCTGTAGTCTCAAACATGACATATACAGTATTTATCCAAATATGACCTCGAAGCATGACCTTGTGTTGCAATCCATTAGTTTGTCTGAGATTTTGAAAAGACTCATAGATACACTTTTGAACACAAAAAAGAATACTGACTTTTGAACATTTGAATCTTAAAAAAATATATTTTAAATGTGTGTACATTTGTATCATGTTTTGTTATCATTCTGTTATTTGTGCAAAGAACAAATACTGTAGGTGGTGAATTCCCTTATGGCTTTTATCCACTTTTTTAGAGGAAACATCCAAGGGTCCTGTTGAGACATGAATTCAAAATGAAGAAAAGCGATCCAAATGCAATCAAATGTAATTCGTTATATTACCTTGATAACGTATTTTAAATAGTTGCACTTCGAATACATTTTCAACAGGGTAACAACTACGTTTCCAAAGTAATCTTCCCAACATTGCTTTCAAAGTTACAAATTCCACATAAACTATTTATTTGGTGGTTTAAGTAAGTTATGTTCGAACTTTCCTTTAGCCAGAACCAAACTACAAAAATTGCTACTCACATCATTCCCCCCCCCCCCCCCCTGGCCAAATCATAAACACAATCGTCAGTTCTTCTGCAAATTGCTGCCTGGATTGCATTTGAAATCCATGCTGCATGGTTGCAGATACCCATGACCAACCTTATTATACACTTACCCAATTACATAGTGTAGTAGGTTGGAGGGCAAAGGGGCACTTACACAAATACAAGCCTGCACACACACACACACACACACTGTCCGGTTTATCAGGAGGCAACAGGGGTCGTCAAGTGCACGGGGAGTGTGAAAGGATATTGACAAAGTGCATCAAGTTTGTATCCAGGCTTGGCTTCTGCCCAGCTGGCTATGGACCATGATGCAGGTGCCACATGAGATCACTGGCCAAACTTGTATACCCCCCAGCAAACCCATATCGCTGTCCGGCTACTGTGAGGCTCCACAACAGGTGCAGTAAGGTTAGGCTGCAGGCATCAACATGCAAGGAAACAGACTGTTATTGTGGACCTTCCTTCCATCATCATCTCTTTTTTTACCCCACCGCAACCCCCCTCCATCCCATCCCTCTTGTCCCCTCCCGCCCTCCACCACTTCTCTTCCCAACAGCCCCAGGGAGCAATCGAGAGCTCCAACCTGGACGTGTAACCTGAGTGCAACTCTTGTGTATCGTGCGAGGATGTTGAAAAGAGGAGTGGAAAGTGGAGGATATGTTGCACATGGGCAGCTTGTGAGTGTGTGCGAATGTGTGTGTGCATGAGCATGTGTGTTCTTGTATCTGGTGTAATATAAATTCCGTCGAGAAATTTTAAGGCTGACATGGCAGATGATTGCAGCACTATTGAATGCAGACCCGAACTGCTTCCACTATTTCCAGTGTGTACAAAACGTAATACACGCGCTCATTTGTTACATATAATAATATTTCATTCAAAAGGTAATGATTGCATCTAAGGAACAAATCAAAAGTGATATTTTTCACACTTTTAATGCCAAAATGTCTTTACCATTATGTGTCCCAAATGAAATTTCATGATTTGCAAATTACACACACACACACACACACATATATCTATGGACTCCCATGAAATTAGTGTATTTATCTCTTGATCATCTTTACTACTTTGGTCTAAAAATATTTAAAAAGGACTCCAAGCACAGCAGTTTCAACATTTACTCATATAAAACCAAGGTGGCATTAAAAAAAAAATGATTAACCGTTATTCGAATTATATGAAAATGGCCCATATACTGTAATTCTACTATAGCACCTGGTAAATGCACTGTAGCTGGCGGGCGGATAGACCTAAGTCAATTAAGACCAATGCAAACTTGTACGATATGCAGCTTACACTTAAGCAAATATGCATGCAGTCAGCATCAGACTGACGTTGTTAAATGCAGACTACCGCATACTGATTTCAGGTCATCAGCGTTTGTATTATCAAAGTAGTTTTTCAATCCCTTTTCAGGCCACATCATGGCAAAAGCGACTTATTTGAATGCAAGCTGCTACGATACAGTTTGCAGTGATCCCTGGCGATATCGCGGCTAATTGTTTGTTTGTAAGCGATTGTTTTTGATGGAATTTTACAGGATACTTACTCACTATAATGCCCTCGCATGTGGCAACGGAAAGCCACAGTCGCTAATGCACTCGTCAACTGTTTATTGAATACCGGGAGAACAGTAAAACACAAACAAAACAAGCACACAAGAGCTGCTGTTATGTAATGTATATAACACTACAACATATACTGTTGTAGTGTTAAAAGGTGTGTTTTCATAAGTTTAAATGTATTTAAAGCGTGCAGGAGGGGTAAAACTCATTTGAAAATGTTTTTATATGGTCTCTCTATACAGCAGATTTTCACTGGGTCTGGAACGTATCCCCCTCAATAAACAGGGCTTCTCTCTATAATACTTCTTCCACTACTAACAGTGTGCAAGCCTGCCAGATGATTGCAAAACTGACATCGTTGAATGCAGATGATAATATACTGTATTCTGTATGCATGTTGTTATTACTTTTACATATGCACCAAGTTATAGATTGTGTTACAATGAAACAAGTCTAACAAGGCACAGTCACAGTTTTTCTACTGTATCTGTGCTCATGAAAACTTTGCAGCCGACTGCATTTCATTATGAGAGATCCAGATGTGTGCGTTGGCTGCCAGGATGTGTTCACAATGAATGTCTTCAGTTGTGTATGACACCGTTCTTGGCCTCTGTGCACCCAGCTCAGACACACAAACGATGCCTCGGGCAAGACTTAGTGTTCCCTCTCCTCTATTGTGTCTTTCTGCCATCTCGCTCCCTCATGCAGTTTCCTCGCTCCCTTTGTTTTTCTTTCGCTCTCCTCCGCTTACTCTCACTTTTTTTCCACCTTCCTGCGTGTGTCACCTCTCATCGTGTTGTCTGATCTTGTTTCAAACCCTCTCTTACTTTGCCCCTCCCATCATGGCGTCGCCTCAAGGTGGGTCTGACCAGAGTCTAGTCATCAGAGGGCACAAGGGAGCCGGCTCCAGAAAGTCTGCCCCTATACCAACTTTGACACTTGCTTGCACACACGCACGCGCGCGCACGCACGCACGCACACCCTGCATGGCGGCACAGTGATGTTGACTGTCAACTTTGAAATTAGTCTACTTTGAGTTTCGAAAAGAGTCCGTGAGACAGCATCAAGTTAGCCATTGTTGATAGTCATTATTTTGGAAGCGCAACACACTTCAACGTGTTTGCAGTTGTGCGTGCAATGTTTGTGTTTTTGGTTTGTTTTGCACCAAGATGCGCACAGTTATGAGTCTCCGTTCAGTCTGTAAGAGAACGAGTCTAATTAAAGTACTGAGGACATGAGTGCAGTTTTGAATAAAAAGAGGCGTGGTGGTGATTGGAAAAAAACAACATTATACATAAGTAAATCGTTGTCGTGTCATTGAATATATTTCTGTATAGTCGTCTCGGAGTAGCATCCATTTTCACGCGACTTTGTTTGCAGCGTGACCTTAAAGCAACTCTGGTGGCGTGATAGTTGTGTCGTTCTGCCCTCTATGTGACGAAACGGGGCATTGCAACCAGTGGGATTCGTTTTATGTAAACGTTGCGTTTCTTCATCAACTGCAATCAATCACTTCAAAAATGTGTGTTGGCTTGTATTTAAAGTGGCTTCTCTTGTCTTATTATTCCCCCCCAGGCTGAAAGCGATATAATGGTTTCCTGTTGTCCACGGAAAGCAAAGTAACATGATCTATACCCGATTAGATCATGGGTTGTTTTTTTGGGGGGGGGGGGGGGGGTCCACGCAATGTCAAGCAATCCAAGTGTCTTTTTGCAAAGTGACCTCAGCCAGGCAGGTCAGTTGTCATGCCTGTTGTTGGGCCGCACTGTGAATCACATCAGACACAGCTGATGGGCCGCCGTCTAGACAAAGAGCAGACCCCTTTCCTAGTATTGTTTGTTATTGGTTAGCGGGGAGAGAAAAACAGGAAGAGAGTGTGACTCAAAGCCGGTGAAAACCCTCTGGCCCGTGAGAAATAAAAGCTTCCTTCCTTCAAACGTTGCTTGTCATGTGATATGAATTGCAAGCACAACGAATCATCATCAAGTTGTTCTGTTTTTTTTTTTTTTTTTTTTTTGTGTGCTTGTTCTCCGACTGACCTGCACTTGCTCCAGTTCACCAAAGGATGTCGGCAGTGCATCATTAAAAAAAACAAAAAAAATAATTTCTATCTCTTTTATTTATTTGCTTATTTATTTATAAAACGGCAAACGGAAATACAATACAGCATAGCAGGATCAAAAAGATCTATCCATTTAGCCATGTATCTTTCCATCGGCCTGTGCTTTTTGTATGCCAATTCAAAAAGTGTGAGAAATGAGGTTGCAGCGACAACAACTCCGATTCACCCACAACCCTAGTGGGGAAAAGTGCTATAGAATACGGATGGATGGATGTAAATGTAAAAAACTTTATACTTAGAGAGCATACACAAAAGTAGGCATTTGCCATTTGTTATAGCCATATGACAAAGCTTTATTAGAAAACCTCTGTCAAGGAGATGTTACAATGAATCCTGCTTTTGGGGTCTCAAGGAGAAAATCCTTTTTTCTGAGATGTTGGAAAGAGGAGCTTCAGGAGACAAATGTCAAGACAATGTCTATGACACACTAACACTAAATGTTCTGTCCTGAATCTCAAAACAATTTGACAGACCAAGGCAACAGAAAAAACAAAGCTGAGGTCTTGAATCTTAGATTGCTTATTGAAAGCCATTTGTATGTGTCACTGTCTTTCGTCCTGATCTTGGAACTGATGTTAATTTGTACTTAGTTACTTTTCACGGTGTTGGATGACTGTAAACAGTATCTCATGGTACCAATCTGCAAATAAAGTGAAGGACCCCTTCAGTTGAGGGACAACTACACACACCTTCACTGTGACCTGTATCTACTTTCCTTTCGCTCCCCTACAAGCATACACACGCCGCTGACTAATGATGTCAACTCCCTGTCGGCCTTCGTAAAGGTGAACGAGCACCAACATTTCTGACATTCCTGCCACTGCCGCCAGTCCTTCCCCTCACAAAGACAGGGGTGAATCCTCGCCCCAGACATAACATTAAGCACTGATCATTTTCCCCTAGCAAGGTGGTTGTTTCACCTCGGTGCCTGGGTTAGTGGCACTGTAATTATGTCAAGTTTACAGCTGAAACACAGGTTGTGGAATTCCTCTGCCAGCTGGAGGTCCACCTGTAAATGTGGCACCTTTAACCGAGGAGCTTTTCGCCCGAAGCCAACAGAAACCGCTACAATCATCTATGTAAAGACGCAGGTGTAAGGATACATAGACAGAGGACCAGAAGACTGAATACATTTTAATGAATCATACTGGATTATTTCTAAGGATAGATCATGTATAATTGTATTTCTTAAAGGAAACATACGGTATGATGAAAATTCACTTGCATACAGATAGCTGGGTCTCTGGAGTGTCTGCCCACCCCACAAATGTGAAATTAAACAACCAAGTAAATCGTTATGTGTCAATTTCTAAAAAAGTCTCTGTGAGCGAGCCCTTCTGGACATCTGCTGCACTGTTGTGTTAAAATACACTCAGTTTCGCTGTAATTCTTGGTGTGTGTTTTATTCTAATGTCGGAGACGTTTTATTAAGACACATGGCAACTATACTTTTTGTCGAATTCTACAAGATTCTAAATCATTTTTGACTCTACTCTGGCTTTAAATAGAGACAACAATGTTGTGGTCAGGATCAACTACAGTACTTTAGTGGTCTATAATATTGGTGGACAATTGTCATATTGGTGGTGATCGTGTCAGTGCTACAGTTGCTGTTATCATAATTATGGATTATTATTTTTTCAAAATTAAATGCATTTGTATGAATAACTGACTAACATAAAAAACAAAGTTGTTGTCAAATGCATTTGCATTTACAATTTAATTCTGGATCTGCTTTTCAATCATGCCGAACAGCGGAAATCGAGATGGGCACATCCACCTCAGAGTTTTGAGGTTCGAATCCAGGTACCAGCCTTCCTGTTTGGAGTATGCACATTCCTCCCAAGTTTTTGTTTTTTATTTATTAAATAAAGAAATGCCAATAAGGACTAATATAGATAGAAAAATAAATTATATCGGCATAGAAAATCATACGACCACATCTGCCTCACAGTTAGGAGGTTCAGGTTTTTTAATCTTGGCTCCGATCTACTTGCGGGACTTTTTGCAAAAAAAAAACAAAAAAAAACATGCATGTTGGGTTAATTGAAGAAGTCAAAATCAAAGCATCAAGCTAAAAAGACAAGTCGTTTCCCCACTATCCACACACTCAATACGTGCAAATAAACCCACTCAAATTGCACATGGACCAGTTTGAAGATTTGGGTTACAGCTTTGTCCTCTTCTCATTGACTGTAACTGTCGACCCTGTGTGGGTCACTGGCTCAATAGTATAATGATCCCATGTATGAAAGAGGAGATTCCACCAGGCAGGTGCTGCGGCAGTGTTACACAAGAGTGCTTTATGGCTCCAGTTCACTGAGGAATTCACTATCACCACATAGATTAACAGATTCAAACCACCAAGAGGCCCACTTAAAGATGGGCTGAGCAAATTGGCCACATATGAATGTCAAACAAACTGCTTATGTCATCATTCTGCCTCTTCCATCGCTTCCTTCACCCTCTGTGTTTGTCTTCTGACCACCAGGGGACCCTAGCTTTGGGCTCCTAATTAGTCATTTCCTGTTTTACTTTGAAATTAGCTACCTCATTTGACTGTTTGTTTAACTTCCTGCTTTTGTGTGTCTTCCCGCCACTTTTGGTGCACACCAGATGAGGACTTGTATCATTCAGCCTTTTCCTCACTTCATGTGCTTCATCACTTCCTCTTATTTATTTTGGCATATTTTGGACTAGAATAGAATAGTCTGTTGTGGAAAAACAATGGGGTATGGCCGGAGGGCTAAGGGTACTGGTGGACACCGATTTAAGCAGAGACACGTGGAACGTTGGATGGATTTTGAGGGATTGGGGTGTTTTAACTGAACCGAGGTGGCATTAATGAGTTTGGTGATAGGGAAAGTACCAATGTAGCTAGGAGCGAGTTTACAGGATTCTGTTTGGAGTGGAAAGTCAAACCATCTGGCCCACCTTGTATTCCGGAGTAGGAGATCGATGAAAATCCGCCAGCCGCTTATTTTTCTCCATCAACCGAGTTAAAGCAGCCCTGACGTCCTTCCACACCGGCTGGACCCATTGAAGATGCTCCCTCACCGCCACTGTATGCTCCTAATCTTTGATCAATGGAGGTTGGAAACCATAACATGTCATAAAGGGAGTCATACCTGTGATGGAGCTGGTGAGGGAGTTGTGGGCATATTCCACCCACGGGAACAAGGTGCACCAAGAGGCAGGATTTCGAGCAGCAATGCAATGAAGAGGGGATTCCAGGTTTTGATTTGCCGTTGGTTTGGGGATGGTAGCTGGAAGAGAAACTGGCTGCTGCGCCCACCGCCTTGCAGAACTCTTTCCAGACCTGGGATGAGAACTGAGGAGCCCGGTCCAGTACTATGTCAACAGGTATACCATGAGGTCTGAACACGTGGAGGACAAGAAGGTTAGCAGTCTCAAAGGCAGAGGGCAATTTGGGAAGAGGTACATAGTGAACACACTTGGTCAATAATGGTGAGAATGACGGTGTTACCTTCAGATGGGAATAGGCCGGTGATGAAGTCCAGGGAGATGTGGGATGGGTAAGGGGCGCAGGAGACCAGCTGGGGGTTGATGTGAAGCCTTGCCTCGGGCACAGACGGAGAAGACTAGGACAAACTCTCGGGTGTCTTTGACTAGGCTGGGCCACCAGAAGTGTTGCTGGATGAAAGGGATGGTGCTGGTGATGCCGGGATGACAGGTGAGCTTGGAGTTCTGGGCCCACTGAAGGATGTCAGTTAGGAAGTCAGGTCTTGGGATCCGGGTGAGTCTTCTGAGCCTCTTTAACCACATGTTCGATTTTCCAAGTGGCTGCTCCAACGAGGCACGAGGAAAGGAGGATGGGTTCTGGTTCAGTTGGGCTGGAAGGGGGTGCATACATCCAGGAGAGGGCATCAGACTTGGCATTGCGTGAACCAGGGCGGAAGGAGAGGCAGAAATTGAACCGGCTAAGAAATAAAGCCCGACGAGTTTGGCGGGGATTAAGCCATTTACCGGAACGGAGATAATCCAGGTTCTTGTGGTCAATCCATATTATAAATTTTGTAATGGCCCCCTTGTCTCCACTCCTCTAGGGCCCAAACGATGGCTAGCAGCTCACGGTTCCCGACATCATAATTTCGCTCAGATGTGGACAAGCGACAGGAGAAAAAGGCACAAGGATGAAGTTTTTGGGATCCTAAATCCTACTGAGAGAGGACGGCTCCTGCTCCCGTGTCAGAGGCATTAACCTCCATGACGAACTGCAGGGACGGGTCAGGGTGTCACAGGATGGGAGCGCTGGTGAACAGTTCTTTGAGGCGTTTGAATGCTTGCGATGCAGCGGGGGTCCAGTGGAAAGGGGAGCTGGTAGAGGTGAGACTGGTGAGAGGTACGGCAATCTTGCTATATTCACGGATGAAACGTTGATAGAAATTGGCGAAACCAAGAAAGCGTTGAAGCTCCTTGTGGATGGAAGGAATGGGTCAGTTGATGACTGCTTGGATATTTGCTGGCTCGGGTTGTAACTGTCAACCTGTGGCGATGATGTATCCCAAGAAGTGAACGGAGGAGAGGTGGAATTTGCATTTTTCAGGTTTCACAATAAGACGGTTCTCAAGAAGGTGTTGGAGGACTTGACGGACATGCTGGCGATGTTCTTCGGGGGAGTGGGAGAAGATGAGTATGTCGTCAAGATAGACAAAAACGAACCAGTTCAGCATGTCAAGGAGGACGTCATTGATGAAGGTTTGAAAAACAGCAGGGACGTTGGTTAATCCAAACGGGATGACCAGGTACTCGAAGTGTCCAAGGGGGGTATTGAAAGCCGTTTTTTATTAGTCCCCTTCTCTGATGCGAATGAGATGGTATGTGTTGCGTAAATCCAATTTCGTGAAAATCCGGGTGTCACAAAGGGGTTCAAAAGAGGGGCCAATAAGGGGCAGTGGTGCTTTGTTTTTAACCGTGATGTCATTGAGGCTTCAGAAATCAATGCAGGGGTGCAGAGTGGTATCTTTCTTTTCTATGAAAAAGAAGCCCGCCCCCACAGGGGAAGAAGAGAGCCGGATGAGTCCCGAAGCAAGGGAGTCACGGATATAATTTTCCATCGCCTCTTTTTCGGCACGGGAGAGATTAAAGAACCGGGTGGTGGGTAGAGGGGCTCCCAGCAAGAGGTCAAAGGCGCAATCATAGGGGGATAGAGCTTGGTAATCTTCTGGGACCCGGGAGAGATCAGTAGGTGCTACTGGTGGGTGAGGTGTGGTGGAGGACGGGAGGTGTTGGTTTGGCTGACCACGACGCTCTCAGGTCACGGTGAGCCCGGTCTTTTGACTTGAGAGTGCAGGTTGCAATAAAGTGACCAGGCTCTCCACAATAGTTTATGAGTGACGCGGCGCTGTCGTTCCTGGGGGTCTAACCGGGTCCCCCCTAATTGCATTGGCTCCTCTGGCTCAGTGGTGGGTAACGAGGAGGCGGCCGGAGGTTCAGTGTGCGGCGGAGCGGTTGGAGGCGCAGCTTCCATGAGTGGAACAAAACTACACACTCTTATTCGCTCTCTCTCGGAGGCGGTTGTCGAGTTTGATGGCTAGAGAAATCAAGTTTCTCGAGGGACGTGGGTTCGTCCCTGGTTGAGAGCTCGTGCTTGAGTTGTTCCGATAACCCTTTGAAAAAAATTCCCCTTAGCGCAGTGTCGTCCCACCCGCATTCACTTGCCAGTATCCGGAAATCAATAGAGTAGGATGCCACAGAACTCGAACCTTGGGAGAGAGCTTAAAGCCTCCGAGTGGCTTCCCTACCCTTAACGGGATGATCGAATACTTTTTTTGAGTTCGGCAATAAAGGGGTCTAGTGAGGTGAGTACCGGGGAGGAATTATGCCAAAGCGCAGTGGCCCATTTGGCAGCTCTTCCACGCAGGAGGTTGATGTTGTATGCAACTTTGGATCTGTCAGTCGGATAGTTCAGCGGTTGTAGGTCGAATACTAGAGTGCAGTTTAGTAGAAATTGACTACATGACCCGAGGTCCCTCGAGAAAGATTTGGGAGAGGGAACGTGAGGCTCTTTGTACGGGAGGCGGGGTTGATCGGAGGCTGCGGGCTCGGGAAGAATACTCACAGGGCGATTGCTGAGGTGGCTCTGGGAAGACAGGAGGGCTACTTGTTGTGTGAGAGTGTTTAATCAGTCCATTATTTTACGGCGGGCTTTGTCTTGTCTGCCAATATGGGCGCTCTGGTGGGCGAACGCTTCCCTCAACGCTTGTGTAGTCGCCTCTGGGTCCGTCATGGCCTGAGTATTCTGTCACGATGCAAGTTGGATTGGACCCAAGAGCAGACTGAGGCGGAGGGAGTAGATCTAGAAAGGTTTATTGCAGGTTGACAGAGGGTATTGATATCCGAGGCGGGGTGGTAGACCGGCAGGACAAGGAGCGAGCAGGAAGCCGGAACGTGAGCAGGTGGAGTGGCTCGGCAGCGCGGATGGAGCAGGCAGCGAGGCGAGGAAGGCACGGGAGAAACACTAGAGATGGGAAAGAACACAATCGGGTGAGTACAGTAACAGGTCACAGGATAGTTACTGTCATACCACAAAAAACCTGGAAGTACGAGAGTCAGCCGGTGAGTCACAGACAAGTGTCAATACTCAGGCGAAGGCTGCAGGACATGACAGGCTTTAAATGCAGACAGTAATCAGTGCTGCTTGAAGACAAGTGCGCTGCACAGGTGATGCTGACTGCTAGGGAGACAGAGAGTGAGAGGGAGAGGGAGAGACAAGGCACAATGACAATCCGCCCCCAAGTGGTTCACATATCTCGGGGTTTTGTTCAAGAGTGAAGTAAGAATGGAGTGGGAGATCAACAGGCAGATTGGTGCAACATCTGCAGTGATGCAGACTTTGTATTGGTCTACCGTGGTGAAGAAGGAGCTGAACCGAAAGGATCTACATTCCCACCCTCACCTATGGTTACGAACTGTGGGTCGTGCCTGAAAAAACAAGATTGTAGTTACAAGCAGCCACAAGGTGTCCAGGCTCTCCCTTAGACATAGGGTGAGACGCTCTGTCATCCGGGAGGGGCTCAGAGTTGAGCCGCGCCTCCTCCAGATGATAAGGCACGGCCATCGGTTGGTTCAAGCTCAGAACCCCTCGATTGGCAGGCAGACGTGCTAACCGCTACTTCCCTGTGCTGCCAGAATGAATAATATTCAATCAAAGTGCTGATGTGCATGTGAGTGTGTTCTTTGTTTCCTGTTTGCTACTTTCCAAATGTTACCAATGGGATGCACATGCTGTTTAGTTTTGATCTTTTACTGTTCTGGCCTGCTTCACAGTTAGCATTGGGTTCTTCGAGTCTTCTTTACACACGACACCTTTTTTCATGCTCAAGTTTGGCCATACTTTGTATTCTTTGTTGGGTCTGGGGGCTGACTCATAATGACTCAGCGAGCCAGTCAAGTCCTAAAAATATTTGACATTACAGCCACTGGTCATAGCAGAGCTCCTATGTGAGGCCCTTGATGCCTTATTTAGCCTTTTACACACATTTTCCCGCACTGGTGGAGCCCGCACGTGAGAACCATCTCATTGGAAGCTAAACGTTTGAGTATAGAGCCTTAAAATACCACAATAAGGTCTTCTGCATGTTGTATTCTGGCTCTCTACTTTCTTGAAATTGGGTACAGTTAGAGAGCAGTTTATTAGTTTCCCTCAAGTTCCAATAATATTGTTTTGGCTGGGAAAAAAAATGCATTTAAAGTCATAAGTAAATATCAATTTCATGGCCTTATTTTTCTTCAGCTGGTAAAGTAATTTTTGCAAAGGTGTCAGACCAAATGTGCAAACTGAGGTTTATTTTACAGGTTTTGTTGTTTTTTAAATTTGTCATCGTAATGGATTATGAAATGACCAAATGACCAATTATTTTGTAAATGGAGAGACTATTAATGTGTGCCACTTACAAGATGCTAATTGGACACTCAAAATCACATACTTAATCATCACTGAGGCACAAGAGAATACAACTTTCATTCTATTTCTGGAAACCATTCGACTCTAAATGATGTACAAATTTAATTGATGGTCTACTATACAACATTTAAATAAAGAGCAATAATTGAAATATCAAGGGCCTTATCTATTCGTCGTTGAGAGATACCTTTTGTATATATGTCTACGAAGAATATTTGTACATTTCATTTGATAGTGTAGGAGACATTAACGCCAAGACTTGTCCCGTCGTTTGTTTTAGCTCACGCACGGATTTATACTGTAGACAGAAACAATCAATGCAATCCCCAGATCGCAAATCATTTTCTGTGTCCAGCAGTCTCAATCGGGCCTGATTGAACGACTGAAATGAAAGGTTTTGGCCTTTGGATCCTGTGAAAGACAGCTGGAGACCTGATGTAGTAATCAAATTTTAAAAACATTAAAATATATGAGCCTGCTGCTTTGTTTCTTTTACTTGATTGTCGGATTCAAAAATGTTCACGAAATTCTTTATTACAGTAAAATCTTCTAACACAATCTGTTGCGGACGCCGGTCATCAAAAAACAGCCAAAGAAAAACAAAAACATACTTCTGGTGTTAATCCTTTAGATGCTCACTGAGCTGAAGTCTTTAACTGTATGATGGCCTCTTTCGTGATGTCAGGCATGACGCTGTTATGAATTTTTGTTAAGACCCAAGAAGCAGCGCTTATCCTAATTAAGGTCACAGGTGAGCTGGAGCCTATCCCAGCTGCTTTTGGGCTAGAGGCGAGCTCCACCCTGGACTGGTCGCCAGCCGATTGCAGAGGACATAGAGTAACAACAAACAATACCCAAGAATATTTTCAAGTCTTCGATGAACCTGACGTGTGCATGTGTAAGTAGTAGGTAAGTGGGTACAGTAGGTTAGCTATGTGTATATGTACTGTATGGACATAAAGTATGTGTACTTAAATTGCGAAATACTGTATGTATTTGTTTTGTATTTAATTAGTCATGATTATTTTGCATCATACTTCAACAATTGTAAATATTGTAAGCAGAATGTTTACTGTGCTTTTCAATAGAAAACAAGGGAGGGGGGAACACGTTGGCCTCAGTCGTCCCTGATACGAATCTTGCTTGCGTGAGTTTTCTCCAGGTACTCCTCATAGGCAGGAATGTTCATTTGTTTATACAGTGGATTCACAAAGTCAACACACTCCTTTTCAAATGCCAGGTTTTTGTGGCATAAAAAATGAGACCAAGATAATAAATTGCAAAACTTCTTCGACCATTTGTGACCGACGACCTGCACAACTCGATTTTAAATCATTTCAAGAGGGGAAGTAAAGATAAACAACTGAAATAATGGGGTTGCACAAATGTGCATGTGTGATGTAGCTGTCTTCAGAATTGACCAATCACATTCAAAGTCATTTTAAATGGAAGTGGGCACATACCTTCCAGCATTTAAAGTGCTTCTGATTAACCCCATATAATTTAAAAAATGATCTATCTTAGTCTCATTCTTTTTACACCACAAAAACCTGGCATTCGAACAGGGGTGTGTAGACCTTTTATATCCGCTGTATATGCTCTGCGATTGGCTGAAGACCAGTCCAGTCAGATGAGATATGCTTCAGCTCACCTGTGACACTAATGAGGACAAGCATGATAGAAAATGGATGAATGGCCGTACATGGAAAGGTGCGAAGTGAGATTTTTTTTTCACAGGGCCTCAAATCCCTGCTGGCGCCCCTGCTGACCGCCATAGGCTGATGCTTGTTGAGTCAACCCTGACAGATGTAATCAGGTGTGGTGCGTACTGCCCACTTAACATGCCCTCAACACGTCATAGTTCTCTCCACATTGAGCCAAGTGTCACCGTGCTGCTGCCAGTGAGTCCGACAACACCCCATCATCCACACCCTGAAACACCTCCTCAGCACCAGTGTGACGCCTCCACGCCATCGGGGTGTACTGTGACTCGGCAGTCGTTTGCAACAGGCCCGAGACAAGGAAAAGGAGGGGCGGGGTCACCTAATCTCCATCAGATGGAGCCATGAATGCGGACCACCTGAAGCTGTTTTCACAAGCCTGGATCACATTCAACACACAGGGGAGCTCATCGTCGGAGAGCGTGAACCTGGCGCCCTCACACTGCTCTAGTTTTCCCAGAGTTGTCTGACTCACAACATCATTAGCACATGCACACTACAGTTATTCAGAATATGCTAACGCCCTGCTTGACCCCACCTTTCCCCACTTCGAACGCCTCGCTCCAGTCTGAAACCCTCGCCGTGAGGACGACGCTTGTTTTGGAGAGGCCTGTCAAACAGAGGCTAATCAAGTTTCAATCATGTTGTTGTCTTGGCTCTGACAAACAATTGTTTACATCAAATTGGAAGGGTAGTGAGAGGGAAAAGGGGAACAAGAGGTGCCGTGACCTTTCTGTCTGCTAAACATAAACCCATGGCCCATGATAGCAGCATGAAGGGCCTCTTACATTACCCAGCTGGCCCCCATCGCCAAGGTAAATAGGTCACCGTGGTCAGGCTGCAATCTCCGCATGTCACAGGAAACGGAGGCTCTCCGAGTTTCGCATGTGATGTGTCGTTACCATCAGACGCCGTCGGGCTGCCGGTCAGAGCGGTGGCTGATGTGACAAGAGCTTTAAGGAGGGATGCAAGGGAGGAGAGGAAGGAGGAAGGGTGGCGGGAGAGCCAGAGGACAAGAGGGTGGTTGTGCAGCAAAGGAGCTGATTATGCACACAGCAGCCCAGATTTCCTGGATGTTGTGTTTGTGTTGAGAGGAGTTGTGTGATGACACTTCTATACACAATGACATTAGATTTGGGATTAGACATTGAATTTATATATATATATATATATATATATATATATATATTTACTATTTTGTTATCAGTCACTTGTTGCTGCACACAATACCGTTCAGTTTTAGCACTTACTGAAATGTGATTGTGAGGCTCATATCGAAGGGTTCAAACCTTGAGTCACCAAAACACGTCCCTTGCCAAACACATGGCTAAATAGTTCAGAAAATCCTACAAATCACTTGCAATTGTGTGTTTTACTGTCATTGCTATTGTTCTGTTCTTATCTTCAATGTAGGTGGCGCAGTGACAATGAACCTCCAGATGTGCCCACACACATACACCATCCATCTGCCCATGTAAGCACACAAACACCCGGCGATCTTTAACCGTGCCAAAGCCACCTGCATACACAATCGGACCCCAATGAACACAAATAAGCTCTTGATGGCGCCGCGCAAAAGGCAACGCTGAGGAATGATAAGGTCCTGATAGTGTCTGCCATGTTTGACTGCGCAGCTTTAACAGATTGATGGCTTTGTTGTGGCATACAGATAAAGAACAATTTGGCGGTTGGCGACAAGGGATGGAGGGTAGGATATGGTCAGTGTAGGTTGTTCCGTATACATTCTACTGTACCTTTAAGTGTACAACGGCTGGTCACTTGGGCTGACCCTCCATTTTTTTGCTGACTTTGCAAACTGAGAACATACCAGTACATTTTTAGTACTGATATGTTATATGCCGGCACGGTGACCGACTGGTTAAGACGTTTGACTCACAGTTCTGGGGACCGGGGGTTCAAATCCCGGCCCCACCTGTGTGGAGTTTGCATGTTCTCCCCGGGCATGTGTGAGTTTTCTCCTGGCACATTGAAAACATTGTTTTTATTCAATACTTTTTTCAACTTCCACAGATGTCGACGCAACATTGAAAAGATGGAAATAATGTAGACAAGTGTAAAGTCAAAAGCGGCTGAGATCTTGATTGACTGATACTTATAATGTGAGAAAAAAAACTCGGACAGCAGCGACATGGAGGAATGGGAGCCAGGACGTATGAACCAATATGATGCAACAGTTTCGGAGGACCAAGTTATTCCCCATCCATGACCTTATTTAATTAAGAAAATTGTTTGATGTCGGCTCCAAGAGTGATTTGTGCTAATTGTGTTGTCTTGCGGCAGCCTCAAAACCACAAGCTTCTGGCAACAACAACAAAAATATCTCTGTAATCTGAAAAACACACATGCACACAGCTAAGATGTATTTGTTTTGTTACCATCAGCATTATGTTCGGTGTTTTTTCTTCTTCTTCTTTTTCTTCCTCAGTATGAGCACAGTGGATGTTAATAAAAGAGGGGAACTCGTTTTTTTTTCTCTCAATTGTGCCAATTTATCAAGGCGGCTATTGTATATTTATGGACACATGTAAATTTCATTTTTATGTTTTTGTACTTCAGTACATTTCAGTGTGTACATTATTTGTTTTATTATTTAACTAAAGGAGTTGAATCAGTACTTTTACTTTAACCCGACTCTTTTTACCCGCATCTTTTCTTTTCTTTTTTTTGAAGTAACTGAACTTCTAGAGTATGAGAGTGCGAGTATGGCCTCCTTTGCAACTTGTGTTCATTTCACACTTCATGAGTTCATTGAAAGTTCTTCTTCAGTGTAAGTGTGCATCATTGCGCAAGAAACACGCGGTCCTCCCTTCTCTTGGGCTGCATGTGACTGGTCGGTACCGGCGTCATTCAGGGGGAGGAGGGGAGCACCGCTAATTTCTAAATGCCCGCTGCGTGTCAATTTGGGTCTCAGTTTGCGTTCTCGTGTGCGGCTGTCAGCAGGCAGCCAGCGGCAGCAGGTCCGAGCCGAGCTTGAGGATTCCGGCACGTATTTCATCACACGAGCCTCTGGAGACGTGGCTTTACATTGACATTGCAGAACCTTTTCATTTGGATCGTGGTGCCACTAAACGTGACCTTAATGCAACTTTTCTTTTGGTGTGTGCCGTGGCTGCTTCATCATTTGACAATCCCGACAAGAGTAGATTATTCTTTTTTTCTTTTTTGAAGATGTTCCTCAAGAGGTGCGTTTTGCTGTTGATTGTGTTCTGTGGGGTTCCGGTGCTCGAGGCTCACGAGTGCACGCCGTGCCATCTGCGGACTTGCCCCGCCGAGGCGACACAAGGCTGCGACGGTGGGCGGACCGCGGCCAAGGATCCATGCGGGTGCTGCGAGCAGTGTGCCCGCCTGGAGTGGGAGCGGTGCGGGGGGCCGGACTGGAGCCTCGGCTACTGTTCCCTGGGGCTGACGTGCGCCTCTGTCAACTCGACTGGTGGCGCGGCCATCCCTGAAATTGGAGTCTGTAAAGGTGAGTGGAGGTCCTGCATGTTGTCATGTCATTTCTATTTCGCTTAGGCTTTAACGACAGTAGCCAAAGACAGGGGTACCTTTAGGGGTACAATGTGTTGCCATTTGCTTTTGTACCCATGACACTGGACTTAAAAAAAAAAAAAAAAAGTGGAAACTTACTGTGCCTGTACCTTTTTTGCCCTTTCAAGTTACATTAGTAGAGTATTAGTCCTCTTTTAGTTTACCCCAAAGTGCCCCCTATGTACACTCTTGCAAAAGTGCAACGTTGTAACCTTTTGGTGTACAATTTCCCCAGGGCAATACCCTCATGCTGCTTTCCCCCCCCCCCCCCCCCCCCCCCATTGACACTGGTAACAAACAGTTGTATTGGAATCCAGTGATTAGTTATATAGGCTATACGTTAGTGTATTTTCAAATTAAATGTACACCCTCAGACAAAGTGCATGATTAGGCCTACTCTGAAATATGTTGCTGTTGTACCCTTGATAGTTTGCCTGTACATGTATTTTGAAGCAATTACCCTATGTGTAATGTGCATTGGACCTTGAGGGACAAAAGGGGACTCAAAGTATAGGATTGTACCTATCGTTGTACAGCACCCTGTCACTGAGATAATGGCCTCAAATCAGGTCTGTACCTTTTTGGCCCAGGAAAAGGTACAAACAAACTGGCATTCAATCAGTAAGCCTGATGACGCACACGTTAACTTGTGTTGTAGTCCTATTTTCTGACAGTTGTGTGCCCTACAATATTGAAATCAGCCAGTCTAGTCCTGGCTGTGGTGACTGTGTGTGCTCACTGTCTGTCTGTTTCGAGCAGCTCCACAGCTCTAAAAGACTCTTCGTTGCCAGCAGGCTTCCCAGCTTCTATTGCGCTTTCTTTTCTTTGAAGCTTGAGTCACTCTCAGCTGCAGAGCATGACAATGTGTTTGGCAAATTGAATTACAGGCACTCAAGCCCTGGAAAGTCTGCTGTTGAAAAACTTACATGGTTGTCAATTGAGATGGGACTAAATTAAAGGAGCTGTGCATGGGAACAATTTGGAAGTTGGAGCATTTGTTTTATTGCCAAGCTGCAGTGTTGATGGGGTGTGTTCCTTTTGTGTGGTGTTTGTGTAACTTAGTTTGTGTAACTTCAAAGCAATGTGTTGGGGTGTCAGGTTCCCCACATCCGCAATGAATGAAGTAGCAATGGATCTCCTCTGAGGAACAAACAACCAGACCCTCCACCTGCGCTCTGTCTAGCCCTGTGGGGAAGATTGAAGAGGACTGACAGCTCTCAGTGGGTGTCTGCTTCCCTTGACCCTATCTTTCAATTGTCTCTTTGTAAAGGTGGTCAAAGTCAAGGTTCCACAAGATTTAGCAGGGGTCTCAACCCGCAGGCCATCTCGGGAGACACGGCTCTTGACTGTGCCTCATGCTCTTGTTAGGCTGCTGTTTTGAGGGCATATTTTCTTCAAATGAGTAGCTCTGGAAAGGCCAGGAGACCTAATGGCGCCTATGATTGAGTTGTGGCTCTGCTCCTGTGGCTCCAGGGTTCTTGGAGCATGCTGCTGACCCTCGAGTCGCACACTCATGAATGCGGCTCGAGGGTCTAGGTGGGGGTGCATCAACACCTTCCGGTGTGTCTTCAGGGGTCACAGTAGGCAGGCTGCTGAAGACTGATCCCAGATTTCCCCCCTCAAGCTCCTAAGGTCTTAAAGTGATTAGACTGCAATCAGCGGTAGGGGGTAAATGTTTCCACTTTCTGATCCCCTGCTTTTCTGGGCAGTCTTCTGGTATTCTGGGTGGTCACAATGTGTTCGTATGGAACAGAAAGAATGTTACAGTGCAGGTGTGACGCCTTGCATATTCCTTGAGAAGGATGCTCTTTTAATCTGCTATTTGACATCATCTTGACATGTTAGAATACAAACAAATCCTGCTCTTTATAAGAGAATGCTGCCATAGAAATATGTTGGGTAGGTGCTTAATTACATGTTTTCTGAAGAGCTACTAAACCGAAATGATTGCATTAGCCTGAGAAAAATGTTGCTCGTAAAAGAAAATAGCACTTCAGATAAATTGTCTACATCGAGTGCAGACAAAATATGCAAAATATGTGAAAGAAATGTAGCCCCTTCCGTATGCATGCCGTGTCTTGAGTACACAACGACATGCTTCAAAGGAAAGCCATCAGGACCTCTTGACTTATCTGTGATCTTCCTGTCAGGCAGGTGAAAATCATCTAGCCTTCACTGCGAAATCATTTGTTTGGAGGTTCTCCAGTCAAAGCATTTGCCCTCCCACATTTCCTTTCCTCTACTTTGCATAGGTTGCACCAGAATCCCTGTCTTACTTGGAGACTATGTCCACTGCCCTCCTTCACAGGCCTTTACTTCTCCCTTCCTCTGGTATTATCTAATGTTTCAAAGACTTCCTTTTCAGCTCCCTATCAGCCAGAGGGCCTCTAGAGGTCAGCTTTCTCATCCCGATTGTGGATGCCAAGACAAGCAGACTGAGTGGCTGAGCGAGGGATCCCCCTGGGATGAAGCCACGGGCCTTGGCCAGAGTCATGCCAGGCCAGATCCCAGATAACCAGGTCAGATTCGGCTGTGGTCAGGCAGGCTTCGTATAAACAATGTCCAGTCTTTCATTGACTGTTTGGACTCCCTCTACCCTTCTCTAAGTGCCATATAACCCCACCACCACCACCACTCCCACCCACCAATGCAGACGGGCACCTTTGTACCTGGCATTTCATAAGAAAACACGCCGCCAGTGACGGGAAAACCTTGGGATGGAAAAACATTTTATGATGAGGATCATTACAGGGTGAAAGGAAATCAGCGGGAGCGTTTTGGGTTTGGTTTATTGAAAAGACTTCTTTTGCTGGCTGCCTGGGATTGCTATTAACAGCACAGACTAACTCAGGTTAAATAAAGGTAACATCGCCTCTTCGTTGAGTCACACACGGGTCAAGGCTCGTTAGCATCTGTCGCCACTCAGGAATCATCAACACAACCATGCAGAACTTGGGGAAATAGCTTTTAAATATGCTTACCTTACAGTCACAACGAGTCATTTGAGATATTTTTCATTCTAATGATTGAAAGCCCAATCAGTTGGATTTAATGTCTTTCAAGCTAATTCAGACTACTCCAATGGAACTATCACTAAGAATAAAAAAGATTCTTAACAATTGAGGCTAAATTTTAAATGAGAATTACAGAATGGCATACATCGTTCCAACTTTTTGGAGACGAATGCCAGAGAGTTAAAATAAACTCAGATCTTGTTTCAATATGGTTCTAATCAGGCATGGAAGCCACATGCTTGGGAAAGTGTCACACTTTGTCTCATCCTGTTTACACTGTTGCCATTCTTGGTGATCTTTGACAACTATGAAGAAGGGTAATTTGCTGTATGCACTAGTGTTTAGTCATGCATTCACAGGAAAGGGACACTATGGCTAATGTGTATGTGAGGGCCCTCTTTAATCCTGCAGTTTTTGGTGGTTATTCAACAATGTGGCCCATGGCACCGTCATTCCCTCTATGGTATTGTGAAGATTGGTCCAAGTGTGGCTTAGGCTCAATGCGCCATCTCTGTGGCAGAGGCACGCCTGGCAAAAGAACAGGATCCGGTGTAATGAGTGAGGTGCAAATGGCCTCGGTACGGAGGAGGCGTTTCTAGGAAGCAGAAGGGATTCAATTGCTGGGAGCGCCCCATGCTGTGGAACAAAAGCAAGCGAATTGGCTCAATGGCTGGAGTAGCAGGACACAACAAGGGGGGAGGAAGAAGGGCAACCCAGAATTACACTTGGCACTTTGGTAACTGTTGTGCTTTATAGTTTGCTATTTATAAAAATGGCCCCAATCAAATTATGTCTAGTAAATGTATAAGTAAAAGTAAAATAAATACACAATGACAATGGCTTGTCTTTGGGATTTAGTTTTGGCACCCTACACACTTGAGTTTCATAGCATGGGTACGTACTTGTACATTTTTGCTAAAATGGAGTCAAATATCTACCCCTATGTGACACGTTAGTGGAGATTATAACATGACAAATTAACCTCTACTTTACCACCTATTTCTTATCAAAAACAGAAAATTGATGGATCGTTCAATGAACTCAAGCGACAAGCTTATGTTTTGTGTCATCGTCCATTGTCCACCACACTCTCATCTGCAGTGCTTCCGGACCATCCGGAGGCCGGCCTGGAAGACCAGCGATGCCCACTGATGACGGGCTGCGACAGAGCAGATGGTCAGTGTGTTTGTGATGCCAGGCACACCTGCCTCGGATCTTTCACTTACCAAGACCAAGAGACTTGCATGAAGGCCCATCCAGGTGAGGCACCCCCTCCCATTTCACAGTTGAGTAGTTTTGAAAACAAATGCTCATGAGTGTAATAGTCTACGAGGTCCTAATCCTCAACAGATGTTGCTCAGATGTGACTAATGCTACTTAGATATTGTAGTGATGACACACACGTAAAGACTTCTGGTTTCTTGTGACTCATCGATGACTGTGGTCCTCCTCCGTGGCTTGGGTCCCTCCAGAGGGTCGGAACCAAGAGCCGCGGGAAAGACACAGGCAGAAGTATGTGGGACCGTCCGACCCGGCCTGCATGTTCTCTGGATGTAACCTGACCACTGACGGCTGTGTGTGCGAGTCTCAGAGCTGCAGCCACCACTTTGCCTTCATCAACCGCAGCCAGTGCCAGGAAGCCGCAGGTAACCTACAGGTTGAACTTGGAACCAAGAGTAACAGTGGACCCGTACTCTTATTTAGCATTAATCGGTGTTAAGATACATATTGTGAAATAATTTTATTGCAGAGACGAGTGCAATGTAGTGAAGTCAGAGGAAAAGGTTGTTACGAGGCACTAGATGACAATGAATGGCCTTTAGTGTGATGCCACACATAAACCCAAAAGACACGGAAATCAGGTTTTGCATGATCCTCATTAAAGGCCACTTTATACTCCGGCGGTTGCGCGGCCGACAACGCCCGCATTGCATCACGTGACCGACGAATTGCCCCGCGCGGCCCCTCTGCGTAGCTTGCCGCGCACATGGCAAAAATAGTTACTGCGCGTCGAACGCCGCGGAGATCATCTCTCGTGATTGGTCCGTTTTAGTCACATGCTGTGAGGACGTACTCGATGTGCCCCTTGGTTCTACATACCATCTATGCCGTCGCCTTCTCGATCGATTTTACAGCATAATTAAACGTATCATCTGATCATTTGTTCTAGCAGACACTGTTCCGCGGTCGCCATTGTTGTTGCTTTGTTCCTTGTTACTGAAAGGAAAGTAAAAACGGCTACTGGAAATGGCCACAAAATGCATAGGAAACGCCACCCTGTCCTAACCAATACCAGCTGAAGCGTCACCCCCGACTTGGAGGTGAACTGCAGTACATTTTCAAAACTGCGCGTGTGGGTGACGTTCGAGTATAAAGGCAAACTGCGTGCGGGATAGCCGCAGTGACGTCAGCGCGGTCGCCGCCCGTCCGCGCGAGTATAAAGAAGCCGTAAGACACAAAGAAAAACACAGCAATCAACACGCTAAAGCTTGCCCTTATGCTTTTGTGCTTGCCTGAGATAAAAAGTAGAATCCTATGAATGAGGTGTAATTTCCTCCACTTGTGCCACTTTTCCTAAACACTCCACCACAATAACTATAATTGTCACTAGGCCTTTAATTTCCTCATCTGGATCATGAGCTACTGTAAATGGCTGCTCCTTGAGTGACAAGAGAAAAAGATTCTGCATGAGAAGGGTTAACCTTGTCATAGAGGCACAAAATAGGACAACTTTACTTAAACCTCTAGTGTAACATTTTACTTATACAAGAGAAGACTAGAATCAAAGCTGTATGGTTAGTTTCACTTGCAAATGTTCTTATGTCAGCTAAACCTTTGGAAATTGTCTATGGAGTGCAGTGAAGACTAAAAAGCAAGCAGACCTTTATTTTGTGACTCATAGTTCATAGATCTTAAGTGGGTGGTCCCCCAGGAAGTTACTCATCAAAAGAACCATCATTAAAACCTGTAGAGACAATGAAAGACATGCAGACAGTCCTCTATGGTTGTTAATATCCCAAAGACCAACTGATGACAGTTTCAACTCACACCAGTGAAACGGGGAAACAACATTTTTCAGCGGCTTATGAAATTCTAACCACAAACACGTTTTATGGCCTTTCATTAAGAGGCAAAGGTGCTTCCTCGCAGCTACATATTGCATATTGTATGTGCGCATTTGAACCCGTGTGTCTGTGTTTATACACGTGTCTGTGCGTGATAATTATTTTGTCTGTTGCTGTGTCCCAGCCAGCCAGACATTTTCCTTTGTCTGCCATCAAGAGGAACTTCCTCTTACAGCCAAATCAGACCCTCGTGGTTGGAGATCTGCTCGCTCCCTCTTGTGAGAGCCCGTGGTGGCTGATTCCATGAGGCCATGATTGTTTTTCGATGAAAGAAGAGAGCTATCCTAAATTCTGCCTCTTTTTTTTTTAAAATGATTTCCTCGATTGATTACTTGAGATAAGTCCAGAAGAATGAAAGAAAGCTTACCTGTCACCCTCAACAGGATAAAGAGTACAAATGGATGGATGTTGTTGGAATCCCAACAAAAACAATGTTGTAGCAGGTTCCTTAAACCAGGGGTTCCCAACATTTTTTGCGCCAAGGAACATATTTTACATTACAATGGATACACAGGTTAATTGTATCTTCTGCTTTCTAGTGGAAGAGCATTACATTGTTCTGCCTATGACGTTGCGTCAGCTGGCATAGATAGATAACGATCTTGCTTTCAAAGACTGGCAACTGTCGCTGGATAGAATAATAGGATCAATACATCAAAGGGTTGCGCGCAAAATTTTATTATTAATACAAAGGTTAGATTCCGGAGCGACATTTTCCAGAAGACTGTGTATAACACCACTTGTGACAGGAGATGAACAATGTTTTCCACTATTTAAACTTGTTACTGTCTTGACACGTTTCCTCATTTCATTCCACTGCAGCGATCTGTCATAATATGACAACTTTGCTGCTCCCACCGCCCAGTGGCCTTGTTCCCTTGTATATTGTATTTTCACTGGAATCTTGTTCTCCTCTGGTTTGCGATTCGCTGATGTAATGTGGCTGCAAACGTTTAATCCGAGGTAACATGGTGAGCAGACACTCCCTCATGTCCGGGACTAAAGAGGATGTGATAAGTGGAAGGAGAGGAGGGGGTGCACTGCAGGCAGACACTGGAAGATAGGAAATCATGAGTGAAGCCAAACATTTTGATCAGGTTTTTCTGTCAGGCCCGTTGCTTTGAAGAGTGGTGTTGGGTCATTTTACACTCAAGGAGAGTTTATGTGTAATTCCTGATAAGGCCTCTGACTGCTATTTGGAAGGAATTCACCTCTTGTTGCTTGCTGATATGAATAAGTCATACAATTGGTGGCACATAATAATAGAGCCTTATCAGTATCTCGCAGATAGCATATGCGCAAATATACACTCTGATACAACAACACACTGCTACAATCCAATGTGGATTTCTCACTTTGTTGTTCATGTTTAATACTGTGACCATTATATATTTCGTATTACTATGATGTGGAGCATAGGGTTTAAACAAAATTAAGTACACTTGCACAATCAAACATTTATATACAATAGATAGCTTTATCAAAATTTCTGAATTTGCAAAGATATTAAGGCTTGCTTTTGATTGACTCTGTAAGAGAAGTATCAAATGAAAATATTTGCACTACTGTGGGTATAGGCTGTAGTGGTGTAGAACAGCACTATAAAATATTGGGGAGAGGCCATGGGGGGGGGAGGGTTTCTAACATTTTGCTGCTATCCTGTCGCTCAATACGGTACAGCCATGCAAACTTTAACTACATTAAACGTCTACCCATCCATTTTCAATACAGCTTGACCCTATTAGGTTCGCAGGACACATATAGACAACTGTTCATTCCCGCTCATATTCATAACTATTTCTTCAAATAACCTAACTTGCATGCTTTTGGAATGTGGAGGGAAGCCAGAGTAAGCGGATAAAATGCATGTAAACAGAGGGAGAACATGAAAAGTCCACACATGAAGGCCTGAGCATAGATTAAAACTCACAATCTCTCGACTGTGAGGCAGGTGTGAAACTACTACTCTATCGTGCTGCCCTAACAATAGACACATTTGAAATCAAAAAATAAATTGAGCGTTATTGTCTTTAGTAAAGGCCTTTTTTTAATAAAGTGCTTCTTTGGAATCAAATTAGAAATTATTTCATGGTTGCGGTGGTGTGGCTACTCTACCTGTATATTACCTAGTGGACTGTTTGTCTTAAAAGGGTAGCAAAACAACTTCCTTCTTTAAAAACTCACGTGGTTTTCCCAAAAGGATCGCCCTCGCCCAAAGGTCCAGTCTCTCCAGGTCCCATTATTCCTCCTCTCAGCCACTGTGAAAGCGATGTTAATTCTGCTTGGCTTCAGTTTCTTTGTGGCTAAGCTATTACTGGTCAGATGGACTACTGCTGCTTGGTAGAGGTGCTCGGGTTCAGCATGGTATGTTTGTGTGCAGTCTGCAAGAAGACCTGGTCCTGGTCGTTTCTCCTTCTTCTACGTTTGGCATCAACTTCTGTTTGGTTGCACCATATGGGGGAAGCTAAAAGACTACAACAGTAGTGTACTTCTCTCACAGATGCTAAATACGGGAGCAACAATAATTACAATTTGAAAGGGTACTACTAACTGTTTGATATTTGAGTGTGGTTTGTTGGTAAACTGTATCCTGTTTCATCTCTATTTAAACAGGAGGTGGTTTAGCAGAGCACTGAATAAAACAGCAATAATAATGTATAATATTAGTAATGTATAATCTACAGTAGCAATAAAAAGATTCCGCTGTAAGCGGACATCTTGAGCCACTAAACCTCCTTCACACAGTGAAAAGAAGTGGCACTATCAGACAAGTTGCTACCCACAAACATGCTCAACCAAATAAATGTTTGGTAAGTCAACAATGTTATCTGTTTACCTGCTACCTGTAGTTATGTCACCATGACCGATTTGTTAATTTCCCGATTTATTTGAATCGAGGTTGGCTCGCTTTCCGTCTCAGAGCAATTTGTTTGGTCTGTAGTCTGTACAGAAGTTCAGTTACTTATTTCACATGAGGCCAACAGAAACACACAAATTGGGTGCGCAAAATACAGTTATATGAAGATAGACCAAAGGGTCCATCCATCCATTTTCTAAGCCGCTTATCCTCACAAGGGTCGCAGGAGTGTTGGAGCCTATCCCAGCTATCATCGGGCAGGAGGCGGGGTACACCCTGAACTGGTTACCAGCCAATCGCAGGGCAAATACAAACAAACAACCATTCGCACTCACATTCACACCTACGGGGCAATTTACAGTCGTCAATTAACCTACCATGCATGTTTTTCGGATGTGGGAGGAAACCGGAGTGCCCGGAGAAAACCTACGCAGGCACGGGGAGAACATGCAAACTCCGCACAGGCGGGGCCGGGAATTGAGTCCTCAGAGCTGTGAGGCAGACGCTCTAACCAGTCGCTCACCGTGACGCTAGACCAAATGGTGCTAGTGTTAAATCAAATCATAATAGAACACTAGAAGTCCCGCTACTTGACAGCCATTGATTTCCCAATCCTGTTGAAATGGAGCAAACATTACTTATCCATGGACCTCCTCTTTACCCTGGTTGTAGTAGTGCTTCTTTGGACAATGGACAAAGATTACAATCTCTAAATAATGTGCAATAGGGTGTGTTGGCAGGTGATACACACACCATCATAGCCACAAGCTTCTGGCCATGGTCCCAATTTCCCCAGAAAGCATCCTGCTCTGTGGGCCTCACACTTACTCATACACAGAAAACAATACCAACTCCCCCTGCTGTAACTTCTCTTCTTGCTGGGCATACAGCCAGGCCCCCACAGTTTACACTAGAGACAGCCTGATGTGTCGCCTTTGTGGAGCAACTTTATAAAATCTTAGGATAGACCAGAAACCCACGGAGGGCATCTGGACTGAGACAGCTTTGTTCTCCGCTGACTTGGTTCCAAAGTCAGTTGGTGAACAGAACTTGCATTGTGCACTTTTTCCATGAGTAAACGGAGGCTGTCAACACAAGTCTCCTCTGCCTGGCTGAAGCGCTCTGGTTTAGGGAAAGACTGCTTGCCTTGTGCCTTGGTTGGGAGTGCAGAAAAAACGCAGAAAGGAGATGTTTTCATTTCTTCAATGAGCTGCTAAGACGCCAGAAATACGCGTTGTTGACAAAAGAGCTCATTCTGTAGTAATGGAGCCATTTTCTTATCCTAGCTCCTTCAAGACCAGCTTCAGAAATATGTCTGTGAGTTGGGGCCAGGTTTATTTTTCATTTCTGCTGATTACGTTCTGGCCTAAGGTTTTCTATTCTTCTTTGCCACCATGCCTTTGAACAAAAGAACCAAATGTGATTTTGGCTGAGACACTTAATCAAGCATACCAAATCAATCCTTTTGTGTCTGTGCAAACTGGAGTATAGCCACCATTATTATACAAAAATTGGTTATAATTAGAGCCATCAATCCTCTGTGAGAGAACACAAACAGCACAAAATCCATTTGCTGTTGACTTTTCCCATCCTCTATTGTGTTTGAAAATGTCCCAGCCAGAAAATTATATTAATTAGATATGCAAGGGACAGACGGTTTTGCAAATGGAATCTATTCATTCTGTTCATTTAAATGACAATGGTTTGTCTGACAGCTGCTTTTCCCAGTGCACGCTAACCCCAGCCATTATCAGCGTGAAAGAGTAATCAATATTCTCTCGGAGACATACAATACATCGAAAGTGTTTTTCAGTGCAGAACGAGATCATTCCAGTGCATTTTCTATGACTTAGCGCCACATGAGGTTTTCATATGCAAAAGCAGTCTTGAAATGATATGTAACAGACGGATTTAGACTTCATTGTGGGTAATCCAATCCGAGTCTCCAAGACATTTATTAAACTTCACCATAGGATTAGGGCCAAAAGTCATTGAATACAGGGCTTTCCTCTCAATTTCTATGACTACTTTCAATGAGAGCTTTGTGGCAGTTCCTCGCTGTTCCCATGCTGCCTGAGTAAACGGTACAGTAAAGATACATCACACTCCTCTATTTATCAAAGGCAAACATTTTTTTCCCCCAGTCTTCAATTTCATCTTTCATTACGCTCCACACCAGTCTAAATACAGCGGCCATGTATAAGCGCCCATTTTAGAAAAAGCTCCTTGAATGCAATGCGACCAGACCTTTAGGTTAGAATTATTGGTGATAGACTGTATGATCTATGGTACTACGCTCAAGGTCATCAGGGTTCTGGGCTTGAAATTCTCTCACTCTCCCTTTCTGTTGCCGTGTTTTGTTGGTAAATTTCAGAGGGCCTCTCTGATAGTTCTTTAAATATCAGGGATGAGGCTTAACCTCAGATGGAGTCATGTTGCACCATGGAGCCAACAGATGGAGCACGCTCCAGTCTGGGAAGCTCATCAAGAACTGGAAAGGCAACCAAAACCGGCACAAAATATCACGCAATGTCAGCGTGTAGGATTTAACCACTCTCACAAACCATCTACTGTACATGCAGGCAAATATTGTCAAGTACATCCCATATCAAAATCAGAATCCAGGTTTTAATGCCATTGTCTATTGACACATTCAGGTCTTTAATGCAATTACTAGAGTTTCCTCATCCATCATCTTTGCTCTAGCTGCTATTCCAGGTTTCCGTTCAAAGTGCAAAGTGTTTATGTACTGTATGTACAGTACATAAAGTGGATCTGTGAAGTGGATCTGTGAAATTGCTTCATGAAGTGATCGACAATTAGAGGACAGAGCATGAGTCTGTGCTCCCAATCCCACTCTCTGCCAGTGCTGTATACATTACCGTGGCATTGAAAACCAGAAAAGATGTGATGTCCCTTTGGTTGGGTAATCCAACCTTGGTAAGGTAGATTCTGTTCGCGAACAATGTTTGTACAGAGAGGCCTTCCACTTTTCTTTTCCTGAACAGCCTCCAAAATACACCCCTTCAGCCCCTTTGCCCAGATTTGCAGCGGCCCTGCACCCATCTCCCGCCAAACAAGGGGTATCAGGGCTATTATGTTGGTTCTGGTGAACATACAGACCAACACATGCCAAGTAAAGCAGAGTATGGAGAAGAAGAAAAGCTCTGTTGAGGGTCTGTTTGGATTGTGATCCAGTCCAGTCATGATGGGTGGGATCCGAGACACCTTTGACGGGCTATGCAAGGGCCTTGTCACGTCTAAAGTAGCGCCCTCGTTTCCCTGACAGGACCCCATAAAGCTGTCACAGACTGAAGTGGGGATCTAATGACTGTGTCTAGGGTTTGTGTTGGATGGCAGTGTGAACTTGTGTTTTAAGCCGTAATACGAGTAGCGTCTTTGTAGAATCGCTCAACTGAGTATGAGGTGTGAGGTAGACAACACGCCCCACATTTGTACTGATACATGCAAGCACACAAGACGTTCTTGTGTTCCTACCTACACCATTTAATCAGAGTGAGTCTGTTTGTACGTTCATTCTTAGGTCTCCACCTTCCTCTGTACAGTTGTTAATGTATGAATCTGGCCAAATCCTTGGCGAAATTGCCAAACTATTGAAATCTGTTATCTGGTGTGAATGAAATTTGCTGCAAAATAAGTTTTATTTAGATCAGCAACAATTTAAATGTGACGTGGAAGTGCTCAAGCTCATTGCTCTATCAAATCTCATCAGATCTTGTAATTCTGTATTGCTGGATGCAGGATCAATTCTGGATCTGGATGATCTGCATCCATCAACCCATTTTCTACACTAGCTTTCTGTATGAGTTTCCTTAGAGTTGCAGGGAGTTGGAGCCTATTACAGCTGACTTTGGGTGAAAGGCGGAATATACCCTGAACTGGTCGCCAGTCAGTCACAGGGCACATATAGAGACAGACACCATACACTCTCACAATAACACCATCACTGAGCCCACGCTTCCTGCGCCAAAGTCAGGCAAATGTACCACTTCATTATTGATTCTGGATGGAATATTTCAACGACTCATAAATCTATTAGGATCTTGGATTGTACCCATTCACATATTTATTTTGCAGGTGACAAATATTTAAACCGTGTGTGTTCGTCATCATGTTACTCATACATGCTCACACCCTCCTGTGTCTTCATTTGTGTCCATTTCAGAGGAGCTAAGGTGTGCCAGCGTTACCTGTCCTGCTCTCCAGGTGTCGTCGTGCCCAAAAGGCTCAGTCCTGACCAAGAGTTACACGCCTCCTGCTGGTTGCTGCCCCTCTCTCCCACCCCAGTGCACCTGTGACTTTGGGGCCTGCCGCCAGCCTCACTGCCCAAGTGGACAGCGTGCTATGCCACTCAGCAAGGCCAACGGTCAGCCTGGAGACTGCTGTGATGTCTTTGAGTGCCAGAAAGGTGATTCCACCCAAATGCACATTACACAAACTGTTCTGACTGCTCTCCCACTGGGGGTTGTCTTTATGGCCCAGGTGGTGAGAGATTCATCCCTTTCTCTGAGGCAATTATTCACCTCATGCCAAATGGACACAAAGTTGCAGATTAGATAGATGTTGATCCCCCTAAAAAAAAAAAATCTACATTGGAACCTCTGAAGTAAACTGCATGATACATGATTGTATACACAGGTTCATCTAAATTTAAAACAATCCTCCGTCTACGTATAATCCAATAATTGACTGGAAATCTTAGATTTTAGTCTAGGCTTTTAGTCTAAAACTTTCTATGGAGCTTGTGTAGTGAGCCAATGCATTCTTGAAGTATTCAGCAAGGTAAACAAGAATTAAGCAAGAATTTGATCTTGTAGCATGGGGAGAATAAATAAAAATCATGCAACACAAATCGTATGATGTCAGGCTTTAAACTAAGAGTGCTGTAATCAGTCTTTTAGCCATGTAAAGAGAACTGACAAAGATGAATGAGTCAAGCAATTCCCTCTGAAGACCATTAAAATTTTTTCTTATAATGCTCATCCAGGAAATACAATGAGTGTCTTGGGTAACTTCCTCCAGAGACATTCCTGCTGTTTGCGCAGCTTTTCCTTTTTTTGGAAGCCCTGTACCGTCCCAGCATCACAACACTGGAAACTAGAATTGAACTTCCAAATCCTGCGTCATGTTTCAGGCCCCAAGAGAGCCAGTGAGGCTGGAAGGCGACCTGTGCGAGTGCTCTGTTTACTCTGCAATCTCAACAAATGTTCACTGTTTTACCAACAGACCAAATTCACATTCTGTCCCTTCCACTTGTATAAATGAGTGCCATGTCCTGGAATTAATGGACTTAACAAGCCCAGTGACCAGAAAAGTGCTTAGGCTATGAATTTGCTCAACAGAAGTGCAGCGTCAAAGGTTTTCTGTCTGGTCACACGTCCAGAGGGAAAAGGTTCAACAGTTCATTGATGAGAATGCTTTTTATGTGCTCCATTCTGCCAGTTGGGAGGGTAATCTAGTAAGGCAGGCTGGCGGGGGCTGAATGGCAGCCGTGGGAGCCATGGGATCAGTGTTTTGATAACAAGTGTCTGCTGCTCTTTGGGTGTAAGGCTTGATGCCTTTTGTGCAGCCCCTACTGTCTGTCAGCCATGCATGCCTGAGCGTTGTGACAAAAAGTTCAATAGACGGGGACATTGAGGAGGACAGGCACCAAGACTTGCTGTCACTGCTCATCTCTGTCGAGGTCTCTAAAATAACAGCCCTAATCTTTGTGACGAACAGCCTCCGTGAACCCAGAAATCTTGTTGCATATCATTCAAAATAAAAAAAGGGGTTCTACTGTAAATAAAGATAAGAAATACTCCAAAGATCCTCTAGTACTGACAAGAAACCTCATAGGACCAAAGCTATGCCAGAGACTAGAATTAAACACAACATGCCCTCATTGTCACACTGCATCCACTATTGGAATGACTCATGTTTCCATTGCCCATTTGGCTCTGGGTTTGTCCCACTTGGCTGTGGGTTTGTCCGCGTCTGCGGGCTGCAGTGACACCACGTTCCACCTGTTTTCAGAGTTGTGCCATTGTTGGCTGAAAAGAGGACCGTGTGTGATTACATGGAAAAGAACAATCCAGGCGGCATACAGAAGTTATTAATGATTCTGTCTGTTTCTGGTAGGCCTGCTGAGGCTTGACAATTAAGTTGGCACATCTTCTGTATCCCGTGTACTCAGTTTTTAGTGTACATGTTCAGGACAACACGTTTTCTGGAACTTTACATTGAGCAAGAAGCGTGAGCTCATCACACTAATTGATTTCATAGAGTTCAGCTTGAGTCTGTCACAGAAATGTAGAACCTGGTTATTGGGGCTGTGACAAAAGTTGGATTCTACAACCTTGAGCTGATCTTTCGCCCTGTGCTTAACTTCCCACTTTAAACTAATTTGGCCCGTTTCCAGTGCGGGTGTGTGAACCGTCAGCTACAATAAATATTAAACATTATAGCAACTTTAGAACTCCAGTGATTTCAAAAGAGGATCGTAGGATCTCTGTTGCCCAATTAACAGATGGCAGTGTGTCTAGCTCCACCTTTTAGATGGTTGGTACCTAAATATAGGGTGCTAAAATGTGGTGCGGGTACAGGTCAGTTATTTAGGTCATTAAACTCCACCAAGCAGTATAGTTTAGTTCAGTTGAGTTCAAGTTCTGCAGCTAAGCCTCTGTGACTGCAGATGTGTCTTTTATCACTTCCCTCATATATATCTAATGGTAGTTGCTATGTGGCCAATTCAGACCGTACAATGATGAGTCACCCAACTTTTCAACACCATCAACATCGTTGCATAAATCTTAACTGAGATTTTTTGGGGGGCATGAGATTCATACGATTGATATTTGAATGCTTAGTTTTCCAAAAGTGTTTTTCCAGAAGAGGATTGATTGACTCCACCTGCCACCAACACACAAGCCCACTTTCTGCCAAAACCTCAGAACCATTTGTGTTTTCTTATGCTCTGTCCAGCAAGCAGCCAACACCTTTTCAATGCTTGACAGATCCCTATGAAAGTCCTCCTCTTCGCCTTGGCTTTGTTGTCTAACACACACCACACCAACCCACATGGTTAACCACAGCCATCATTGCGTTCCTCAGTGCCAGTTTAGATGAATGCCAAAAGAGGAAACTCAATGATTGTGTACTGTGCTGGTGACGAAAACGGCTTTTTTATTAGCACCAGGACGAACTCCATCACTGCCTGCTTGTATGCTTACTGCTCAGTTTCAAGGTTAATTATATTTTTGATTTTTTTCTCTTTAGTCTCCCCTAAGTGTGTTCACAACGGAAAGGAGTTCTCCGATGGAGAAGTGTACCGCATGGATCCTTGCTGGCTGTGTCAATGCCGAGGAGGAATCTCCTTCTGCTCCAAGGCAGAGTGCGCTGAGCTCGATTGTGAGAACTTCTACATTCCTGAGGGCGAGTGCTGCCCTGTCTGCATAGGTATGTGTTTGTAGAAAATGCACAAAAATGAAAAGCACAACGTCAGTCTGGAAAGAGGTATCAAATGCTGGCTATAGATCAGTTGTTTTCCTCTAGAAAAAAAAGTAGTCCTAATCAGTGGCGTCGCTAGGCCTATTTTAGGGGGGCTGAACCCCCTCTAAAAACTTCTCAAGCCCCTCTCCCCCCAAATTATTTGGGAGTATCTGTTTATGGTGAAGTGTTATTGTCTTGGCACCCCTAAAACCGATTTTCAGCCACCCTAAAATAATTTGTGGTTCTTGCCACAGTTATCCAAGTCATGGTGAAGCGATCAAATGATCCATATTTGGTTTAATGAGCTAGTCACAGTTTCACTGTACAGGTCTGTGTGCACTTCACCTTGCATGGCTTAATCTTTGAGACACTCAATTCTCAAATCAACTTTATTTATAGAGCACTTTGCAAAACAACCACAGCTGTAAGAAAGTGCTGTACATAAATCGAAAAGAGTCGATAGCCTCGATTGTCATTGTATGGCGCAGATACAACAAAGTTGGGGTTATGACGATCAATAATAACATGATAATAATGACAAGCATATACTATTGGCATGTTCACTGTGATCACAGCTCGAACGTTTCTCGATCCCCGCGAAGGGAGCTTCGTGACTGGAGCAGCTGAACAGCAGGCTCGGCCGGCTGGAGCCATGCAGCACGAAGCTGGGAGGGAGCTGCGACCGCTGCCGACTCTTGTATTAATTGTGATCGGAACATATTTACTTTCTTTCTCCTTTGTAGTTCTGAGTCACTGGGACACGTGTTAAAACTCTAAAGTCGAGTTGACTCGCTGAACATAGCACGCAGCACAAGTGAAAACATTTCATGCGATTTCAACCTCGAAAAGTACCAGCACCCAACTATTGAATATACCCGTTACAAAACCCCAGGTTATCACACATTTAATGAAGGAGGTCCATATTGTCCATTGGCTCATATGGAAATAAGTAAAGCTTATAGAATCACCATCAGGTACTGCTAGTGAAATTCTGTCATAACATTTCTTAATGGATGTAGTTGATGATTTGAAGAGTCACTTTCTACCAATGAGGGGACCTCAAAGTTTAACATGACTAGCTTTCAATAAGCTTAACTTGAATGTCTTCTCATATAATCTTTAAAGAAAGATTTGACATCTTCTCAATGTTAACATACATGCTTACAAGAGACACAGTATTGCACAATACATAGATCCAGTACATACTATATGGACGTAAAGCCAAAATGAAAAGTGTGATATGTGCATTTTAAGATTGTTGCATGTATGGCATCCACATTACTTTGTGACAGCCAGAGTAAATCGGCGACAAATCCCTTGCCAGCATTTCTTCAGTGAGAGAGTGTATAAAAGCAGCAGAATGATGCAAAACCTCCTGCTCATTGTTTTTGGTTTTACTGACTTAACTTTAACTATTATGTTCCTTTCACACCTAATTCAGCGACTCCAGCTGGAGTAGGTTGCCCGCACAGGACTGTACATGTGGGAGAAAGTTGCCAACTTGGGAAATTAACCTACCAGCGTTAGCGTTGCAGTACAGAGCTCAAAGTGGAATGTCCATTTATAGGGTCATCCAGTGAAGAAAATGTTTGGTGAAAAACATGGAGGACAATGGAAGCAACGTCAATGTTGTGAGAGCGTTTAACAATTGCAACCTATGTTTTGTCATTAAGTTGTGTAACAAAAGTATTTTTACCTTTTAATTTATCAAATCAAATAAATGGACCAAGCATAAACTCTAGTACACCATCTCAGGTTTACAGCGGAAAGTTCTCCCACGTTGGCTCTCAAACTGTCATAAAACCTCCTGAATAAGACCTGTTAAACTGCACATCTTAACTTCTCTTTGTTTTGTAGTCAAATTATGGCTGACCTTCGCAGTCCTAGCTTTCAGCAAAACCAAGCATTTATGACTGTTACCCCCACCAAGTTGAAACGATGTCAGGGACGCATGATGAAACAGTCACATTCCAAGCCCTGATTCAAGTTAAATCCATTCATAAGTCAGGAACCTAAGTCATCCAAATCCAACAGCGTCTTCTTCATAGCTCTTTGCGCCTGGCCAGTTTCCTCTTCTTATTAGCTCCACCTTGAAGTATCATATTCCCGGCTCCTACGTACAGTCGGGGCATACGACATACATTGGAGTGAGGCATTGATTTTAGATTTACTCCAAGGTCGCCAAACCAAACGACCGCATGAATCTGAAGGAGTTTTTTTTTATTTTCATTGCTCCCCTGCTCAACGTGTATCCTCTTGCTTTCTTTCAAGATGTGGAGTTACTGTCAGTGGACAGCACAAAGGCGAGCTGCTGGGTGAACAACAAGCTGCGAGCCCACGAGGAGCAGTGGAAAGAGGACGACTGCACTTTCTGCCAGTGTGTGGATGGCGAACCGCACTGCACAGCCATGGCCTGCAAGCAAAGCTGCCAGAATCCCGTCAAGATACCTGGAGAGTGTTGCCCCTTCTGCGAAGGTATACAGTACACAGCAGTGTGTGAACTGTGAAATGTGTTTTTATCATCATCGAACCCTAAGTAGATATGTTTCATGTCTTCATGAACTGAGCATGTGTTGGAGGCGCCTGTGACCTTGCAGTTTTACTCCAAAGCCATGTCAGCATGGGCTCATTTCAGTGGAGGCCACGGAGCATTCTTCGAGCTGCGGGGTTCTTTGTGTCCCTTTTATTACTCTTGCCCGCCAAAATGAGAGCCACCTGTGTGTGAGGCACACCATAGAGCACTTTAAAAGCAGGAAGGCTGCATAATTGAAGTGGATCCCCCTTTTTTTGTGTGTGAGCATAATTAGTTACAGCTCACTGCACTTTTCCTCCCACTTGAATGTGGCAGGAGATGTTTGACAGGACTTTGCAACACTGTGTGACTGTTTTTGTCTCTTTGGTCCGCTAACTGTGTGCCTTTCCACTGTAATTACTCTATATTTATCTGCACTTACCCTTTTTCTCACAAATAAGAGTAGTGTGAATCGGTAGTGATTAAACGTTGGCACTATTAATACTACTAATGGATGTCTGAAAAATAATTGTTTAGTTTTGTGTCATCTCCCATCCGTCTCAATTTTTGTTCTCCAGAACCTTCCTATGAAACGGTCAGCCCCATGCTGTGTCCTCCATTGGAAAACTGCAGCCTTTCTGAGAATGACTGTCCTTACGGCTTCTATCAAGACATCAATGGATGTCTGCTCTGCCAGTGTCTCAATAGTAAGTTGGCTTTACTTGCTTATGTGGGGCGAAATTGGTTTCTAAGTATCATGGAATTTCTCAAAAATGTCAATTTACATAACAACAAATTAAAATAATTGTGGAGATTTGTTGTTGGGAGGGGGGGGGGGGGCTGGTACGGATTAATGGCATTTCATTACAATGGGTAAAATTGATTTTATGTAGTGAATTCAGTTACAATTTTTGGTCATGAACAAATTAAAGTCATGGTGACGACCTCTGTCCCAAGAATGTAGCCTGGGAGCAGCCCCTTTGTAACCCCTGCCTGCGCCTCTGATGGATGACTTGTGCCTGTGATCAGCTGACGTTCCTCTCAACTCTTTCAGATGACTCCTGCCCTGACCTGGGAAAATATTGTTCCCTGCAATGCCCCATGGGATACGAAAGGGACAACTTTGGCTGTGAGGTGTGCGAGTGCAGTATCCCCGTGCCCAGGTGCCGACCTTTGACCTGCACCAAGACCTGCCCCTATGGATTTGTGTGAGTACACAGACAGTACAGCACACATCCATGCACTCCCACCCCAGTTCAACTCATTTGTCATAATTGTTTTTGTCTTGTTAAAAGAGGTCAATGGTTGTCACAACTGAATTGTCTGTGATGTAGCATGGTGATAAACATGTACAATACTGTATAATGAAAACCAATGTGTCATAACACTCACTGATGGTTACTAATTTGTCCATCATTGATTAAAGTGAAAGGTGTTTGAATTGTTTTGAGAGACAGACTGTTATGTAATTAAAGCAAACAACAATCAATGTTTGCATGGATATATTGATTGATATTACTACATGTTGCTATTAATACAACAGAATAGCTAAGAATAAGAAGAGTATATCAGCTTTGTTTTCCATTGCACAGGCTAAGATTTAACACCAAGTACTTGTGGGTACATTGAAATGAGATCATCATTATTTCAGTATTTTTTGTGACGTTTTTACTTGGTGGTAGGCTGGGAGATTATTATTATTGTAAAATCTGTTCTATATACAGTAAATCATTTAGTGTCTATTTCTACAGGTGTGTATGAGCTATGAACAGGGTATGAATATGCTCATCAGTAAGATAGCTATACAGTATAACTGTACTGTACTGTATACACAGTGTACTATGCAGTGCCACGCCATGGAATTGTCTTGATAAGATTCAGATAAGGTAGAACTAAGGTGTGGCTAAATTAAACGGAACTGCAATTACCGGAGGAGAAAAAAAAGATACAAAACAAAATATATAAAGTATACGTTTAGTGTAGTGGGATTATTGCATTATCAAACAATTAATGCTAATTGACAGTGGTCAATGAAGGGCTTGATTCATTTCTTCCCATTGTGCCCAAGAGGTGAAACGATGACTTGGAATAACAGCAGCCGTTAGTTCCCAGTCCATTGTTCATGCAGTAAGCAGCTGTTAAGGTTTAGTCCATTATCCTCAGTCTGCATGCAGATTGGCACAAAGCCACACAGCTATACAAAAGCTCTGCTTGTCATAATTTTAGTGATACAATCCATGTATTTACTGGACATATCTACAAGGCATAGAAGTTTATAATAAGAATACATTTCATTTACACTAATGTTGAATTGGTTGGCTCTTTATAACAGTTTCCACATTTCTGGAAAATCTTTTTGCAAGATTTTGCAGCGTGTCTATTTTTTTCTAAATATACAGAAGAACTGTTAGAATTTGAGCAGTCACTGATGTTGGACTTGGTAACACACTCTCTCTGTTCTAGTTCATCCCAAAGGTGTTTGATGGGGTTGAGGTCAGGGGTCTGTGCAAGTTCTTCCACACTAAAGTCATGCAATCATCCCTTTCAGGACCTCTGGGCACAATCGTGCTAGAACAGAAACGGGTCATCCTCGAACTGTTCCCACAAAGGTGGAAGCATGGAATTGTCTTGACAAGATCACGAAATTAGATTAAGGTAGAATAAGCTGTGGCTATATTAAACACCTGATTGATACCGGTACATTCATTGATTTAAGAGATGTGTTCCAATATCTAAATCTACATGCTTCTATCCAACGTGCACTAGTGACATCCTCACTGTTTCATTTTGAAAAGATACACTTTTTGGTGTATGTTCCACCCTTAATGTTTTTATACAAATAAAGTAAGACGCAGGTTTAGAGTCACTAATAGTGCATTTATATGACGTCACACATAATAAAATTAGTGGGTTAGTCCAACTGCAACCTAACTTAAAAGGTATATGTAAACACTGTTATATATATTTTTTCACTGCAATCATAATGGGCGTCAAATTATCCGCAGATTTTCTCTATTCGCGGCCCAGCCCGTGAATAGCGGGGGTCCGCTGTAGTTATTGTTTGACTAAGTTGTTGTTGTGACCTTCGGCTTACCCTGCCAGCGTTGTTGTTTGATTAAGTAGACACTAATCTTTGGACATAATATCTTTGTGGTTATGCATTGTCAAAAGTATCAAACTGTAGTAGCAAGAGTCACAGCATTGACTCAACGCAATCATAAGGTGAGGTGCTGTTTCTTCGTTGCTACTGTTTGTACATCAACATGGCTCACCTGAGGGAACCAACAATAGGGAAGACAAGGTTAGCTGGTTAGGGCTAGTAGACTGTGACGAGTTAAATGAGCTATGAGACCTTCTTTTCTCTGCTTTGACAATTTGTCAACTTGCAGCTAATGTTTTAATAGGCCAATATTGAGACCCAAGTGGGGTATCTTTGCTCCATGCGCTGAATTCTGATAACTCAAACATGAAAATTGAATTCACACTTTCATCTTTGGTCAGTCAATCAGGTAACCCACTTCAATTTGACTAGAAAGCTTATTCTTTACCGCTTCTCTTTACAGTCCCGATCCACTTGCCTTCATTTGCTACTTCTGGGTTGCTTCACAGGGTTCTTCCAAGTAAGCGTGCCATGGGCCTAAGGAGCAATAATGATGCAACAGGTTAAATTGAAAGCATCTGAATTGGATTTAGAATGCATCTTGGGCTTGTATGATGTGCAAACCACACGGATCTCTCATGTTGGTCTTTTTATTTGGCCTCCTTCAAAGGCAGCCAATACAGAGATGAGCAAAAGCAGGTCCAGATGTCGATTATAATGTACCAGACCTCGGCATCTGGTCTTCACCGAGTGACACAAAACACACGCATTCAAATGTTTACTCGTGTTAATGTTTTATAGTGGGAATGTGTGTGTCAACCCACAGTCGGAACAAGCACGGGTGTGAGATGTGTCGCTGTGTCAAGTGCCCCCCCTTCACCTGTGACAAGCACTGCAGTGACGGCTACAAGCAGAACAAGAAGGGCTGCTCCATCTGCATGTGTCAAGGTACCTCACACTTAACAGTTAAGAATAGAATACATAATTGCATGAGATAATAAAAATACATTTTGCAGTATAGGCGACTAAATGTAAGCAATAGATCAACAAATTCCAAGTACAATGCTTAGCCATTGTTGTATACTGTTATGTATGCACATACAGGATCAACTGTATTTAAAGCACTTAATATATTAGCAGTTGGATGTGGTCTCTGGAAGTTGTCATTATCAAGCTCTCCTACAGAGCCGTTTGCCACTTTATTGCTTAATGACATGTATTTGAAAATATAATGTATTATTGCTCAGTTGTGCAAAAAGGGCTGGCAATGCTCAGTCATGTCCAACTATATATTAGCGCTTTAACTGCAATCATCTGGACTACTGCAAATTTCTGTGGTTGGTTTAAGAGTGTTGCATTCAGCAAAACGAGTTTCGAAGCCAAGGCAGCTTTAGTGACGCAAATGGCTGGGCCAATAGTCTGAACACTATGCTTTTCATTGATGTTCCCCGATAGTAAATACAGTCAAATTGTTAGCACTCACACACTTCCACCACTGTAAGTCAGTGTAAATGTTTATGGATGGAAGCATGAAGAAAATCTTTGCGTGAGTTTGTTCTACAAAGCTGCGCTTTTGATTTCCTGTGACCTCTGGCTGCTCCTCTGCGGAGACTTAAATGTTTGCCTTTTTGGGTTTTGGGTTGGTATTTGGCTTTATCCAGTAGCTATGGGTGCAAATCTAATTAGATTCCTCCAACCTCCAAGTTAGAATCCCGATGACTGATTTATACTCCATTTTACTGTAAGTGTTTATTTTTCCAATATAGTTGTGTTATAAATATTTCAACCTCAAGATACGTTCGGGTCAGTGCAACTGGCTGCTGGCGCTTTCCAAACACAAAGACTCACTCACAAGAGTTTTAGTGTAAACAAGCTGATGTTAACCTGACTTTTAAAGAGCAGGGGGTTGTCTTCATGTGGCTTGTCAAACTAGTCAGTGTTGGTAAATTATTTATGGAACTGTTTATTTTTTTATTTTTCAAAAGATGGAACGAAAGAGAGGGCACAGCTCAACTTGTGCTTGAACTGGGAACTGCTTTTTATATTTCAGTTTGGCTCTCTTTCTGATCCTAGTGGCTTTCAACTAGCCCTAAAAGCTACACTGGGTTAATTCCACCTACTGGTGGCTTTGAAAGGTTAGCAGTCCAAGGCAATAGGATATTCGCTCGTTTTGACAAAAAGCAAGGAAAATGTATCAGGATTATTATGCATCGCTAGGGGATTTGTCACAGTATTTTATACCTCAGCATGGGGCAAAAAAACAAAAGAAGTTTTCTTTAACTGTGATTGCGTGATGACTTCATTTTCTCTTAGGGCTGAAATCACTTAAATGAGTAATCAGTTTAATTTGAGCTGACCTTAATACGGGACGTTGATTGCGCTGTTGAACAACTTTTACGGTATCATAATCAATTGAAGTTTGTGATACATTGTGCGTACATAGACCAGACCATACAGTACATCTTTGCTCGTGGTGCAATGACTCACTGCTCTTTTTAAATCTACATTACTGTTTTGAATGTTGTCTTGTCTAGAGAACGTTCATTCCCCCAGCACCACCGCCCCGATCCCAGTTCCCAGCTTTTGCTTTACCGCTAATGGCGACCGATACGAGGAAGGCGAGAGCTGGCACGATGGCTGCCGCGACTGCTACTGTCATTCTGGAAGGGAGATGTGCGTGCTCATATCTTGTCCTGTGCCCAGCTGCGCTCACCCAGTCATGAAGCCTGACCAGTGTTGTCCTATGTGTGAGGGTATGACAGTAAATTCCTCCATTTTCTATACCGCTTGAGCTCATTAGGGTGACGGGTGAGCCAACAACCATTTACACTCGCATTCATACCAGTTGTCTTGAATGAACCTAAAATGCCTGTTTTACTACTCGGAGGAAAACCATGCAAGCACTCTCACACATGAAGGCTGGAGCCCAGATTCGAACCCCCAAACCCAGAAGAGACTAACGTTTTGGCAGTTTAGGACAAATAAAATCTGTTCATAATGCTAATTCCAATTTCTGTGTACATCCACAGCAAAGAATGAAGAGAAAAATGTGTTTTGCCTTTTGAAAACACTCATTGGTGGTTTTTACCTATATGTTACACTTCCATGCAGCCCTTTTTTTTTTACCCGTTTGATGAGAAATGATTGCTGACATCACAGTCGCCATGCAGATCTCAGCAATTACTAATTACTGTTAAACCCTTAAGAAATGCTATCGTCAGTTAATTGGCACGAGTAGCACCTTGTGCAAATTTATATTTTGTGCATTTTCTTCAAGAGACAACACTGAATGTTTACTTTACAGCGATGATATTGGTTAGTTTTGATTGGTTAAATTTTGCAATGGTTTACAACATCACTACATTTCCAATATTTAGCTTACTTTATTTACCAATGCTGTCTAACCCGTGTCACTTTGTTCTACGTGTTAACAAAAACCAGAAAATTTTCTGATCAAGGAATATGAAAATTATTTAAAATCGAAACGATTATCATTCATTTTGGATCATCAGCCCAATTTGCACAATATTGTTGTTGTTGTTGTTTTCCTCCTCTTTGACTATTTTCTCCCCCACCTTAAAACGTGCTGCTCATGATGCTCAAGGAGAAGTTAATTGCTTAAATGTTTTGGCAATAAGAAAGACTGTCAACACGTTTAGACCATACTTTTCACTCAGGTGACAACATGCTAACAATTTGCAAATGTCAGCTAGTGTCAAAACAAAACATGGACAACGATTCCAGTGCTCTAGGCTACTGTTTTATGGCCCAAGGTCTCTTTTGTTACACATTCTTCTCAACATGCCCGAATGTGACACCGTTGCTCTCCACTTGTAACACTTTAGACGAGTCGGGTAGTGGTCTGCCGGAGGGGATGGACATGGTGGTCTGCAGAGCCCCTGGAGGGGAATTTTATGTGGAAGGGGAGACCTGGGACCTGGACGAGTGTACACGTTGCACCTGCAGACAGGGACGTGTCCTGTGCGACACTGAAGTTTGCCCACCGGCTCTGTGCCAGACAACTACCAAGAACAAGGACACCTGTTGTCATGTGTGCCTAGGTAAGTAGCTAAAAGAGTGGACTAAAACAGTATTTCCCAACTTTTATTGAGAGAAGGCGCATATTTTAAATTTGAAAAACCCTCGCCGCCCACTACCAAATAGAAATGTCACACAAGTGGATACAGACGTAAATTATGTACTTTCTGCCGTCTAGTGGAAGAGAATTTCATTTTTCTGCTTTATAATATACGTAGCTGGCATAGATAGACGAACAAAGATACACAGGCATTTTTGTAGAAAGTTCTAATCCAATTTTGGAAGTGAAATTGGATAATTTTCCACATCACACCGGTTGAGAATCATTGGCGTAAAGAGAATGCTAATAACGATCATCGGGTGAAAGACATCTTGAAATTGCATGTTAGACTCTTAAGACAGTTTTATGTCAGACATACAGCCTCATAAAGAAACCAGCCAAGAATCGTTGAGTTTACATAGTGATCCCTCAGGCAATCCTTTCACCCTTCAGCCGACACACGAGGAGGAGTGGCTGTTGTCATCCATCTCTTTGCAAAAATGATCGTGAATTATTTTATTATTAAAACAAGCTATTGGACATGCACACTTTAGCTACATTTTTAACATCATCAAATGAACTGGTCCTTCTGTCCGTTTTAAAATATCAAATATGGCACTTGAGCACAAAGGTTTGCCCACCCATTGTGGATGTAATGATCATATACAGTATGCCAATAGGGTTTAATGTTAGCAATACAACCGAGACTAATGATTCACCCAAACCAACGTTTACAGAGCCCTCTTATCTTATTTGAATGATGTCTCCATGCATCCACAGAGGAGACAGAGAGTCCGCTGCTGCCAGTGAACACCAGCCAGCAGGAGTACTGCATCACCAACGATGGAGACGTGCTGCTGGCGGGAGACTCCTGGAAGACCAACGCTTGCACCAGCTGCATCTGTAACAACGGCACCATTCAGTGTTTCTCTCAGCGCTGTCCGCCTGCCAACTGCAGGGTGCCCGTCTTACGCAAGGGCCAGTGCTGCCCGTACTGTCTCGGTGAGTTTTGCGTTACACCCCTAAAAATGCACTTTTTGATTTGTTTATTTTAGGCCCGAGTGTTTTCGGCCTATTAAAATCTTCACATCAAATCAAAGTCAGCGGCGGGCCATGCATTTAGTACCTGGGCCTTCAGTGGGGACTTACCTGACTTATATATAGATAGTATAAAAATGCAATATAACAGCCCGCAACATCACATCATTTGGAGCAATCTAATAACATGATGAAAACAGAAAACATTTAATTGAGACACATCATAATCACCAGAGATGCTGATTTTAAAATGTGTGCAGATTGCTGTAGACGTGTTTCGCTAGTCAAACTTGGCTTGCTGTGACCAACCAATCAGAGGATGGAAAAATGCTGACATTATTTTCGGCCCTCTGAGGCGAATTTGAAGCCTGATTGGAAAAAGAATCTGTCCCATTGGTAATATAGCTACAAGTTACATTGGCCATCTCTACTGTTTCTGAAGGCCCCGGGGCAGATTAGATCGACATGGCAGCACCCTAGAGGCTGAAATCTGATTGGGGAAAAAATATATATAAGATATAATAATAATAATAATAATAATAAATGACATCCACATCTGTACATGTACTGGAAGCAATGCAGCCAAGACAAATGCTACGAAATGAAGAGAATAGACTGTTGGGAATGAATTAATACAATTGCATGGAAAATTTAGGTTGTCTGTGATTGGCTGGCAACCAGTTCAGGGTGTACCCCGCCTCCTGCCCGATGATAGCTGGGATAGGCTCCGGCACTCCCGCGACCCTAGTGAGGAGAAGCGGCTCAGAAAATGGATGGATGGATGGAATTTAGGTTGTAAATGGAGGTCTGTATTTCTGATAGTGTTTAGGCCATACGGCAAAGACTGCTCGTACAAGACGTCCACACAATAAAGATCATAAGAGGTAACTAATGGAACAAGGCACAGCTTGTTGATGGGGGAAGTCATAATTCATAACAGTACCTGCCAAATAGAGGGAGTGACTGAGAGAAAGCCTGTTTCAATATGCGTGTGTGTATGTGTTAGTTCGTTAGAGCCAGCCATTCTGGCGCTGCATAGGCAAACACCATCGTGCGCAGCAGCATTCCATGTCTCACACACACACGCATACACACACACAGTTCACTCAGAGCATAAACATTCCTCGAGCATCCGCACATTCACACGTGTTTCCTGTCCCTGGCTGAATCGGACCGCAACGCTCGCTCTGTGGCTGCGCAGGAAGCTCCATGTCAGCTTTTCCTACAGGGGAAAGCCTCGGCACAGGATCCCATTGTTCGGCCTGATATGCTGTTTGTGGACCCTTTGTTTTTATTATTTAGCTTTCACATAAGGCCTTTTATAAAGCCACGGTGAGAACAGTTCCTAGCTATTCACGGAAACACCGGGGAGTTGAAACAATAACACGGTTGTATGTCTGCTTGGTTTTGCATTACAACAGCCGTTTTGAAAATAAAACCTTTTATTTCTGTCTGGGAAGAAATGACGACATCTGCGCCAGTCTTGTTGTCGACCGTCGCCCCAAAAACAAGGGTCACTACAAGTGTGCGGCAGGCTGATGAGAATGCGGCTGTCACAGAACCGCCCATTGTTGCAGACACAGGTAATACCACACCCTTAAACAAAACCGTTGTATTGAACTGTCAGAGAAGTGTTGTAGAATTCCACCTGTTGACTTAGTGCGAGCTTTGTGGCATTACGTCGCCTCAAGATCTAAAGTCTATGTTTCTTTGCCGACAAAAACTAGTGAGAGTACTTAGGTTTGTTACATTGGAGTAGGCCCGTTCTGTTAAAAATGGATAGTTGTAATGCTTCGGTGCAGAAGGTCGGCCATGAAGGTAAGTTTGCATGCAGATTAATTTCTGCCTTTGACATTTATTGCATCACTCGTGACTCTTACAGTTTGGGGGCTTGGCGTGAGGCCAGACTTTGATGGGCATGGCTGGCGGCGGAAACGTGTTACGTGTCAGTAACATTCTAACCAATAACAGCGTAATTACCAATGTTTTCGCAAAGTGAATTGGCAAATGAACACGATTAAGGGAAGGTTTTGTCATGATGTTGGTGTGCAACAGTATATGATAGCAATATAAGGTATAATACCAACTTTAACATTGCGGTGTTAAGCAGCTCAAGCAAGATTTTTTATTTATTTTATTTTTTTAGTAGTTGTTTTGGAGATGTGAGGATTCCGCCACGACTGTTTTGAAAGCCAACCCCAAGGGTTTCTATAGTTTTAATGGCCCAAAAAAATAAAAAAATGTTATCAGTGGATTAAAATTGCTATGCTTGATTTTTACACTTATTTGGATCCTCTGCATTACATAATTTCCAAAAGAGCTGATTTCTTCTACCAGATATTTTTAGAACCGTTGTTATACTGTAAAAAAAATTTCAGTGACGTCATGGGGTGACATTTTTGAATGAAAGCCAAAAGACACAATTTTGCTGAAAACCTACTATCACTCAGTCATAATAAAACAAAAGGTATCCTTCTAAACTTTAATTTGATAGCATAAATATTTATAGTTTAAGTACCACTAAATTTACAGTATGGTTGATGCAAATTCAATAGTCCTTTAAATTCCCTAAGTTATTTATGTTCAAAAAAACTTTTGGTTTACATGAGTGCATTTTGGACAGCAAAATTCATGTCAGTGTCATGGAGTGACAGGTTTATCAGGGGAAGATATCACACCTGCTGATTAGTGGATGTTTGAAGAACATAATTTAATGGTTAATGTCTGCCTGTTCAATTACTGAAGGGTTATTCAACACCCTCATTCTCAAAGATATTGTGGTAAGACAAGTCAGGGAATGAAATTTTATGAAGTAAACTTTTCTAAGCTGTGTAGAAACTTTGAAAACAATTTTTGGGGGAAACAACCTTGCGTAATATGGGAAGTGTAAAGTATGACTATCATTTAATGATACATGAACGTTTTATTTGAGAAGGGGTAAGGACCTGGAACACCAGTGACCACTAAAAAAATAGAAACCTTCATATATGATTGAATGAGTTGAGGTGGAAGTTCAGAAGTGTCTTCTTTCTTATTCCCCCTCTATGGGTCACAGTTTTCAACCTTGCTTTGGACTACGCAGTGTCAAATGTTGTAATTGGAAGAATTCCCGCACGATTACCTGACTATGCAGTATTGATGGTTCTCGCACGTCTCACAGATGAGCCCGTTTTGGGTGAAGATTACCCCAACCAAACAGAGATGGCGCTCATCTACCAGTCAGCTGCCTGGATCCTGGCAGGTCTCCTCCTGGCCATCATCATCTTCCTCATTGTTGCCTTGCTTATCAACAAGAAAAAGAAGTGGGTGCAGATGTCCTGCTACAGTGCTCCAAAGAAGGTGGGACTATGTTTGCAAAAGTATGCCGGTCGTGCATTTTTGTGGTTTTCCCGTTAATGACCACTGCCATTATTAATGAATAATTTGTCACACCAAATATTAAACAATGCTCGTTGGCCACACTTATTTTCACATTTCTATCTTTCCCTTCAGACCGTGATCCTGAAGCATGTGAACAAGAACCAGGTGGTCTATATGGAGCCCTCTAAGGAAAACAAGTTTCAGAATGTGAAGAACGACTGTGGGATTCATTTCTCCCCTGAGATGAGTTCTCCTTGTGCGGACAAGATGACCATCCCCAGAGCCAAGCTGGCAAACAACTGGACGGCGCGCTAACGTCAGCCATCAGCAGATCGGAGCTGTCCGCCACCTCATGCTCTCTCTCGTACTGCTGTTAATCTATGGTGACTTGTGCATACGCACGCACGCGCACGCTCTCACACACACACACACACACACACACACACCATGGAAGCCGCCTGCTCCCCACGCTTCTCTCTATGCGACTGGAAAACAAGAGGACTCCCCACGTTGCATACAAAAACAATTTCATGTGACCTTTCTTGTGTGTTTGGACCTTTTCCAGCATGGACGCCAACATTGTTGATGTGAGGTGCTGGGAGGACACACAGTCACTCTGCTTTACTGCACAATCACTGAGACTTCTCAGTCACTCTGTAACTACAACATTGTAACCTTAACTTTTTCTTTTGCCTCTTTTCGGACTACAAGGGGAGGAGAATTGTTCTCGGGGGGGGGGGGGGGTCAAGCTCAGAGGTTTACAGCATGCTGCCCCTCTCAGTGCTTCATGGATGTTGTCAGTACAATTAGCAGGAAGGCCAAAAGAACTGGTAATCCACTTGGATCCACCAAATTTTAACAGTCCAGCAGGTTTTATAGACACCCTGCATTAGAATGTGTGGTTTCTGTTTAGTTTGTGTATATTGCAGCAGTACTGTATTCATATTCATATTCATGTTGTTCGAGGCCGAATCTTGTTTTTTGTCGATATCTTCTTAGGTCCCAATATATGCTGGTTGAAACATTCCCATCACCATGTGAACAAACCTCACAAAATGATCGGTAAGAATTCCCTCAGGAATCTTCAATGTCAAACAGAAGCTAACAGTTTTTCCACAACCTTAACATGCAGCAGCCTGGTTTTCAGATTTCATCATATCTGGATGCTAAATCAGTGATGGACATCTAGGAAGAATGTTATTGGCAGTAGAGGAGACAGAAATGGTGCAGTTTAGAATGGTTTCATCTAAACTTTTAAGGAATGTCTAATGCAGCTTCAGAACTGCAAATATGTGAATGTTGCCAATGATTCCTTTTAAAGCCTTGATGCTAACAGCCTTAAAGCTTTGTTTATAACCTGTTTAAATTGAACTGCTTTGCAAGCCCTTAAAAAAAACAAAATGGTAATAATCACTAGTTATTGATGTCACCGGGCAGTTACAGTTTGTTTAACGCGTTGGAAAAAGGCAACATGAGGTTCGTTAAAGCAAACCTTACAGAGAAACGTTAGCTTCAGAAGCGTTTGGAAGGTACGCCAGCTCGTATAAAGGAGAATAGTATCTCTCTTGTTGCTAACGCCTCCAATGTATTGGACACATTTGTTACTAATGTTGTGGCTTAAAATAACGTCATAACTGTAATGTGGATCCAGGGAGCAAATGAAAAAAAAATAATAATAATTCCCTCCACAACTTTGAACAGTAAGGCGGAATATAAGGGCCACAAAATAAGTGTTATGAGAAAAAACATTTTTAACTAGACAAAATATATTTTAATCTGAAAAAACGGGACAGTATTATGATAAAAAAAAAAAATCTTGATAATGTTGCTATTTTAACACACTAAATATTTAAAATTTCTTATACTAAAATGTAACTTGACAAGATCCTCAACTGTTTTAGTTTTAGTGTGGCCCAAATACTCCGTAAAATTATGGGGAGAGATTGTCTCAAAATTGTTTACGCAAATATATCTGCGATTTACACATCCATCAATCCATCCATTTTCTGTACCGCTTATCCTCACTGGGGTCGCGGGCCTGCTGGAGCCTATCCCAGCTATCTTTGGGCGAGAGGCAGGGTACACCCTGAACTGGTCACCAGCCAATTGCAGGGCACATATAAACAACCAACCTTTCACACCTACTGGCAAATTAAGTCTTCAATTAACCTACCATGCATGTTTTTGGGATGTGGGAGAAAACCCACGCAGGCACAGGAAGAACATGCAAACTCCACGCAGGCAAGGCCGGATTTGAACCACCGTCCTCAGAACTGTGAGGCAGATAGGCTAAGCCCAGCGTGCCGCAACTACGTTACGTTTGTCTCAAAAATAAATGCGGGTGCCCACTGATCCACAAACGCACCAACAATTTACAGTCATAATGCCCACACAACATAAAAAAAAAAAAAAAACATGCAAATCACAGGTGGATTTGAAAACCGCGTGTAAATAATTTTGAGACAAATCTCTCCCCATATAAAACCGGTTAATAGTGTTTGCACCTAACATTACAACGAGCGCATGTTTTTTTTTAAAAGTAGCACTTTCCGGCTCTTTTTTTTAACTGCCATTGCAGGATTCTTAGAGGGATAAACATGCTAATCAGGGATTTGATGGGTGCATTAAACCACCCCCGTAAACAGACATTGTTCAAGCTGGAGGCCACTGGACCAATCGGATCAGATTAGAATTATTTTTTTCAATCAGCACTCAAACCAGTGCTAACCTCTCTCCACAACAGATTGTGATGCCAAAATTGGTAGATGTGTTTTAGTGACTCAGTAGGTTTGTTTGACTTATGATCATGTGCTTTAAAATGAAGAGTGTGAAAGATTCCCTGTTCTTTGTTCTACTTTGTGTAAAAAGCTAGCCTAAATTAGTTGAGCAGAAGAGTACCCTATTTATTTTTTCACATAGCTTTATTTATTAATACTAAAGTCTGAGTTTTTTTTTTTTTTTGAAGTATGAATTTTGGTAGCCAAAGCTGCTGTACAATTTAGAGCATTTACACCAATCTGCTATATTCAGTACTGCCTTATTTATTTCTCTGTTCCAAGCCCTGTAAATAAGTAAAACTGTAACCTTTACTCATTTTGAGAAATAAACGTGTGAAACAGTGTTGTACCCTGAACATAATCTGCTCAGATGCAGCCATTCAAGATCTGTTGTTTTTTTTAAATTCAAACTGTGGTAACAGAAAGACATTAAGCAGAGGTAGTCTGTTTCTTCAAGATTACTTCAGCTCGGAGGAAAAGAAGTCTCATCGCTCAATAGCCTAATAAAAGCCAGGAAAGCATGCAGCCTTGTCCTTCAAAGCCTGGTTATTAACATCAAGATGATGACTCTTCTCCAGAAGGATCAATAAAGCAAACACTTTTCTCACTTTCCCACATCTTGGATGAAACGCATTGTGAAGGAATAACATGCAACACAATGTTAGGATGACAAGTGGGGTTTTCGACAGAGAACAGTAAGAACACACAAGATCACAGCATGTAAGGAATTAATTTATTCCTACTTACAGTCCTGCTCCTTATTACAAAAAAATGTTTTCAGTTTTAAAAAACAAAAGCCTACTCAAGTATTAATATTCAAGTGCAGAAACCTTCTTATGCCATGGTACTAAAGTTTCATCAACAAAGCTGCGGTATGATGAAGGTAGCGAAGAGTGTCTTTGGGGTCAAGTGCTCGTCGACATCTAAGCACGCATTCTTCAAGTCCAAAGGTGAATAATTCCTGAGCTGGAAGCAGGAAGTGGCCCAGGTCAGGGAACACAATGGTTTTCACAGGAGGGTCTTGTAGTAGTCATCCTTCAAGCTATACAAGACTACCACAGCCACCCTGGAGCAGGACGACACGTGTCAGGTTAGAATTTACAAAGCAGTAGATGCATGACATGGAACAATCCAAAGAAGTCCACTTCATGAGCATCAATCACTTAACAGAATTTGTAAAGTCACGATGGGAGAAGACGACCTGGCCCACAAATGCCTTTTTCAAGTTACTCATGAAAGCTGAGCCCAAGGACATGTCTACTTTAAGGTCAAGTGACTCCGAAGCAAACTAAAAACAAGCAATTGTTATACGTTTTAGTCTCAGGAGACGGACCACTGCCGCCTGGCTGGCATCACCATGTTATCTGACAAAGAGGGTAACAAGAGTATTATGGCTACCAAGAATCTGATTATACATTACATTGATTAAAGACCCCTGTCATTTACACCTCATAATAATATAAATATGGAGTTGTTGTTCTTCTGGGAAGACTATGCAAGATTTTAGAATGGAATTTACTTTGTACACTGGAGCAAAGCCACAGTTCCTACCTGCTCACTAAGCCTTGCTTATTTGGGCCCCACTTTCAACAAAAACAACTACAAATATTTAGCCCCCAAAAATCTTGCTTTGTGAGGCTCTTTTATCAGTTTAGACTCACTAAACAGCAAATCAAACATACAGACAGGAAATTCAAACCAACTGTTCTAGCAATGCTGTGATTTATTTAAATTTGTTTGCTACCATTTCAGTCTTGAAAGAGAAAATCTCCTACAATCCCTCATGGGGGTGATCTCTAAGGGCATTCACGGGTGTCACAACACTAGAGGCTCAAACACAGATGATTTAACATCACTGGGGAGATTGAGACTATTAAACAGGAATGCACACCGTAGACCTGTCTGTCAATCAACTGTGGAGTTAAGAGGTCAGACATGATATGATAAACAAGGCTGGGTCAAAAGTCAGCAGTGGCAGTTGCAGTTTATACATATATATACACACAGGGTGAGTGAAAAGTAACTCCCTATTTTATAAATACTTGCAATTTATTTCTGAACTATAATTCTTACAAGAAATGAACATGAGAAGAAAGTGTATTGCATGGAGTTTTATTTAAAATTCGATATGGGCGCTAGCATTAGCCACCAGTTTCTCAAGCCGCCTGGGAACCGCATTAACTGATTTTCACAAGGAACTGGGATGGAAGACGTGTGTGTGTGTGTGTGTGTGTGTGTGTGTGTGTGTGTGTGTGTATATATATATATATATATATATATATATATATAAAGCAATATATATATATATACACACACACACACACACCTTTTTTAAGGGAGTCAAAAGTTGAATCTTAAACTAATTGAAAGAATGTGAATACAGGTGGTTAGAGGTGTCGGTTCACTTTACAATTTTGGCCTCGAGATTTTTTTGTTTTATGATCTATTTAAATCTAACTCATTAGTGATGTGGTTTAGTTAATTAGCCTGTCATTTACTTGCCAGATTGTTGTGCATTTGAAAATAATCTAATCTAATCTAAATGAATCTATTAAACTCTCAAAAACTGCTATACAGGAGAAAAGAAAATCTGACTAACTGTAGGCAACTACAAATATGTAACTAGACCATATGTTGTGATATGGACATACGATTTAGTCGTTTTCACTTTCACAAAAAATTTGGCCAGTACAGTATATGCATCATTTTTGTGAATTACTGGTAGGATAGCATGGCCACACATGTGACGGACCCCTTAATTGCATGGCTGCCCGCTGAATAGTACCTTTTGATCATTTTGAAAGTGTGGATCTCGTCGCAGATGGACTTCAAGTAGCGCTGCTTGGGGAGACGTGAGAGCAGACTCTTCACACTACTGTTGTACTGCTCCTCGTTCTCAAACTGTGGAAGAGACACACGGACCAAGTTGGGAAGGACAAATGTGTGCACCATGCTATCATTAACTGGAGGCTGTTTGCTTGCTTGTTGACAAACTTCACAATCAAAAAAAGATGGCATTCTATTGCTAACTTAAAGAAACGTTTATTCTAAGCAGGCGCTTTGTACGCATTGTTTTTGTACCGTGTGCTATGTGGGAAAGGTGCCCTATTCATTTACGAGGTGCCGCTTATAAACAGTGTTTCCCCTACACCATTTTCTACATGTTTCTGGTTACAATGTACTGTAATTAAAAGTCTTTCATCCCCCATTCTTTTGGAAATGTAGTTATTGCAAGGAAGTTCTTGGTCAGGGGTTTGGAATGTGAATATTAACACCGCCTAAGCATACATGCCTGACTGTATGGCAGCCTTGTTCATGGGGTGCAAGGTTAAACGACAGTAGCAGGTCTCCCTGCTGGTGGAAAAAGTTAAGGGTGTACCCTCGCGCCACCTCCTCAACAGAGGCCACGCGAAAGGAAGGAGATGGGATCCCCTCTTCCTGTCTGGGTTCTTAAGCTATAATGCCCACTCTTTCTAGGCAGCCCCCGACCCGCTGCATTCTCCCACATCATACGGATGTACCCTATTACTTATTTGTTGAACTGTGCTTGACAAAGTCATAAGGGAACAAACCTCCAGCGAAAGGAAGTTGATCAGTGTTTCCTTCTGAAGGTCTACCTACAGGAAAGAAAACAGGTTTAAATAATACATTAAGAAGCCATTGTGTTTCAAAATAATGCCTTGACGATTTAGCTAAGAATAAGGCCTTCTGTACAATCTCACTCAACAGGTTGCGTAATTCTCTCAGAACAACATTACTCAAAATTCCACTTTCCCTGGCTTGAAAAACACCCTGTGTCCCTTTCCCAGGAAGTTGCCAATTGTCTCCTGGGCCTATCATTGGAAAATGAGTGCTGCTATGTTCCAGTCGGACTGATAGACAAACAGGCTGCTGACATGCAACAACAAAGGCTCGGTGGCCTGTGCAACCGTTTAGAGGAATGAAGGTTATTAGGCGTGGGATGTTTCAATAAGTCACATTTATGAATGAGAGCTTGATACAATCCAGAGTCCCGCAGGAATGACAAACATTTTTTTGGACCATGTAGTGACAAGGTAAATAAGATGATTTATGATGTGAATATCTTGGCAATAAATCTAGAAAGCAACCGCAAAAAAAACAACTCAAAATGACAAGAGTATATTGAAGTATGTGTTCATTGTATCGTACGGCGACATGTTTGGCTTTAGAGCCATCTCCGCCCCAACTGTGGAGCTTGGCATGAGGTAAACAACTCTAAAAAGTCGGCTCCTCCTGATGTTTCATACTTTGACTATCAAAAGCCTTTTCCACTCTCAGAGATGTCATACTTGAATTGGAAAGATAAAGAGGGACAGTATAAGAAGGGGAAGTGGATGCATGGGTGGGTAAACAAAATAACTTACTGCCAGAACTTCAATGTCACTACTCCTATTTTGCAAACTGCTTGCAAGAGTCTGTAATCTGGTGTGAATCTGAGAGAGGGAGAGCAAGGAAAACAAAGTCAGAAATAATTAAAGACAGAAGGGTGGAAGAAAACAGTTGTCTCAATGGTCAGAATTAAACAGCACAAACAAACATTCAACATAAAAAAAAAAAAATCCATGCAGTTACTTAATGAGCAAACCACTGGTCTGTCCCTCAGGAAGAGGCTTGGTTGAACCTGCTATAGGTTCTGTAGGTAATTTACGAATCATCAAGTAAGCCTACAATGAAAAGTCAAGTCAGCTCACAGTTTATACTTCCCAAACCACTCTGGAGAGCTAAAGTGAACTGTTTCCATGTATATGTGGCATTGGATGCTTCGGTTCAGGTACCTGAGTTTCAAAGCGCCGTCTTGTACTGGCAGACACTTTCTCCAAACTGATGACATTCACATTCATGTTCATGCTACAATTGCTCCCATGCTGCTCAGAAGAACCTGCAGGGCAAAAAAAGTGGAAAGGTTCTTCATTTATCCAATGCAGGGTGGGAAAAGGAATGGGTAAGACATGAGCCAATGAGGCAGCAGTGAAAACCACACTTGTGTGATCATTATACAGTATCATTACAACACTTGCGCATGTGTGGTTGAATAATGAAACACTTTAGCCTCGGCTAATCTTTGATCACTCAGGCTGACACGTTAATCCCTGTTTCATAATGTTAAACCTTTACTTTAGAAACATAAAAGTGACTTTGCAGGCAAACAAAGGTACGACTGTTAAATGTGTTGAGTGCAACATACGGCTAATGCTTCACATCATAGTTGAGTGTAAACAGTGGGGGTGTTGGTGAAGGGGGTGTGCACAGTACCTGTGGTGTTCAGCTGGGATGAGCCTTTGGGGTTCTGGCCGATGCTTTCAGATATTTCCCTGCAAGGAGCACAACTTGTGTCAAGCTTCCCAGAAACCAAAGCAAAACTTTAAGCAAGAGAATCACTTTACCTGATGCATCTTTCCTCTAAGAATTTGGTCCGAAATTTCTGAATGATGTGGTCTACCACTTCTAACTCAGGAACCCTTTTCTCAGACTGTCTGTCCTTCTCAAAAGATTTGACCTGAGGATTGATTAAATGACTTAAAGATGTGCTCCAGTGGAAGAAAAACCAAGTGTTGACAAACTAAAGAACAGATGCTTTACGGACAAAAGTACTCAGACACACTTATTAGTAATTACTCGACCATTGGTTGGGTAAGACCACTTAGGTGGCCCAGAATCTTAACATTGGACAAATCTATGCTTTAACTTTTGTGGTAACTGTGGGTAAGGACTGTGGCTTTGCTCCAGTGTACAAAGTAAATTCCATCAAGTCATGTTCACTTGAACTAGAAAAACTGTAGATTTTGTAGATGTACAGTATATAGAAAGAAATTCCATAGATACACTCTAAAATTTTGCAGTCTTCCCAGAAGAACAACAACTCCATATTTATATTATTTTGAGGTGTAAATGACAGGTGTCTTAATACTTTACTCAATGTAATGTATAATCAGATTCTTGGTAGCCGTAATACTCTCTTACCTTCACGTAGTTACCCTCTTTGTCAGATAACATGGCCATGAACGGGATGCCAGCCACGCGGCAGTGGTCCAGCAACGTCTCCTGAGACTAAAACATATAACAATTGCTTGTTTTTAATTTGCTTTGGAACGAGACAAGCATGTAACTCACTGTGTTCTCAAATTATTCCTAGCAGTGTATGTATATTGATAGAATCATGCCTTTCCCAAGATAAATATTTTACCTAATTCATCATGTTGCTCATTTGTTAGTTCAGAAAAAACACTGCAGTGTTCTGCAACTGTGTGTAAAATGTGAGCGTCACTTGGCTGTAAACTTCCACTTCTTGAACTTACAACATCCCCTGAGATGAGCCAAAGGTTACAGATAATGAAAAATGCTCTCCTCTGCTTGTTGAAGCCGAACTTGGCTTAAGCATAGTGGAAGTATGGTACAAGTGTCAATGCAAGACGTTGGCATGTGAAGGAGGCTAACCAAAGCCTAATCTGAATAAGCTGTTCTCAACGTCTCACCACTTATTCGGGCGCTGGGCCGCACACGTAATCAGCTAAAACCACACAAACACCATCGACAATTAGAGAGCACAGGGCTGCTTGTTTCCAGTCGGAAACCAACTCTTCCCTAATTTGCTTTTGGGGGCTTTGAGGCACAGAGGTTGGCCACATACATCCCATGTCAGTACAAAGGACCAGGAAAGCAAACATTGTTAGAAGTAGAATATTAAAAGAAAGTGGAGAAGAAAAAAATACAGGCACTGTGCTGTGCCAGGGTATACAGTACATGAATGTAGGTGCTTGGATTTCTCACATATACCAGAGGAAAGTGAAAGAGGCATCAGAACATTGTTTTCCCCAATCACAGCATTTTTGCTCTAAATCTGAGAAAAATATCACATAGCGACAACACTATTGCACACTAAAGTTTGCAAGCCCCTAAAATGTAAAGCCCATCTCATCATCTACAATGTTTACTATTTATGATTCTGCCCTAAAAAGTAGGGGAGTTCCAATCCGATCTTTGAGAACGGAAATCGTTCCGAGGTTAGCCAAAAAAAAAAAAAAAAACAAGTATCGGATATATAATCTCCGATTTCACCGCTCTTACATAAGCAGTCCATTCCATGTTCCGGTCCAGCACTTTTATCCAGTAGCGCATGGACAGCATGCAGAGGTTAAGGTGGTAACATAGTAGCAAGTAGTAAAGGCGTCTTTATACTCGCGCTGACGTCACTGCGGCTATCCCGCGCGCAGTTTGCCTTTATAGTTGAGCGCAACCCACGTGCGCAGTTTTGAAAATGTACTGCAGTTCTCCTCCAAGTCGGGGGTGACGCTACGGCTGGTATTGGTTAGAACGCCACAGGGTGGAGTTTCCTCTGCATTTTTTGGCCATTTCCGGTAGCCGTTTTTACTTTCCTTTCCGTAACAAGGAACAAAGCAACAACAATGGCGACCGTGGAACAATGTCTGCTAGAACAAATGGACCTAGGTGACCAGATGATACGTTTAATTATGCTGCAAAATGGATCAAGGAGGTGGCGGCGTAGGTGGGTATGTGGAACCGAAAGGAACGCCGAGTACGTCATCACAGCATGTGATTAAAATGGACCAATCACAAGAGATGATGTCCGCACCGTTCTACACGCAGCAAAAAATGTTGACACTCGCGCGTCAAGTGACGCAGGGGGGCCAATTCGTCGGTCACGTGATGCAATGCGGGCGTTTTCGGCTGTGCGACCGTGGGAGTATAAAGAGGCCTTTAATCGGGATCATGCAAAACCTATATAAACCTACCTGTATAAAGAGGCCTTAAGAGTGAATGTTGCTTGCTTAAAAGCGTTTATTGACACTCCAGTTTAAGTTCATTATAACACTACACAGACACACACAGAGCCAGCTAAGCACATCAAACCTCACTACATGATTCCTATCCACCACGACATTGTCAATCAATCTAAACCCCAGTTTCATCAAGAAGTTCAAGTGTGTCGCCGCACGTTCATTTGTATTTTTATTTATTGAGGTTATTTTTCATGGTTTTCTGATACAACTTTTTCCACTTCCATTCCAATACCGATATTGCATGCAGCCTTGAGTTTTGGCCGATTCCGATATCGGTCCGATACGATATCAGAAATAATCATACGTACTTTACTTTTTTTGTAGTATGGAATGTTAGAAAAGGCTTGATCAAGTGATATTACGCAAACAGTGAACGATAATCAGCAACAGTTGGTATGAGAAAAACTGACCCATATATTATTAACCAATAGTTTACATAAAATAGCTAAAAATACAAAAGTACTAAAAATGAATTAAAAAAATTATAATTAGAAAAGCCTCACAAATAACTTCCAATAATAAAAACATATTTAAATTGCAACATAACCACTCCTTAACTTAAACATGAGCATATTCTACATTTGAATCGATTAAATAAAAAAAAAAAAAAAAAAAAAGAAATCCATGAAATATAACCTCAATAAATAAACACAAATTACACTTTTAAGTGCAAAATAAAGTTAAATTCATTTATTTTTTTCCTGTCAGTATATGGTGGGAATAGCATTTGCTTTCTCCACGTGCGGCAACACACTTTTGAACTCGATGCAACAGGGGTTTAGTTTCATTGACAATGTCGTGGGCAGTAGAAATCATGTACTAGTGAGGCTCGAGGTGCTTAGCGGTCTGTGTGCGCATTGAGATCGCTCTTCCTGCTGTGCACGTCTTGACCGCTGAGGGGTAGTCTGGTGCACGCAATGAGATACACGCAGTAACAAAAAGTAGAAGTCACATCCGAATATTGTTACTATAACTAATTTTTCACAGTGTTTGAAGAATATATGCCCGTTTGTATGTGTTTATACAGCGTTTGCGTACCAATATTCATTATTTTGGGAGATATAAGTGCCGCAAGTTCAATGCTAATTTTTGTTAGCTCGTCAATGCTGTTTTTCATTCATTGTGTGGTTAGCACATCTGCCTTACAGTTCTGAGGACCGGGGTTCAAATCCTGGCCTCGCCTGTGTGGTGTTTGCATGTTCTCCCCTTGCCTGCGTGGGTTTTCTCCGGGTACTCGAGTTCCTCCCACATCCCAAAACATGCGTGGTAGTTGGATTGAAGACTCTAAATTGTCCGTAGGTGCGAATGTGAGTGGTTGTTTGTTTCTACGTGCCCTGCGATTGGCTGGCGACCAGTTCAGGGTGTACCCCGCCTCTCGCCCGAAGATAGCTGGTATAGGCTCCAGCATGCTCACGACCTGAGGATAAGCGGTACAGAAAATGGGCGGATGGATGTGTGTTATCTTTGAGCTAGTAATTTTTGTGAACGAAGAACAAAGTCTGTGATGTATTTGAACATTCAATGGGTGTAATTCTTTTTTTTGTTTAGTTTTACAGTGAACTTATACTTGAGTGTCAATAAACGACTTTAAGCAAGCAACATTCACTCTTACTCCTTTGTACTATATTTGCACTTTAGCAACCTGTTGTGATCATGCGGGCTCTGCACATGCCGTTCGGAAGCTGCTAGATAGAAGTGCTGGAGCGGAGAGAGATTTTAGATCCAATCCTCATTTTTTTGCTGCTGACCAATTTCAAAGATCGGATCGGGACACCCCTACTCATGTCTATCATATTTATGACTTACTGACTTGCAAAATTCTGTGACATTTTCTGTCTTTGAAAAACTGACTCCATTAAGTGCTGACAGTTGTATAACATTGTTCCTGCTCATTCCTATCAGCAAGAAAAAGAGGGAGAATTCTTTCCAAATAGCAGTGAAACCTTATCATTATGTTTACAATTGCCAAGCTAAGGCTCTGACTTTAAAGCTTATCACAAAGTTTGGCTTCAGTTCAACACTTATCATAGCCTCTTAAGTTACATGTCAATGGACTACATGCCCAAATGCATTGACTTGCTGCCACAAGATTTACTGATTCGATATTTGCAAGAACAAGGACATACACTATGTGCTGTCATCAGAAATATTTGTTGAATAGTACAGTTAATAGGAACAAAAACAGTTTGGAGATATGCCCTTCATTTTTGAAAACCGTCACAATTAAGAGGAAATTTAACCATTGCATTGATGCAAACCTGTGAGACATCATAGGCAATATCTGCAGACACACCATTGCTCCACAGCTTCTGGACAACACTGATGGCTCTGGACATAGACGAATGTCCAACTGGGACCACAAGGACATCACAAGAGCTTACGGATGGCTGAGAGAAAGAGCAAAGACAATGACAGTGTTACAAAAACAACATTGAGGCTTAGTTATCTCAGTTAACACGGCAAGCACACACCATTAGTAAAACATTGAAATGGAGGGCAGCTTTTCAGCACCTCTGTCGTGAGATCCAAAGACAGTTGTGGCATTAGAAACACAGGCCCTTCTAAAACAAGTCGTATTGAAGCCAAGCTCCACAATATTAATAAAAAAGATCCCTTCACAGAGACGTTTCCACAGCACTGCATTATACTATTATATTATACATGTAATTTGTATTATATATGCACTATTTTCAGAGGTGTTACTATTGCTGAATAAGATAAGCAATTCATTAATTCATAAGTATAATTTCCTCTTCTATTCTTCCAGGAAAATGATGACTCTAAACCTAACACTATTATCAAATAGTTACTAACAATAGAATCCCAGTGATTATAGTTATTAACTTGCTCCTAAGCATGTCACCCAAACGCTGCAATAAGGAAGCATTAAATACTAATCTCGGTTTGCCACTCCAATATACTGTAATTAGACATCAGATTTTGGTGCACGTGTGTGTGTGTGTGTCTCTCACTGGCTCCTCCATGCTAGCCACCACAGCACAGACTTTGTCCAACGCCACGCTGGCACCTACCGCAGAGGGCACTGGCACAGTGGTTGCGGGCCCACGAAATTCCAGGATCTAGCAATACAGACGGCAATCTTTATCAAGATAACCTGCATCACTAATCAAATGAATGAAGGTCAGATAAATGTTCATATGGAAATCCATGTTATCCAGATTTAAACTGGTAGTGCAGAACTTTCAGGTATTTCTAGTAGTAACTAACTCTAGTATGTAGAATGAGCTTATCATTTAAGGTACATATATTTATTGTGCAGGATTCCACACTACCAGGTGGTCGTAGCGTCCTCCAGCGGCCAGTATATCTGGTACAGTCCGTTTGCGCTTCTTGATGAAGGCCACAAACTGGAAGATGATCCCAGAGTGGTGCTGCACCTTGTACACTAAACCTAAATTGACTACCACCTGTAGAGAGACCAAATCTCCATTAAATGGGGTCAGGAACATAGTGTATATAAAAGGTCAACACACACCTGTTCAAATGCCAGATGTTTGTGATACAGTAGCACCTCAATAGAATGGAGTAATGGGTGCGGGGGGGATATAGTCGATTGTGCGTTATATTGGAGTACTTTTTTTGAGGCCATATGCACCCATATTACAGTACAGTACAAAATTATTGTTTTGTATGTTTTTTCGTGGCCTAAAGGTTTCACATTTTATCCAAACTTATCACACCGGTGTGCTTGGTCATGGTGAAATTGTAGACGTACAGTACTCATCATTGGCGTCTCGGTTTCAGGAGGCACGAGGAATTAGTGTGCTTCTTAGTTCCAAATCCGTTGCCAAAGGCGCACGGCTTGCAGAAAATAAACCTGTACCAAAAATCGCATGTTCCAGATTTTAAAGCCAGCCATGCCACGCTCTCTGCTCTACGTAAATTAGACAATAGATCTAACTATCATCACACGTCAATGCCCCACATTCAACATGGCCGCCACCTAGGCACTTCTTTTGGAACTGGATCTAATTATATTGTACGCGTGTGATACAATATAATGTGTGATATATCTCTGTCTGCATTGCACCACAGCGCCAATAAACAACAGCTGCTATTCTGGAACAAACAGAACGTCAACAGCAAATGGACAATATTTTTGGACACACTGTTCAGTCCCGACGGTCCATTTTATCCGATATGTTATCGGGGTCTGTTTTATCCAGGTTCCACTGTATAACAACATGAGACACACATGAATAATTTTTACAGTTTTTCCACCTTTTATGTCACCTAAGACCAGTACAATTGAAAATGAAAAAACTGACATTTTCTCAAACAGGGAAGCAAAAATAAACCAACATAATGTGGTTGCACAATGTGCATACGCTCATAACTTGGGATGTGGCTGTGTCCGAAAAGTTTAGTTGGCACGAACAACACTGCTCATCACTACGAAAACACCAAACCTACAGTGAAGCACAGTGGTAGCAGCATCATGGTTTGGCTGTTTTTTTTTCAGATGGAACTGTTGTATTAGTCAAGGTGGAGAGAATTATAACAGTTCCAAATTGTCAGTGCTTGCACAAAACATTCAGGCTTTCACTAGAAAGCAAAAAACATCAGGAAAAACCTACCAACACAACTGAACTTTATTTGGGATTAATAAAAGGTACGTTAAATGGTGTCAGGTGTGTACTGACTCCCATTAACATGTTTGAAAGTGATTAATTATGAACATCCCCAGTTATAAGAGTGTGTGCAAAGTCTCAATTATTACTTCCCCTTTGGAAAAGGTTATTTTTTGCAATTGAGTTAAACAGGTTATAGAGCACATAAATGGTGAAAAAACGTTATTAAATTATTCATCTTGTTCTCATTTTTTATATCACAAAAACCTGGCATTTGAACAGGGGTGTGTAGACTTTTTATATGCAATGTATATTCCAAGACACATCCTTACTGGCAGTTTCACTCCAAGTCTCTGAAGCAGCACCGTGACCTCCTCCAGGTCCTTGAGGGCCTGCTTGGCCAGCTGCATGACAGCCGTCTTCTGCTTGGTGAGTGAAGTCAGCAATGGTGCCACTTCTTTCAGAGTTCCCTTCTGTTCTATGTACTTGTACAACACCTGCAACTGGACACAAGAGAGGAGGCAACGCTCAGCAGTTATGCGGGAGCAAGACGCTGTGGGATTATTTACCCGGATGATTCAAACACCTGGTGGACACTTACACTGTTTGTCGACAATGAAAAGTTGCAGAACTTTGCTTCTACTTCACGTTTGGTCATCTTTTCACTCTAGGGAAAAATCCAGAACAGGACACTAGATTTAACACAAAGGCATAACCTGCTACAGACAGACCATGTGAACAACATCTGTGATACATGTGCGACAGTTACTGACCATGGCATCACATAGTATGTTGGAGGCCTGGTTCAGTTTGTCCTCTGGGATTCCGCTGTGAAGCAGGATGGCCTTCAGCAAACTCGTATGGTTCAGGTAAATGTTGTAATTCCTCTCCTGAAGAAGGGAGGGAAATATTTGAATTTCCAAACAAAGATGAAGTAACTCCAGCTACAGCAAGTGTTGTCTGCTCAAAAAGTGTCATATTTATGAAAAAAATTATACTAATAATAAAAGAAAACAGGGCTGGATGCAAAAAAGTTTTGGTAATCACACACTGGTAACACAAACAAATCAGATCCAGGGCATGAGAGCAAAATGCAAAGCACAGATTATGTATATAGACGTAAATATCTAAAACAAAGAAATGTGCTATATGATAGTGACACAGACAGATTTATTTAATGGCTATACAAACCAAGATAGGTGATCACAGGTGCTAAGTGACATGAGTGAATAAAAAATGTAATAAAGTGTTTGGCAGTACCCAAATGAATAGGGTAGTTCTAACAGAGAGAAATACCGGTAATCCCTGAAAAATTGGAGGAAGATCTGTTTTGAACTGCGATTGGGAGAGCACCTCTACAAAGCCTGTGTTGTCTTATACCTGTACTCTTTTTGGGCACCAACTACAACAGCTAAATGCAGAAACACAAACAGATTTATGACAATCCTGTCCTGACCAGTCCTCCTCTCTTTCATATCATTCCAACTCAGATTATTTAAAAGCTTTCACACTGAGTTGGGTGGCCTGGAGGACCACTGCAGGGGATGAATCTGGGTTGAATGGGTTCAAGAGACGTGCCGGTCAGAACTGGCAGCACTGGGAAGTGTGGACAGGAAATGGATTTTGCAGGGAGGGAGGGGAGGAAGTGGAGTAGGCTGCGCTAAACTGATTTAGGGTGTATATAATAAACATGGTGTAAATCTGTCAGACTTCCTCACAGATTGGTATGTTAGGCATGTGAGTGGGACGTTTAGGGGGGGAACGAAAACAAACAACGCAGTTTGAGATGACTGGCATCCATTGGAAAGGAAGAAGGACGCATCGAACCAGTCAACAGTGTGTTCTGTCTAGATGTGAAGCAAGGCAGGGCAGCACAAACTAACACTTGAGTTATTTCGAATACTGTATAAGGGGAGAAACCTGAAGTGCAGGGAATTCCTGGACTATTTCAGAGATGGTGTAAATGGTCTCGGCATCTGGGAGCAGGCTGTTGGTGATGGATGTGATGATGTCAAAGGCACACTCGAGAAGCTCCCTTGGGTGAGCGCGATCCAGCTTCCTGGGCCGAAAGACGCGATCAATGCTGTACCTTCGGAAAGAAGAACACATTAATACGTGCTTGTTTTTAATCAACACAATTACTGAATAACGAATGATTGTAAATCAAACCAAATAAATGAACAATTATAGATTATCCTTCTCCTGTTGTCTTTCATTATAAATTTTTTATGATGGCCCTTGGTTCATGATGGAGTTCTGTTCCTACAGCAATGATGTAACCCTAATTTGTATGTTGAAACGTGCTGTTGTCTATCACTCCCCTATGCTACGCAGCAGTACATTTGTAATTACAGCAAATGTATGTGTGTAATTACAGCAAATGTATGTGTGTTGGTAAAACTGGGTGACTACATGGCTAGGCACCCTCCTATCTCGCCGACTTAGTGATACTGTATATTCCATCCATCCATCCATCCATCCATTTTCTGAGCCGCTTCTCCTCACTAGGGTCGCGGGCGTGCTGGAGCCTATCCCAGCTGTCATCGGGCAGGAGGCGGGGTACACCCTGAACGGGTTGCCAGCCAATCGCAGGGCACATAGAAACAAACAACCATTCGCACTCACAGTCATGCCTACGGGCAATTTAGAGCCTCCAATTAATGCATGTTTTTGGGATGTGGGAGGAAACCGGAGTGCCCGGAGAAAACCCACGCAGGCACGGGGAGAACATGCAAACTCCACACAGGCAGGGACGGGGATTGAACCCCGCACCTCAGAACTGTGAGGCTGACGGTCTATCCAGTCGGACACCGTGCCGCGATACTGTATATTCCGTCCCAAAATCTATATTCCAAACAGGCTGGTCTTTTGGTGATTTGGTGAGAGCCAGAAAGAAGTACGTAGGCTCTAGAGAATTTTCTATTCGGGCTCCAGTACTCTGGAATTCCCTTCCCGTGGATATTAGAGCCGCTACACATCAGTAGAAATGTTTAAACTTCTACTTAAGACTTATTTGTACACTTTGGCATTTAGTAAAAAGTACAAGTGCTGTTTTACTGCAGTTTTTCCTTTCACTTCCCCCTCCTCTCCTGCTCAGAGAGGGGGAGGTGGCAATTACTGAATCTGAGGCTTTTACTGTATGGATTCGGCAGCGACCAACTGGGTTCTAAGGCAGAACCACTTTCTTGGAGAGATCTACCTGCAGCGCTTCATCTCTTTAAATGGACTCTTATGCCGTCTTAACATTGCACAGCACCATACTATGTGGTAAATGCTCCCCACTCTGCATCCATTGCAGCCTGATCATCCTGAAAGGGATCCCTCCATATGTGGTCCCTTCTCAAGGTTTCTTCTTTTTTTTCCCCCAAATAAGATTTTGAGCTTTTTCCTTGCCCAGTTGGGGGGGGGGGGGTTAGATCAAGAGATGTTGTCAATCTTGGTCAACTGTAGGCCTGTGAAGCCCTTTGAGACTCTTTTGAGATTAAGGGCTATACAAATAAACTTGGTGTGTGTAAATAAATATCTGGAGGGAACTTGGCATAGTAAAGCCGTGGCTTTTTGGATCTCATCGCTTTTGATTAGGATTTTGTAGATACATCTAGGCCATAAATCAAATGAAAACCAGTAAGTATAGCAATAACTGACCGTGCCTTCCTGTTGTGCATTACAACATATTTTTACACCATTGTGCAAACTAGTTTAATGCATGTCGTTCCTAACCTCAAAAGCCGTATGCCAAGGATGCACTGGCGGTTGGTGTCACATCTCGAAACAAATGTTTACTGAAATAAATTCCTAAAAATGACTGACAACAACAAAACTCCCTGGGTTAAAACTTTACCTCTTTAGATGTGTTATGTTGTTTCGGGCGACATATCTTGCAAACGCCATCTAGAATAAAATGACAACTGAGTTGTTGGATGCATTCACATACTGAATGATGTTGGTGGATACCTTGCAGTAATCAATCAACCATTTAGTCCACAGGGTTTCCGAAAGGTAAGTTCTAGTTGTTTGTGTGAGTCAGCATGGTGGAAAATATTTGAATAACTAGAGTTCCCTTTCTAGTGTGGACATGCACATCCAGCACCATGTGTTGTGCAAAGTGTAATGCGCTCACACGAAGGTTGTAGGGCAGCGTCACCAGCATACCACTGTGGTCCATGAAACAGGCCGGCTCGCTGCCTTCACAGAGCTTCCTGTGTTTGGGAAGCAGCAGCGGTGTCTGCAGGCGCACTGCACCTGATGGCAAACACCACAGAGGGTTGTAAGCATATGCATAAAAATAACATGACTCATCTTGAAAGAAGTGATGCATGTGAAGAGACACAAAAAGAGCATAAATGAAAAGTGCAGCTGGAGATAATCAGTAGTTTGCTCAAATACAGTACAACACAGGCACCTGCGTCGCCTCCTTCTCTTCAAAACAGTGCATTTATTGTTCATGCGGCAATCAGTGGAGCAGATGTCTGAATCGCAGAGGTTTGCAGAGGAACGTCAGCTTCCCACATGCACAAATGCTGAAAGCAAGCCTTCCACACTCACTGTGCTTCTTGAAAATCCTGGTGATTGTCTCATACACATACTGCTGCAATCTGGCGCTGCTGAGGTTGAAGCTGCCCTGGAGGGGGACAAAACAAACAGCCCCTGTTTAGGATCAGAAGACCTGGAACAAGCATTAACACGCCTTTGCAGGCCACATGATGAGTGGGGTTGATGCTGTAAATCACTAGGACACAATGACATCTACAGGCAGAGTGGGGGAACGGTTTAAGATTGAAAAGTCATTCATTACAACTTATTTTTGTGCCCTAAATTTTAAAACTTTCAAAAATTACTTAGCAAGTCAACGTCATACCTTATGAAGGTCTATGTCGTAGGTGAAATCCATAACTGGTGAATTAATCTGAGCAAACAACTGTCCCACCATGCTGCGGTAAGCTTTGCAGTTGATATTGGCCATTGTGTGCTGTAACACTTCATGCAGCTCGG